>NC_089141.1:21390178-21721595 GCF_009819655.1 Sylvia atricapilla | reverse complement strand
TCCATAGCACCTATTTTGTGGCACAGGATTTATAGCATGCCTCAGAGGTTAAACCATAGCCTTAGTATACTGATCTGTGCTGTAGGCTTATTTGATTTCGGCAGGGCTGCCTGCCTAAGACAAATAGGATTTGATCCTTGCTGGGTAACCTTGGTCAGATTCCAGGTGGCCCTCAAGACTTACTATTTCCATCTTGGTATTAGAAAATAAGTGTGTTCATTCTGTTTATTTTTCACAGGGCCTCAGTATTGTTCAGTATAGTTTGTCATGTGAGGTGCTGTAAATCCCTTCAAGCGAGGTGGAATTTTAGATTTGCAAACTGTTCCCAAATGATTGCATGTGTATCATGAAGGAAAAGGCAGTCCTCTAGCCAAGAATGGACAGAATTTACTGAGTTTAGCTCATTAAGATTCCAGAGTGACTGCAGATATTAATGTAGAAGATTCTATGGGGAAAAATAATTATTTTTAATTTGCTCAAAGTACCAAATTAATTTTAAGTAAGCAGAATTCATCTGTAATTGCCCAAGAAATCTTACCAGCAGTTTAAGCTATCTGAAGAGGTATTGCAGAGAGTGCGTACAAATCATTACATTATTGATAAACAAACAAACAAACAAATACAGTGTCTCAAACTGGCAGTTATTAGTAAACTTTGCTTGTTTACCCTTACATAAGGGTGCTGACCCTTGATCTGGGGTACCAGAGCAACTGAAGCAAGTCAAAATGCAATTTTAATTATCATTAGCAGTATATTCACTGAGAAGAATCATTGAACATATCTGAAACAGAAGAAAATAGTTGCCATTGACCAGTTTTCACAACCAGAGGTGATTTTGGAAGATCTGTGTTGCTTTGGGAAGTCCCGTGTTTGTGACCTAAGTAGTGCGAGCAGAAAAAAAATAATTTTGGTGTGTAGATAATTTTGTGCTTACTGATATCAATGGATGTCAGATTATACTCTGATTTTCCCAGATATTTGTGAAAGATGCCTCAAGGAATACCAGAATAAGACATTTTATCAACTTCTCTTGTAAGAAAAAGTTCTGATTTTGACTCTTTAACAGCGTCATCAAAGAAATAATTATTCCTTCATCTTTACTATTTTTTTTTTTTTAATTTTTATCCGGTGGGGGGGTCCAACCCAGTTATTGCTTCTTATATTTTCTTGAGAGCATACTGAAGACTGAGTACTTCTTTACTGGTCTGGGTTCCTGGCTTAAGACTTGGGCCTCATGAAGCCCTCTGCCACGAATAGCATATTTGACTTTAGGGAAAAATTGCTCAGTCTTTGTTTCCTATCTGTACAATAGAATAATACCATGTGCTGTCATCACGAATGTTTGCAAAGGTATGTACAGAGAATTTCAAAATGCAGCCATCAGGGTTATAAATAATATCTAAAGTAATACTTTCAGAAGGTAGGTGCCAGTTTTTCCATTGGCTGTTTGGTTTGACGATAAGTGCCAGTGTCAGTAGTTTTATAAACTTTGGTGTAGTTATTCTGGGTTTGCATCAGAAAACAGAAGATGGCATAGACATGAATTTCCTCTTTGAAATAACTGAAGTGACATCAGTGGAATTATACAAGAATGATTTTGGCATTGATGCTGCTGAAAGACATAGTGCTCTCTGAGTGCTTTGGCCTCATACAAAGTGAGCTGTATTAGTAGAACAGGAGTTCAAAGCTTTGGAATTGTAGTCTCCTCTTTACCATTTTAAGTTTTCAAGTACTCCAGCTAGCAAATACTGTTTCTGGAAGAACTTCCAGGATTCCAAAATGTGTGTCTCCCACCCAATAGTAATAGTGCACACAAGTTACTTAATTTCCCATATGACTTTTAGCATATCCGTTTGACTAAAGCTTCATAAGAAAGCAGAAGTTTTAAAGCATTTTTGTAACAAACTGCAGTCAGACATCTAGGCTGCTTTTCTTATACATAACACTTTCTATTTCCAGACACTGTAAATATTGGCCTTCAGAATAGCTTTGTGCAGTGTTTACCCACATCACTTTATGGAAGATGAAGAAAGCAGAAAATACCCACTGTTTCCAAAACTGGTGATAATTTTTAACTGCTTGTATTTTTGTATGCATCTTTTGAGACCCTGAGGCTTTATTTCCACCACGACTGGTTCCAGACACTTCCCTCTCCCACCGGTGCTAGTTGTAAGTTGCAGTCATTAAGAATAACTACCTGAAGGTAGATATTGAACGCTGTCAAAACTCATGTAGAAACGACAGCTTTTAGGTGCACTGAAACCAGGGCAAAGTTCTGGGAAACAGGTTGAGAGTGCCTGAAGTTTGGACCTCTAGAAAAACTGTCATTCTTCTCTATTTTTAAATGTACCAGAATGAAATTAGGGATTGCGATGGCAGGTGCTGCTTGTTCTTCTGTTAAAAGCGGCAATATCTGTTTTGTTAAGCAGTTTTCTGTTTCATAACTGTAAAGTAAATAAATGAAATCTTTGTACTGTTTAGGTGGAGTTTAAATGTGGGGTCCAGATTGTCTCCAAAACAATTTGTGGGACTTCTCCCCCATTGTAGTGTACGAATAGCACCCACTGAACTCAACGTGAGGGTTTTTTTATTGTGAGGCTGAAAAGAAGGGTCCCTATTTATAGCATTCAAACGTTGGCAGGTGCAAGACTGGTGAGAAATGTTAGTCTCACACATACAAACTAGTTGTTTTAGGAGAGACTTCTACGTGGTGGGAGCTGCTCCTCGCTGGGCCGCCAGAATCAACAGCGTTGCTCAGTGGCTGTCTTCTTGTTGAGATCAATCAGCTTGCATTTCCAGGAGGGCGTGTAACGAAGAAGGGCCTGATGGTGCTGATTGCAGTAATATACATAGCTATGGCAGCCTTAGCTATTATTTATAGAAGTGCTAATTATATCAATAGAAATAGCAATATTAATACTGTTAAGTGTCAGAATCCACGCTTGACAGCATGAACTAAACACAGCTACTGTGAAACAAAGCAGCCAGCTTGTCTCCCTTGTCAAACCACCAATATGCATTTCAGGAAGAGTACACACCCACCTTAATTGCTTGGGGTCTCACCATTTTTGCTCATCTTGTTATATCACTATCATTTGAAGCTGAAAACTCACAAGACCGGCTGTTCCTATGAAGTGTAGACTGTATTCAAAGTCAGTCTGGAAAAATTCAAACTGTGACTAGAAGTGTTAGAGTGGATTCCAGTTTGAAGCTGTCATCCTACAATGCTGGAGACTGCAAGTATCTTGAAGTTCAGAGTCAGACCCAAACTTTTTTTTTGGTCTGTATCCTGCCACTTCTTGTTTACAACATAGTTGGTGAGGACACACGTAGATTTCAGTACCCACAGTTACCTTCAGACTACGTTATAGCCAGCCTTAATTGGCATCTTTTAAAGGGCAGAAATCATACTACCAAAGAATAAACAAAACTAAAAGAAAACAAGAGCATATTGAGACTTATTGTCTGGCTGCTTTTTTAACATTTAAAATATGCTTGATTTCCTGTCACAGCTCTTGTTACATCTGCCTACCTCTTGTGACAGTGTTTTAGACTGACTTCCCACAGGAGCTTACAAATCAAGCAGGTTAATGTCTTCATTAAAACTGAATAACAGTTTACTTTGGGAAAAAAACATATTAAATATTTCAGGATATTGAACACCAAACTACTATTAAGCTTTAACTAATGCATTTACTTTGCTGACACTTGCTCTCCGGTGGGACGTGTAGCTCAAGTTAATGTCACTCGAAGTGATGTTTAAGACTTCATGAGAAAGTGTTTCCAATCCCTTCTAGATGATTTTACTCTAATTCTATCACTCTGTACTTGAGAAAAACTTTTAAATAAGTTATTTCAGCAACTTGCCATCCTTATTTTGGAAGTGTACTGGGTATAAATGTCTCCTTTAGAGTTTTAAATAATCCTTTCTATGTCCTAGATACATGTGGTGCATTGTGTAAAGATGGTGACAGGCTGTTGGCCTCTGGACACATAAAGAATGTCCTTAGCATGCTCTGCCTTTGGGAGGAAAATACAAGGATTGTTGCAAACAGAAAAGGTTTGGGTTTTGTCACTCATGACTGCGATCTACCTTAAAGCATGACTGATTTAGTGGATCAGCGGGATAGAAGTGGAGGCACATGGCCAGTAGGTCAAGGTTTCTCTGCTGGCAAGTGGAGATATGCTGCGTGGGCTGCTGTTACTGCAGAGCTGTGGGCTTGTGTCGTTCTCACTCTCTGCAGAATCCATTTGCAGTGATGCCATGTGGGACACAGGGGCATCCCATCAGTGATAGGAATGGGGTTTGTTTGGGTTTCTTTTGTTCACGTTGCAATGCAAATTCTGTTGGTGTAATTTGCTTTATCAGCTCTTTTGTTTTTGTTGGGATTTTTTTTTTTTTTTTGACCTCTTCATTTGGCAATCCTACAGTTTACTTATCTATTATCAGAGCTATGTCAGACAGTGATGCGTCATTCTTTCTGGATCCGACTGCAGCAGCATCCCAGTACATGATGCAATCAAACAACATTCCTCCACTGGCAGATTTAGACCAATCCTTTTGAAGTTTGTTAATGTATCAGAAATCAGAGCCACTTTCAGTTCTACGCTGTAAGAATACTGATACTTTGTTGTGACCCTTCCCATCGTTGGCCTGTAATAATCCTGGGACTCTTGTGGCATCGCTTTAAACTCTGTGAACAGGTGATCTGTGAGTAAATCTCCCCGAGGAGTTACAAACTTGCTTGAATTATTTACATCTACTGTATGAATTCTGTCTTGCATTGCATACTGGGCTAATTGCATAGATGATACAAACTGAGCGATTCAGAAAGAAATGGAGGATGTGCCTAGAACATAAAGATATGCCTTAGACTCATGAATATATTACATAAAAAATAATTCCTGCTGTAATGCTGCTGGTTTTTTGCCATGTTAACTTCAGGGGAAAAAATTGTCCACAAAACTTAGGATCTTGGTTATAGCCATAAAGAAATTGTTGAGAAAGATGAATGGCTTAGAGAATAATTAATGCAATAGGACAAAAATAAGAAGTCTGAGTTAACTACTAGTGGGTATCTGAAAGACGTCATTTCTCTGTGGTGATGTTCTGCAGTATAATGAACACTAGCCTCATCTCATTTGGCAAACATGGTAATTCCTGGTAGGACAGGAAGTAATTAATGAGTGCACATGGAATATGATTTTTTTTTTTTTTTTTAACTCATGGTCACAATGCATTCAAGTTCAGTAGAGTAGGAAAAAGTAATTACTAATTTTAGTAGAATAATTCTGTGGGGCACTTTTTGAATAAACAAATACAGATCAATATCTTCTTGAATTTACTGGTCATGTACATCTATTCAGTATATTGTCATTCACCCCCTTTAAGTAGTTCCACATGTCACATTTTTGGGAATTTTACATTTGTGGTTTGTAAACAAGAATTGTTGTGCCTAATCCTGTCTTGCAAGATAAATAAGACAGACCTGGTTTTGTTACTGCAGTGGCTGACTACTAGCACCCTTTTGGTGCAAATACATACTCAGGTTCATGATTTGCTTTCTGAAAGGCCTCATGGACATTTGTTAAGGCTTTGCATTTTGTTCCAGTAAACTGTAACATTTTGGTCAAAGGGCATTGACTTTAATGGAACAGAAGTTGCCAAAACCAAGGACTGAGATGAAGAGGGTTAATAATTGCCCTTTCTCAGTGATGGCTCACCTTGGTGTCACTGAGACATTCACCCAGCCTTGCTGTCCAGCCCCAGTTCTGTGGATGCCATTCAGTGGGGCTGATAGCGTGGTGCTTTTCACCTAAGCAGCACTGCTCCTGCACAGAAGGATAACCTGGACCTGACCTGATAATCTTGATAACTCCAGATTCCCAGTTAGTACTGATGTTATTTGCCTGTGTGCATTCCAGCAGGAACTGGGGGGTCCCAGATGAGATCAGTGCCCCCATCCACTGCTGCTGGGTATTTTACATGCTGTAAAAGAGGTGCTGCCTCCGGAAGCTTTTAGTTAAAAAGGCAAGTCAGGAGAGAGGTGAGGGGAACAAAAAGTTAGAATTTCCGCTGTTGTGGTTGCAGACCAAGACACAGGGAAAAATTAAATAATTTTATTGGGATAATACAGGGAAAGGAAATAGAGGTTTTCAGAGGCAAGTAACTCCCACTAAGGCAAGTATGGGAGTGATATGCCAACCTGCCATTTGTGCCTTTGAAAATTTCCCCAGGGAGTCTATTGTAGAGCCAAGCATGGAACTCTGATCTTCAGTCCCCCACCAGACAATCGTTCCTTTCTGGTTTAAGTGTTTTTAATTGAAAAATACCATCTGAATAGTGTCTGTAAAGAATTACTTTTCTCAGAACCTCCAAAAGAAAAGCAAAATGATGTGCTGCAGCAATAAATTAACCAGGGATCAAAATAAAAACCACAGTCTTGTTATGAAAACCAGAACTGGTGGGTAAATACTGTGAATTTATGACACCACTGGAAAAATAAATCCACTCTGGTAAATGTTAATACTTTTAGAACTAAAGATTTTTGGTTTAATTATTAAACTATTCAAAACTCTTCTAAGCAGACTTCACATGCAAAAGCTGCAGAATGTTTAAAAAAACATACAGAAGTTCATCCCTTGCTTTTCTGCAGGCACTATTTATATCTGTCGGTGTTTGTTTCAGAGGAGAGAATAAAACTGAAGTCCACATGACCCTATCTTACCCTCCCCAAACAGCAGTGACACTTTTGCTTTCATATAGAGTTGTACGTATATTCACTCACACGTTCTCATCCCTTTGTCAGGAGGTAGACTCCCGTTTCACAGGTTGGGGAACACTGGCAGAACTCAAGGTTACACAAATACAGAGAAATCGTGAGAGTCAGATTACGCTGCTGGAGTGACCCATGTTCAGGCCACTCCAACACGTCCCCTAATAATATTTTACAAGCCTGAGCCATCTGTATGTGATGAGATCAGAAGTAAGGAAGTCTGTAGTTGCCAAGAGAATTTTAGCAAGCAGAATTGTACAACTACAAAGAAATGGTACAGCATCAACAAAGGAAGCTCAGAGAAATATTCACACTGAGCTCTTTTTGACTCTTTTAATTGGAGGCTGTTCTTGTTAAATTTTAGACATTTGTTCTTCCTGTTGCACACCTAATTGTTATTGACCGTACTGTGAGCTTTGCATGCATTATTAGGAGTCTCCAAAATGGCTAATCCCATATTTTGCAAAAGCAAGAAGACACTACTGCTGCATCTCTCTGTGCACAGAGAGGGGTAGTCAACCCCTACAACTTGGCTGCATCCCAGTGGTTTGGCTTCCTTCCTCTCACAGACACACACACACACAAGCTCAGAAGTACCCCAAACAAAAGACCCCCTGAGAATTCCCTGTCTACTTCTGATCCGTGGACTTCTTGCCATGTGGGGACTTCACATCAGTGAGATGGGCCATTACTTATGTCTTCCTTCTTTTACTTTGTGTAAGATGAACTTCACAAAAACAATTAAAGTATAGGCCTTTCAAAAGCCTTCAGCATCAGTTGCACTTTTCTCTCTTTGAACACAACTGGTACTTGACTGGAGGTGGAATTAAGCCCACATTGAGTGTTTTCAACACTTACATTCATAGAAGAATTTATAATCCTACAAAAGGGATTCCGAAGTTCTTCAAAGGATATGAATCTTTAGATCTCAAGAATAGTTCTGATTCTGGAACAGAAAGTCCCTTGCGCTGCTTTCTTGGCTACTATGGGTTAAGTTAAAGTAGGCTTTCTCCCAGTTTGTTTTATTAGAAAATGGTATTTATTTGACTGTGGTATGCTACCTAAAATTGTTATAATTTGTTTCTTTATTTCCATAAACATTTCTCTGTTTGTTTTGGAAGAGTGGTTACTTAAGGAAAAAAAAAAAAAAAAGCCCAACAAAAAACCCCAAAGTACACTTAAAAATATATTGCTTGTCTCCCATATCAAGTATTCTTTTCTAATCAGTGTATATACTTTTCCTATGGCACCCATCTAAACAAAAAACAGCAAACAAAATAAAAGAGAGGGAAGAGAGACATTAGAATCTATTTTCAGGATGGCATATCAGACCACACGCACATATGGGGTAGAATAAATTTATTATTTTGGGCAGTACAGTGGAACTTATGAGAAGCTTTCTTTTTTTGTACAAAGTTAGTTCAGAGTAGATTAAAGTTTATTTCAAACTCAGCATATTTGACCTCAAGCATCATAAGAGTCATGTAGAATTGGCTCATGCTATTAAATTCCTACAGTGAACTCCATAATAATGATTAATTTCCTTCATAAACTCTCTTCATAATTAATACAGGTTTCATTGTGGGCACTGCTATTCTCATATTGATTATCTCTACAATGTAGATTGGACTCGTAAAATGATGTCTTTGTTTACTCTGATGGCCAGACATTTATTTTACTTGGATAGCTCTCATCATTTGCAAACTGGACTGGGGATATTGCTATTATAGAAATTAAAAATATTTCAGACCTATTCCATGCAAGAGCAGGGATAATTTTTTGGCACCTGAGATTAATAATATTTTGGTGTTTTCTGATGCTTCTCACCTGAGAATCTGAGTTCTTTATGAACAATTAATTAAGCTTTAAGACACCCTTCTGCAATAGGAAAGCATTAGGAGCCTCCTGCACTGGATGAACTCATATTTAGAGATGTTGACTGACTTAGTTCAAGTCACCTGTCAAGCTGTCTACATTCAAGTTGGATATAACCCATATTTCCTGATTTGCTATCTTATCTTTCAGTTCTGAGTTTTTCTCACCTGGCATGACAATTTTTGATGTGCCATAGTTCGTTTTGGCAAAATACGCATTTTAAAAAATTGTAATAGCTGGGTATGCTTTAGCTGTTTGAACAAGTGTAGACCTTTCTTGTTGCTTGTTTCTTTTCAAAAATAATTTAGTTTTATTTCTAAGAGTCTTTCATAAATGACAGTAAAATCAGTAGACCTCTAAGACTCTAATAATCCCTTGTAAAAAAAGCTCAAACTTGATTTTCACATTTCAGGCAGACTTCAGGAGAAGCAAATTTAGTTGAAAAAGCAGAAAATAGTGAATGATGGTATGGAGAAGGTAAAGAGCCACAAACCAGATTTTGTAACATTACCCTGTGTGCTCCATGCAATGTTGTGCAACAGGTGAGCCTTTCTCTTGGTCAGTCTTGTGAATGTTAACAATGTAAATCCACTTTATTGCAACATTAAAGGAAACCCTTCTCAAATAACTGAGAGATCTCAAGGATGGGGGCATTACATTTTATTTAGTTCTGTTGCCCAGACCCTGGAGGGTCCCAAGCCCCATTGAAGATGCTGAGCTCTCCTTGTTTTGTTAACTTCGAGGGTGCTGGGAGGAAGTTGCAGTGACAGGCAGAAGTTGATCTTTGGACAGCCTTGGAGCCAAACAGGAATTCCATTTTTTGAGTTGAATTCAGCCATCCTGCTGTTGCCAAACCTACAAGCAGAAGGAAATGTGGATGTAAAAAGCAGCACGTATATACATATTAATGCTTCCAGTACAACATACCCCATGCCTGAGGACAGTAAGTGCAACTGAGGACATAGTGAGGTTTACAAGAGTACCTCACATGTTGAGATGCTTTATAGTCCCCCCTGTGAATAGCCTAGCGAAAACCATATGTGAAATATAAATATACTGAGACTTAAAAATGGAGCTGCATTCCAGCCTTTTAAGTTAATTTTGTAACATGCTGCATCTGAGGGCTTAATGTGTGTTGTATCCAATGCTAGCTGAATACTGCAGGGCTTAATAAATGCAGCGTGTACTGGAGACACCAGAGGGTCTGACGGAAGGGGTGAGAGGAGGAGAAGAAGATGGCGGAAATAGCACATTTTAGTGAAAGAACAAATCCGGTTTAAACCAACTGAGTGCTTGCTTCCTTCAGTCCGAAGGCAACAATGAACTCCCCTTGTCATGCTGAGTCAGTTGGCAGTGACTCACTTTATCAGTCTCAAAACTGTCCAGCATTTCATCAGAACTGGATTACACAATGGGTTTTTCCTTTTCCCCCTTTTTTTTTTTTTTTCCCAATACGCTTTTAGTATTAATAGCCCCGTGAATCATCTGATGTTAACATGTTTCCTCATTAACTTCGACTTTTTTAATTATAAGATTAATAATCATACAACTTCCCAAAGAGGGAAGTACAGTAATCCCAACTTGACTTGAAATTCTCAAGGAAAAACTTCGGTAGTTATGCGATTCTCTCAGTTAAAAATAAGTTAAAGCCTTTTGTTACTTTCCACAGGATATTGGCATAGCTAACGTATGCTAACAATTGTTCAGCTGAGGTATGTGTTCTCTCTTCGGTGTGGAGAGAAAACTTGTATGTGGAAACAGCAGCCAATGTATCAAAGTTAAATTTTTCTCCCTAGCATGACTTTTTTGGGTTTTTTTCTGCAAAAGCATGTTGGAGGAAACATTCAAATGCAGTATATTATCCACTTAAACAGTGCACACAAATGATGTGATGTATTTTATGGGTGTATTTATCTCTTGAACACAAAAAGACATGTTACCTAAAATGCAAAGTGTGTGATTCTGTACTTAAAAACAAGAACATCTTCACGGTCTCTGTAGTTTGTGAAAAAAATTAGGTCTATGAGGCTTTATATCTAACTCTGCATACTGGTGCACTTCACCAGATTCTTTGATTTTAGCACCTAAGCCATTACACAGTTTCAATGAAAGAGATATGAATAAACTAAAAATGTGTAAAAAATGATTCTGAGTTGGCTGGACAGTGATGCATCAGTTTTAAAATCCAGCATTTCTATGTTCAGCCATCTTGTCTGCCCTAATTTAACATCTGTATTTTCTACCTGCATCATTAAATTAATTGTGTTCAATCAAATCCATTTTTTAATCACATATTGAGGGCAAAACATGTATCTTCAGTTTTTAATCTTAGAATGTTTGAGGTACCTGGAATATGTTCAATGCCTGTCCCAACATTGATGTCTTATCCTGGGTTTAATCCCATCCGTCTGTGTTTCGAATCTGTCCTGGTGGCTACGAAATGGAAAGCTTCCAAGAGTCTGAATAATTTTTTAATTTTGTTCTTCAGTGGTTCTAGTTCTTTGTTGTTAATTAGATCAAACCACATTTCCACTGAGGCTGGAATGGTAGTGTCATCAGCCTGTAATCTGTCAAGTCCCTCTGAAACCTCCTTCAACTGCTTTTGTAAATTTAGTACCTCTCTGTAAAGTTCCTTGCAGAAAAAAAATGTGTGCTATTTTTTGATCAAAGTCCTTCTTGTTCTCAGTGCAAATTTCAAGACACTTGTTGATGTAAATGCAGAATCACGTGCTCCTGAGAGGAACACTGAGTGTCTCTGGGAAGCAGGGGCACTTTTTCGCTCAGGTTACCCTTTTTCACTTATCCAGTCTGCTAGTTATAGCAGATTTGTTTTTAGGCTCTGTAGTACACATTTGGAAAAGTTTGGCCATTACTTTTTCACTTCATGTGGCTGAAATACAGCAGTGAACTGCAATATATCAGAAGCAGAAGAAATAGTTTTAAACAATCTTGTTTCAAATTTGTTTTTTCTGTCTAACCAAATAGTAAAGACAGCCTTCTCAAGCATTTCCCGTTGCTGGATGCTATCGTGGTAACACTGCACCAATATCTATGGTTTTTATTTTTTAATAGCAGCATACAAAGCGTACATGAACATTTCATTGTCTGTAAACTTGTGGTCATTAGGAGATCATTTGTCATGTTCAGACAGCCAACCTGCACCAATGTCACTGTTCAATGCTGTTACTTTTTCTTTTATTATCCTCCTGTTTCTTCTCTTGGAGATTCTTGTAGTGGACAGCTGAATTTACAAGTCTCTTAAAGAAATGTTTCAATCATTGCTATCAATTGCTCCTTTTGTGTTCCACTGAAGGCAATATCATTAAGACAAAATAAGGTTGCATCTGCCTTGTTAAGCAGAGCTTTTCTTTACAGCATAATCAACTGGTAAGCTTTTTTCTGGGTCTTCAAGACACAAAGGTGTCTAATGTTTAAGAGCATCTAGGAGGCTTGGAACACAGATTTAAATCATCATTACAACTACGTTTAATAATGATAATGACAGCATTAAAACATCTCACTTTTAGGGTCATCAAACTCATCAGAGTCCTGCTTCAGTAGTTTCACTTAAAAGAACATGTCATCTTGAAGAGACTACAAAAATGAATTGTCTGCATTTTTTGAGATGGATATGAAGTCATCCTAACTTCTTGAACAATTTTGACAATGCCTACACTACACTGTTACAGAATTATCTTGGGTTTTGTTACTTTGGTACATGCATACACTTGTTGCTTTCTCTAGTTTCTCTTGAAGTCAGATAAATATATTTTATCTGTGTGATAAAATATCACAGATAAAATATCTGTGAATATTTTTATGTGTCTTAACCATTGAGCTCCAGTTTGTAATATTGGTATCTTTAATATTAAAAGTAGAGCAGGAAGTCTGTAGTCTGGATTTAACAGTTAGGATGGAAAACCTGTGTGAGAGCACTGGCTTTTGTTAGACTTGTTATAGAATACTCAGATTACTTAATGGAGGTTTTTAGATACTAGAAGTATTGTATGTTCATGTCCAAAACTTGTGTATTACTTTCTTTTTAGCATAAATGGGAAAATGATTCCATCGACTAGCAGCATCTCTCCCATCAGGCCCTGAAAGTGTTATTCCCCATGTAAGTAGGAAGCAAGAGTTTATGTTTTTTTGCCTTCTTTTAAGAGGGGCAGAACTGCTTTACTTGTGTCACTTTCCTGTTAAGTCTTAGAATGTTTGAATTTCTCATTTGCAGATAGAAAATAGAGCCTTATTTCTCAAACATCACTTCTTCCTATTTTTTTTTATTTTCATGTAAACATTTCTAAGTGTCAGATCCTGAACAGTCTGCACTGGATTGTTTCTGTATCTGACATTGTAAAATAGGTAACATGACTCATGGTCTCTTTGCCAAACTATATATAAGCAACCCCTGCAGCAAAATCTAATAACATCTTCCTTGAGTCTGTTGTGCGGGGCTGAGCAGGCCATCTTGGGTCAAATGTATTTCTGCTTTTGAAACACCTCTAGTTTTGTCTGTCAGGCTCTATCTCACCAATTATATCTGTGTGAGTTTTGGGTTGGTGTTTACATGGGAGGGCATGGGAAGCACCTCTCTAAAAGCCAGTGCAACTCAGATACTTTCAGTTGCTGAGAAATAAAAATATGCTGATTTACCAGTACCATACAATTTGTGCTGCTTTTGTTCATATTTATCATATTTAGTGGTCCTCAGTAGTTCATAGCCTTTTTTTGCCTCTGAGGATTTTTTGTTTGTTTGATTTTTCAGTCTCTCTCACAGCTGCAAAGTAGTGTGCATCCACGTGCCAGTAGTGTGCAAGGCCAGGTTGGGTGAGGCTTTGAACAACCTGGTGAAAGATGTCCCTGCCCAAGGCAGGCGGTTGGAACTGGATGATCTTTAAGGTCCCTTCCAACCCAAACCGTTCCATGATGCTATGATTACCCTCTCTGTGCAATCTTAGATGTAGTTCTCTTAAATGAAAATGCTATGATTACCCTCTCTGTGCAATCTTAGATGTAGTTCTCTTAAATGAAAATCTGGCTATCAGTTTTGCAAGTAACTATTTAAACTGTTTATTGACATTTTCTCAAAGATGGAAGTGCATATACTGCTTTAAGAGTGAAAAGGATGTATCGGGTTCTGCAGGAAATTCCAAGAAGCTTTCTGTGGGTTGCGAGTGTGGCCACAGTGGGAGAAATGTGTGGAGTGGTAACTGTGTGGGATGGTTGGCTCTTTATCCATCAAGTCCTTCCTTGGTCCCACAGGGATGGTCTTAGGCCCTGAGCTCTGCTTAGAAATTCCCAGGACTTGATCTAATCTTGAGTGCACATGAGACAAGTGAGGGCTGAAAGGCTGAGTTAGCTGGGAGGACTTGGAGAATGAGGGTGCTAAGAGGAGCAGGGTAAAGGCAGCAACTCAGCCAGTGTGTTTGGCTGTACTTTTTAAATTACATTCCACAATCCACTGCTCTTCCCACACTTGTGCAGATTTCCATGATAAGCCTAAAGACCGCTGTAGGAGATACTGTTTTAGCCCAAGTAGTATTGCCAAGGAATTTTTTTTGAGCAGAAGGATTTCAGTTGAAAGTAAAACTTGTGATGTTAGAGGTGCTTATGGCTACTCCTAAAACACTCGAGTAATTTCTGGTGATTTAATTGTGACCATTGAGTAATTCATGGTACAATGTTTTACTTCCAGCTTTATGGTCTGCCTTTGCCACAGTTTTTAATCCTCTTCCTAGTCTTCAATCTACACTTCTTTTTAGCTGTTAGAAAACAAACTGGAAACATCTCCTTTTACTCTAGTAGGAAGGGGATTTTTACTCCTTGAGGAGACTGAGATAACTTTCTGCACTTTTCCCTTATTTTATTCCCCATTTTGCCTGTCTCGTTCCTTGATGGCTTTAATTCTTCGATCAATTCCACCAATTTTAATTGGAATTTTTTTTCCTGTCTTCTCTTGTGATAAAAAGATATTTTCAAGTAATCTCTTTCTTTAGGCCCAGTGGTAAAAGGGCTGTCTTTGGGAATTTGGACATCTATTTTCCATTAACATGAATGGAATGAAGTGTTAGTGTCTGGCAGGGATTTGAACACCTTTGAGCTATTGTGAAGCAAGTCTTCTCATTCCTCTGAAAGTGAACTCTTATTGTAGTAATCTTAAGCTTTGAGATCTGTGGATGGTGTTGTAACATGAATGTGGATAGAACCTGTAAGTCAGATTTTTGGGCTTTATTTGTCTTGCACATAACATTTCTCAGAGGACTAGCCTGTAATTATCCCGAAGAACTTCCAGCATCATTAAGTACCTAACACTAAAAATTCACAGCAATCGTTATACCTTGTCTGGGCCAGAAATTATGTAATTTATCACTTACCTTCATATTTTGAAACAGGGGTCAGACTGAGTTGACTTTTAGCAGTATGGTGAACTGGTGCTTTTGTTCCCTGGTGGTTGACTTCTTTTGCTCCAAAATTACAGCTTGAATTTAGGATGTAAAAGGCTTGTACCCTGCTTGACTGGGAGGTTCTAATTAAAGATTGCATTAGATGTGAGCTGACACTTGTTTGTTTCCAGCCAGCCTCCTAATACAAGAATTCTTGGATGTGTCAAGCAGTGTTGACTCTGAAGACTATTGTCAGTCATTTAAATGTAGAAACTACTTGCTGCTTTACTGGTTTTTTTTTTTTTTTTGTTTTGTTTTGTTTTGTTTTGTTTCGTTTTTTTTTTTTTTTCTTTCTCAAGAAATAAGGCAGGATAAAGAAGAGAGAACCCCACTGCACAGACCTTCAGTATCGTCACATTTTGGTACTTGGAGCCCAGAGTACTGCTTATATTGCAACAGCAATTTGGAAGAGTAGTGCCCCATAAATTCTCTTCACTATAACCCTATGGTTCCTTTTCTCATACCTCTTTTGAAGATGCTTACATGAGCTGCACATGCCTAAACAGGCAGTCCCAGCTCTTGCGACTGAGAATAGCTGTACTGCACCAGGTAGCCATTAACAGCTTGCTCACAATTTTCCCCCATAATCCCATATCTGAGAATCCCCAGGGAATTCTTATGGTACATTGCAGCATTACTTTGGGAATCACTAGGAATTTCAGACTGAAACTCATTTGCTTACTCAGATGGATGGATGTGTGATGTATAGCTCTATACTTATGTGGGATTTCTATCAGACATGATTTTCTTCCCTTGCTTGGTGCCTGGCCCTCAAATGGTTTCCTGAAGCTGGTGAGAATTCCATTTAGCTTTGGTGGTAGTACCTTTGTTTCTGAAACAGAAAGTGTAAAGGTATACTGACATTTATGGTTCTAACATCTGTGATGTTATCACAGTGTGTCAAAAACAAATGTCGATGCATTCTGAGATTACAGCAGAGACTGCTTAAAGTCATATTTGTATCCTGATTCTTACCAATATTTTGTTGGCTTCAGGACAACTCAACAAATGGAACAGTAGGACAGCAAAGTACCAGTTAATATAAAGTTATCTTTATTCCAACTTCTGTTTATTTTGCTGAGTTTTTTGTTGCATATTATCAAATGGTTTCACAATGTGACCTCTGACTTTGAAACAAAACAAATTAAATGTTAGTTAGTACTGATTAGTGCAATGTTAACATTGATTCTTTATTTACTCAAAAGTCAGGAAATTAACGTTCCTCTGACAAACTTAATTATGCCTAATTGCACATATATTACAAAGGGGATCTCTCATTATATAATCATAGATAATCCTGGTAGCAATACAAAATCTTACAGTCCTAGCTAGTATTTGCAAAGAAAGTTATAGAAAAGGAGCCCTTTGACCATAAAATAGTATCTGACTTGGGCTCGTTACAGAACCTGACAGAAGAGTAGCATTGAAGTTGGTACACTTTGTTTCTATAATATCATTTTGAAAATATTATGTCACCTTGTTCTGTACGTTCTAGTTCTGTATAATGAAAGGCCCTTTTGTTCAAACACAGGCAAAATAAAAGAGTTGTTTGTCTGTAGGATACCAAAGCTCATTTCTGCCAGACTTACACCGCCACTAACCTTGCTAGATCTTCCAATTTTTGACAGGTTTGATCGAGAGAAAGGTTCTTATCTCTTTTCTTGTGTAAAATAAGACCTGAGGTTTAATTTTCAGTTATTACAACTTTTTGCTTTTAAATTCTTTGGCTTTAAATAATAAACTCTCTCATCTATTCCTTTCAAAATGGACTTCAATTAATACTTCAGGAAAAAAAATGCATCTCTAAATGTGTCCTTTAAAACAGCTGAGCAAACTGTATTCACTTTATCAAAAATATTGTCCTTCAGGCTAAAACTAAAGGATTAATTGGACCCAGTCTACCCAGTCTATTTTTTTCTAATAGAACTTAGCTTATTAAAAAAAAAAAAAAAAAAAAAAAAAAAAAAAAAAAAAAAAAAGAAAAGGAAAAAAAAAGGCTGAAAAACAACACCCCCCCACCCCAAAAAAAAAGAAAAAAAAAAAAAAAAAGAAAAAAACCCCAGGAGAGACCAGGACATTCCTTTTCTTTATTACATCTACTGCATCTTGGTTCTTTATGCTTCAGAAACATCTTTGATTAAATGTTTCAAAGCCAATGAATCCTGCCCACATACACACAAAAATAATCCTGAGGTGGTCTACACATAATCAAGGTTTATTAACATTAAACTTTGATGCTTAATGTGGAGGGCACTGCTGTTAGTAAAAAGGTTACATCCTTACTAGTGTTTCCGGTGTGTTTGATACAGGGCTCAGCAGTTAAGTTTGTTGTTGGAGATGGCTTCTGAGGCTATCGAAGATAAACCTTTGCTTGATGTTTTACTCATTTCCATTGCTTTACTGAATGGTCTCGCAATATTTAGTTAGCCCTGAAACAGAATCAGGTACATTTTTATACTCACAGGTCAGAGCCATTTGGCCTAAATGGTCCCAAGTCCCTGGTCTTTATGTTTTCTGCTAGCCGGCATTGGGATTTTAGAGGCATATATCCAGAAACACTAAGCACAGGGACTGAGCAGGAATTTCAGTCAGCTGAAAGCAGTGAAATTTGTCCTATGGTGAAATTTTGGCCTGAAATGCTTCCAAGTGAGAAACAAGCCCAAGAGTGAAAGTCCAGCCTTTTCAGTAACTTCCAGTTTCAGCTTGCCTGGTAAATGGATTGGTTTTGCCTTGCCTAGAATACATGGAGAAAAGTCTCATAAAGGAACTTTCTCACAGTGACTGAATTTGAGGAAAATAATCCTACATCCACTGAAGGAATGTCATGGTGATGTATTAGATGAATAATGGCACTTAGTGCTGCTTCTTTCAAATAGTACATCATTATTGTACATAATATGATTTTTTATTTTTGTCCTTAGATCCTTAGCTTTAAGAAAATATGTAAAGAAATTTCTAGTTTTAATAATTGCATTTAAAAGATTTAAAAATATTTCTGATCCTAATAGAGATTTTTACAAAATCACCAGCTTTTAAGATAATCACATAACTGAAGAGTTTTTAGATGTTTGAAGTTTCAACACTGTTTGTCTCTTTTCTGCAGAGCAGTTATTGTCCACTTCAGGTACAGTCAATAAAAGTTACAGTATGAAATTTCTATCTTTATACATCTGATGCACTTAAATTGCATTTTTGTTTTTATTTTTCCAGAAATGGCTATTCATTTGGGGGGCAGTATTCTCAGATGTGATATTCTAAACTAGGAGATAATTACCTCTTGAATGAGTAGCATCTATGAAAATGCTGACATAAATATTTTCCAGGTAGAATGGATTCACGCTGATAGGCTTATGAAGATATTCAGTTGCACCCAGAGGGTAAAATAAAAGCTTCCAAAATATTGCTAGTGATGTATCTAAGTTTTTCCCCCATTAGATCAGATCTTCGTTCATGATAAACTTAGTGCATCTCAACTGCTACGACAGTCACTTGAGTTGTAGAAGTTTGTGGTGGTTTGTTGGCTGTTTTTCCCGCTTCTATTTAAACAAGGTAAGAGTAGAGATGCTGGCCACCTTGAGCTTCAGAATTTTCACTGTGGTTGATGTCTGAAATCATTATGACAGCAATCAATAGTCTGCATATAGTGTGCTCCTTAACTTTCTGTGGCGAAAATAGAAATCTTTGATAGTCATCCTGGTTATCTGGCAGAAGAGAGTGGATGAATGTGCATCCTGATCTGTTTGTTACCAAAGCTCCTTTCATGTGATTAAACTACTTTTTACTATTTGTCGTTGAGTTTGGGATGGATTCAGTGTGGATTTTCATAACTAATTAATCAAATTTCTAGTCCTTAAGTGTTGGCTGAACTGCAACATGTCTCTAAAATGGAATCAGAAGTAACCTTTGGAAACTGTATAGTTATATAGTAGAGGGTGCACCATACAATGCTATGTAACAAGATCTGACTTCATTGTAACTCCACAGCTTGCATGAGGGCCTGGCACCTTAGCTCAACAGCTAAATTGGTCACTAATGGTCTGCTCATGCAAATAAAGGTAATATCCCAGCACCCTGTAAGTGGAGAGGATGAACATATATGTACAGCCTAGGCTACACATAACTACACCTTGTTAGGAGGTAAGTAGTTGCAACACAATCTACACATCCAGGAGTAAAAGCTAATAATAACACATGGACATCCCAAGTTCGTGTGCATGTGTGTGTGAGGGCTTTTTGTATGGTTTTGGTTTTTGAATTGGGAAGTGACATGTTGGTGTGATACTGTCTTCTGGAGTTGATGAGGACTCTCAGTCCCTGTAGATGTAGATGTAAAGTCCCTTGCGTTTATACTCATCACCAGTGTTGATGAGTATAAAAGCAAGAGATTGGCCTTGCTAGGATAAAATTTGTTACATCATGAGATCTCACTCTCACAATTTACTGAGGTAACATTTACCCAACACAATACTAGAGAAATGTATGACATGGGACGATTATCCAACAGAAACACCATTTTGCAGCCTTAACATAAGGTGGCCTAGGGGAACAGTCATTGTGCAAAGTGTTCCTCCACTGAAGTACAGGTAGTGTCATCACAAAGGGAAGTGGGTACTTGATACACACTGCTTGCACACAGATTTGTACAAATGTATTTAAACTGTTGGAGACATGTCAGCTTTGCATCTGGTTTATTATTCAGAACATTCTGAGATTAAACAACAACAACAAAACAGTAGAAAAGCCAGTTCTAGTTCAGTAAGTGAATCCCATTCTTGCCAGTCAGCTGGGCTGTCTGAGAGACTGATCCATAGAGGCAACATAGCCTGAACTTCTAATCTGAAAAAGCTGACATCCCAATCTCACTTTCTGTTCTCAGGAGGGTGATTAACTTTTTGGGATGTTTTGGTTTGGTTTGGTTTGGTTTAGTTTTGAGGAGAGGAGGTTCGTTGGTTGGTTTGTTTGGTTTTTTGTTTTGTTTTTTCTATCTGTAAGGTGAGAATGGCAGTAGTTTTGTTGCCAAAGAAAGACGTGAGATTTGATTTTTTTATGATTACATACACCTGAAATATTGTATAATGGACGGAAGTTGCTACATTAAAGGGAAGTATTACTTATTTGGAGATCTGGCAGCAAGTAGTGACTGCTGAGAACAATTGAGATTCTTTGCATATTGAAAGGCACCAGAAATGCACTATATTTCCCCTTTCCTGTTCTCAGCATCATCAGCAGTTAATCTGCAAGAATAAAGAGCTTTGTGTGGTCTCTCTACATTTTTCGTTGGTTCCCACTGATGTAAATCGAACATACTGTCCTCCTGTTATCTTCAGGTTTAAAAAAACTATTTTTAATCACTTCATACAGGTATCTAATTTGAATCAGCCTGCCACGCTGCAGGACTCTTGAGCTTTTTTAATTGGCATCTCATTACATTTGCACAAAGTTGCAGAGACACTGCAGGACACCAGTAGAGACATGTGAATCACCAATCCTGTTGGGCTGGCAACAAGATGGTGTGATACACCAGGGGAGACTCAGAGACCCGTGTATGTGGTTAAGGGGACTGTTTGGAAGCAATCAAGTTCAGACATGTTGCTGTGACTGCTTCTAGGTCCTGCCTATACCATCCGAAACAGAATCGTGATGGAAGCTTGCCTGGGATTTTTAACAGCAGTATGGTGTTAAACCAGCCTGGTTTCTAGGAACAGTTCCTGGGATTCTGGTAGTGCAGAGCTCCCTGAAGGTATTAATGGAAATGTCATGAGGTAAATAGGTGAAGTACATCAAAAGCAGTGTTTTAGCCCATCACAGGGATAGGCAAGGTACCCAACCAGTTCATGGAGTCAGTCTCACTTAAATTTCTTCAGCATTTGAAAATGAACCTTTAGGTATCTGCTAAGAGGCTAATGTTTTTTTGATTTTTTTTTTTTTTTTTTTTCTGAAGGAAGTAGCTGTTATCCTCAGACATGTTTATATGATGCCGTGACTCCTTTTCCAGTTTTGGCTGCCAGCAAGATATGTCTAAACTTAGCATGTTGGTGTGCCTGGAGACATCAAGTGGAGAGGAGAGACTAGAGCAGTCTAGAATATGTTATTTGGCACTGAAGTGCCTTCCTTCCCTTTTAGTCCGTCATCCAGAATCTTGTCATTTGCAACAAAGTCTTTCACAGTTCTGCTGGGCGCTTTGGTTTTCCCTATCTTCCCCTTACTACTGAAAATCAGGGCTCTGCAGCTCTCTGGCAGAACTGGAGATGGGTGCTCTGGCTGCACCAAATATGACAACTTTTCACCTGCCTTTAAGGTGAAAAAGTATTGGTTTTCAATCTTTTGGAGGCATTGCTGGAGGGATTAGGGCTCTTTTGCCTCCCTAATTACAGCCGCTAGAGACTAACTCTGAACCAAGAAGACAAATCTGCAGAAAAAGAAAAGCAGGAGTATCATCTACTGGGTAGACCAGCATTGCTTGTTCTTGCATTCAGGATGGACAGTGCAGTCTTTTACTAAGTGAGCCAGGAGCCCTCTGTTCCAGCCTCTTTCTTGTAGGGTGACACCGTTTGTAGCCTTACCAAAATCTGGTGTCTGTGCCATGGGAGATGTATGATGCTGGCCCATGACAAGGGCTTGCCTGACTTTTCTTCTGCATGGCCAGGCCCAGGCCAGCCGTGTGACAGCCATGCAGGCCCTCACTGTCACATGGCAGCTCTGTGTCCAGTCCTGTGACAGAGCTGAAAGCTGCCAGCAGCCACACGTCCTCCTTCCTCTTCCTGCAAATTATACAAGTGCATAGCCATTGACCTCCTCATTTAATGGCGAGGAGAAATTGCAGACCCACAGGAGTGTGGTGTGGTGGTGAGCAGGCTTTCACTGAGCATTTTGAATCAAGCAAATGGGCAGTTTTATGTTGGCAAAACATTAAATCAGGATTCTCCATTCAAATCGCACCACTCAGGATTTTTTTTAATGGTTTAGATTGATTAAATGATTAATAAGACAAAACAGAATCGAGCTATTGATGGTGAGGATCCAAGTCTAAGAAAGACTTTCAGGCAAGGAACCAGTCGTGCAAATCATATCTTGTGGGTTTTTTCATTCAGGTCAAACATATATTTGGACTTTATAAAGGTAATGGTTAATTTGATTAATTTCTGATTGAGGGCCAAAATTAGCTTAGGTTGGAATCTACTCCATATTTGCTTTCCAACAATCTTGAGGTTTGAAAAGGTTTGGTTTCATTCTATAGTTCTGTGAGTACACAAACCCCATGCGACTTTGGAGGGGGTGGCTTTGGGTTCCAGTTTGGGTCTGGCCCTAAGCATTGTTGTAAATGAGGAGAACTGGGCTCAGCTCTAGTGTTCTTACTGAGATTCAGACTTCCTCAAAACATGGGGAAATTTGTTATCCTGGTTCAGATGCATATATGACATCTCTAGAAAGTCAGAGGAAAATTAGGGATCTAGGTACCTCCCAACTTACATGCTTTGGATCTGTATCAGTTGCAAATCTGAACATTTTTCAAACTTCAGTGTTTCTTACTCAGCACTCAGATTTCTACCTGAAGATCTTATATTTGAAGGGTTCAAGTCTGGTTTTTTTATCCAAAGTTGGTATATTTTAAATATCTCTTTAGATTTGTATGTGTAAGATTGGTATGACAAAGGAATTAACGTTAGTTTGGGGTCAGATATTGCAGGCTGCTGAGAACTTCTCACATCTGATATCCTTGTTTTGGTGTAGACCTGTTTTTTAAATTTTTAATTCAGAGACTATTACTATTATTTGAACTGAATATAAGGATATGAAAACTTGTGATTTTCATCAGCTGGCTTTGACACAAGTCCCCTTGACAAAGTATTTATATTTTTCCCATAATATTTGCCATCATAAAACTCTGAGAGATGCCAGGCCAAGATGGGAAGATTCTTCACATATTTACAGTACCATCTACTCATGGAACTACAGTTGAGTCTGTTTTACAGATGGAAAAACTGAGGCAGTGACTGCTCAATTGGTACTTACACAGCCAGATCGAGTTACCACAGTTAGAAGCAAAGTCTACAAATGCCCCTTCTGCTTTTCTGACCTTACATACCCTTCAATAAGGTGATTATGGTCATAAAGTCCAGAGAAGAAAATATGTAATATGACTAAATGTTTGTAATATATATTTGGAGTAACTTAGAGAGCTGCCTCTACATATGCCAGGTGTGTACGTAGCTAAATATTACAGAAGGAGTCGAACTAAGTCATCTATTAGAGCTTTTTCTCTTTATATTTTACCCTAAGGTAAGAGAGGCTGTGTTTTGATGAAAAAACTAATGAAAATTAACCTTTTGAAATAAATTACTTAATCCTTCTGTATTTACTGTACATCTGGATGAAACCAGAATGTTTATAAGCAAAATACAAAAATGTGTACCATCTACCAGTGAACAAAACTAATCAAATTCACCAGTCACCAGGCTGGTTAATATTATAAAGACTCTGTGAATCATGAATATCCAGCCAGCCTGAGGGTACAAATCCATGAATCTAGGGAGTTTACCTGTCTCTTTTAGTCAGCGGGCTATCCTTTTTCCATCACTACAATTTAGGCATATATTGTCTAATAATAAATGTGATAATAAAAATGTATTTTGGGAAGCGGGATGTTTTAATAGAGCTTTAGATCAAAAGTGAGATTCATTTTACTTAATTTAGCGAACTACAAGCTAGCTGCTTAGCCTAATCTAGTTGTGTAGGCTCCCTCTTTAGTGGGGAGACAGAGAAAGCGGGGATGAATTGCTTTTGGGAGGTGCCTGTCTCTCCACTGACAACAGAGGGAGCCTACCCAACTGGCTTAGACAGGACACGTAACTTTTAGGTGGGTATGAGTTACTCCAGGAAAAGTCTGTTTTGCTTCAGGAGATCTGAGTTCTTGTCTGTTTTTACACTGATTTACAGCATAACCTTGGGAATATCACTTAACTTTCTTTTTTTTTTTTTTTTTTTTCATAGTATTTCCATCTAAAAAATACTGTATGGATAAAGTTCTTGGAGAACCTTTGCCAAGGATGAAATACAGGTGCAAAATGTTTTTTCCCCTGTTCTTCCTACTTTGATGTGTCTGTAGTTGTCATTGTAGTTGTCATTAAAATAACAGAATTTTTGTGATAGCATAAGCTTACGTGTGATGAGAAGCAGGGCTGAGTGAAAATTGTTTTAGAAGCAGTGTACATCTTCTTCAGATGTGACAAAATATTGTAAAAATAAAAATATAGTTACTGGTTACATGTATTGTTTCTCTTATCTTTACTTCTCCTTTGCAGCTTCCACCACCCGTCCATCCCCTCTCCTCCCCCCAGCAAAAATATATAGGGAATGGGGAGAACATTCTTCAGATTAGACCTGTATTTTAAATAACCTTGGCCTGTTTGCAACTGGGAAAATGTTTTTTTACTTGAGAGATTTATTTCTGTCCTTGTAACACCATGTACTATATGCATTGCACCTGTTCAGACATAAGCACAGCACATTATTATAGCTGTAGGGGTAGAAGCTTTCCAATATATATATTTTTTTGAAAGGAGGGAATGCTGGGGAGAATAGCCCCTCTCCTTTCAATTGTTTACCGAGCAGTCTCTTAGGAAGACTTCTTCCTCATCAAGATCAATTTTCCCTGCTCCCCTATTGTCTGGGGAAACCTACCTTCAGGAGCGTCTTTCTTGAAAGATCTCATGACTTTAAAATCATCAGTGGGCTTTGTGTAGTCTGCCTGTCAAAAGCGATATGTTTACACCTTCCCTGCATGTGTTAGAGCTATAAGGTTACGGAGCAGAATGGCTGATACGTTTCGGCGCTTCGCGCTAATATGCACCAAAAAAAATGTATTTATGCTAATCATATGGACTGCCTGAAACAATGCGTTCCAACATCCTGTAACATAAATAAGAAAGGTGGAGCCAGCCGGGCCCGGAGTGTTTATTTGCCAGCAACGCTGCTCAGCCCCGTGTACCTTTGCTAGGCTGCCTCAGCCTGGCGGTATTGAACCTGTTGCTGCATTAGCCGAGTTGTATTTTGCTAGCTCGGGGAAGGAGGGTTGTCTGCTGTCTGGTAGGAGGGCTTTGTCTGTGGGCGCCTTTCTCTCTCTCCCTCGCTCTGCCTGTCTCTCGCACTCTCGCTCGCTCTCGCTCGCTCTCTCTCGCTCGCTCTCCCTTTCCCGTCTCTGTGGTTTGTAAGGTAGGTTGCAGTGTGTGTGTATATACACAACATCAAGAGCAGGAAAATGGACTCATTAGGGAGGCAGGCAGTCATTACCACTCACACTGTACTTCCAGGGAGACAGCGACTATGAGGAGACAAACTGAGGACTGGGGAACAAGGTAGGCCAGCCAACTTTTATAAAACATAAAAGAATAAAGCCTCTACTCTCCTTAAACCACCGGCAGTTCTTTATTTTACCCCCCCCGCACCCCCCCTCGATTTTTTTATTTAGAGATGTAAGTTTGCCAGACCTATTTGCTAGCTTAAAATTCGGAACATCTATAGAAGGCCTTACCCTCTACAAATGTTCCCCCCCCCCCTCGACTTATTTAAGGGTGTGCCCCCTTATGATTCACTTTAATTACTTTTTTTTTTTAATCATGAAGGAAACAAACGCGTTTGTTTTCCAACACTAGTTCCAAGTAAATCAATATCTTTCACTCTTTTAAAACAGCTCTGTCTGTATGTTTGTGGGTCTCTGCTTTTTCTTTTCTGTTTATGCAGTTCCATCTGTCCGTCCATATATCATGTTCTCCTTATTTACTGCTAAATGGGGGTTTATTAGTATTTGCCAATGACTTTTGACTGTAATGCCGGTGAGCGGGGTTAACGGTGACTCTCGTTCTTTGTTTTCTATATATAAGCACACTGTAAGTTTAAAGTCCATGCTTGGCATACAGTAAATAAAAGCAAAAAAAAAAAAAAAAAAAAAAAAGGCAAAAAAAAAGAAAAAAAAGAGAAAGCAGGTTCCACTCTTCCTGACAGGATTTTTATTCAGAGATTTTGCTGTTTATCTGTTTTGGTGTGGGGGCAGAGGGGGTTAATTTTGCTTATTGTATGTGTACTTTTTCCTCCTGGATATTTTTAACATCTATTTTTCATTATTAGGGTTTTTGCAGTTTCTTTTGCTAGCAAGAAAGGAGACGTATATTCTAACTTTTATGTTGCTGATCTAATGTAACATGGAGGCATCACTGGGTTAATAAGAATTCAAACTTTCTAAGACGGAGTTTGTATCCTTGGCTGCCCCCCACCCTCCCACTTTATGCATGGTTATGCTTGTGTTTCCGTGTGTACTGACGGGGAAGGGAGGGGGGAAGGGAATAGATATTTTTTACAGTGGTGGCAAATTATGAAATCTATCGAGCCATTTTGTCCAGAAATAGTAACTATTTATTTACCAATTTTCATTCCACAAATATGCTGCTTATTTGTATTTTCAAACATTGAAGCTTTTCTCTGAATTGATTTTTTTTTTTTTTTTTCCTGGGGAGGGATTTGTGATGCATTTCATAGCCCATTTAGCACTGTCGAGTTTTTGGAGCCCAGATTTATCATGGGTTCTAAAGACTGCTTAAACTGATCCATTTGAAATGGTCTTTTTATCTGAGCTCTTGTCATTTCTGTTGGAGAGTAAAACTGCTACTATGCTGGTAACAAAAAAAAAAAAAAAAAAAAAAAAAGGGATAGTGGAAGTGAGTTACATAAAATGTTCTGGAGAATCCTAAGTAATTATATAAAATGGACGCTGATCAGTGGAGATCTCTGAACAGTAACAATCACCTTTTTTTAATAGAAAATTATTTATTTAATAGCAAGAGACGGACTTCTTAAAAACATGCATTAGGCCTTCCTTTTAGCACAAAGAAGTCCATAATGCAATATTCCTAACCCACCTGAGGCTGCCTAGGAGATTCTCCAAAACCTTCAGATCCTTTGAAATGTTTCTTAAAAATCCATTATTTTGCAGCCAGAAAGAACTTTTGCTGCCAACAGGTTTTTTTGCTGTTGTTTGGTGGGTTTTTTTAGCTGTCCTTTAACTTACGAGTCCCCATTTCTACAGAAGTGCCTCCTCGCTGAACAAACTAATTTAATTGAAATCCAAAGCAGCAGATCTATTCACTGGCACTATAACTACAGAAACTACTTGCTCCATTTCATTAGCAGCTTTTCCAGAACATGAGTAAAACTTTTCAAGGTTTTATATATCAGTGTGCCAAAATTTGGCAGTTCATCTTTTAGCTGGGGAGTGACATTTACTGATTACTAATTATTTTCCTCCTTATTTTTATTCAAACTTCTAAATTAATAATTTGTTGATAGACTTTAAATGTGTTCGTTGCTCTAAATGACCTGTTAACTGTAGCAAAGTGTTTCTTCCTCTCCTAAAGTTTGAATCTCGGGCTTTGAAACTCAGATTGGTCGTAGAGGGGATGCTGAAGTTATGCCAAAAAAAATGTAGGGGTCTTAAAGGTGGATTTGCTGATGCCTCTAGGTGGTGGTTAGCCTGGAGTGAGGCAGCAGGATTGTTCACAGCCATCCTCCTCATGGGATGGGTGAGGGGTTTTCAGGCACCTGTCATTTTCTCCCGCAGCAGTGCAGGTGTATGTTCCTCAACAGCCCAGGTTTTTTTGTAGGAGAGCACACGGACCTGTCCTCAGGATTCTTGCAGGTACTTTTAGTAAAAGCCCAGACTCATCTGAACATTTTTGAAAAACTTTAAATATGACTACAAGATACCTCTTGATTTTATGAAAACTCCAGGCAAGAGGAATTCAAGCAGAGAAAGAGAGTCACAGTAGGGGAAACATTGTTCATTATCCGGTAAGATTTGTTTCTAATAGTAAAACCCTTTTCACTAGGAGGATGTAATTTTCCTTGAACCCCATCTATATTCTATTAAAAAAAAAATAAAATCTTCGTTCTTTCAATGGCACAAAGTCCGTTTGCAATCTGGATGCAGCAGCAAAGGGTAAAGTATGCCTAAGTAAACTTAAATCCAGCATATGGTGATGTAGCTGGAACTCGGGGAATGCCTGAGCTGTTGGCACAGGGGTTTGGTGGCGCGGGGTGCTCCGGGTCCCCTGCCTGCAGCTGTGCAGGGCAGTGCTGGCGCTGCTCATTGGGTCACACTGTGCTTTATTTTAGTGTTGGAGCAGACAGTTATCTAACACACCCACACGAGGAAGTGCTCTGGAGCAGTTATTTCATGCCTTGCCATGCCCTGTAGCTACAGCAATTTTGGGCTGAATGGCGTGTGAATGTGCCGCTCTCACTCCTGGGAGACGAGAAGCAATGCTGTTGGGGTTTTCGTGTGTATGTTTTTGTGCTGGGGTTTGGGTGTTTTGTTGTTTTTTTTTTTTTTCTTTTTAGCAGGACCAAAAAATGGGATATAAGACAGTTAAATCCAAGCACCTAACAAATACCAAGTCAAATTATTTTTAATAGTGGAGGATTTTGCTTTTCTCTTAAAGGAGGAAAAAAATATCTATCTTGTTTATTTTGATAAAGGCAGTTGTAGCAATTTCCTGAGTTGAATGTATCATTATTATAAATATTACTCACAGTTTTCCTATTTTCACATTTTCTTCATAGGCCCAGCTTATTCATAAGGGAAAACAGATGCAGAATATTTTAAAAAAATGTAATATTATTTATATAAAACTTTCATGTAAATAGGGAATAGTGTCCCCTGCTAGAGAATTCTGTGGGATGGCTTACAAATCCCATACAAGAGAGATTACAGTCTTAGATAAATTGTTACCTAAATCATTTCAAGAAAACCTTGCTCATTTTTGCAGACCATATGACGTTTTAAGCAGAATAATTTGAATAGAAGTTCTGTTTAGAAATTGATGGCATGCTGTGGCCTTATAGATTTCACTTGGTTTCACTACCAGTCTGTTTTTATAGTCTGTTTCTTTAAACTGCTATCTGTATGGTAAAGAGCTTCTGCTGAAAGAGATTCATAAATGTTAATGGGAATTTAAAAACTGAAATTTAACTTCAAGTTGCTTAGATTTCTTTTTTAAACCAAACTTTTAGAAAATCCAAATCCTTTATAAAACAATTTTTTTTTATTTTTGATTTTGTTTTGTTTTGGTTTTGGTTTTGGTTTTTTCTGAAAAAATGCACTGGAAATACTGTTAAAAAGTAATTTTTTCCCTGTGAAGGGTCTGACATTCGCACTGTGGTGCAGAGGGAAAAATCACAGTGAAACGGACTTCACTGTTCTTGTTTGTTTGGTCCAAGAAAGTTTTAGAAAGTAAACAAACAGTATCAACGGTGAAAAATAACTTGGCTTTTTCATAATCTATCTATGCCAATTTTGTCTTGGTGAAAAGTAATGTTTGACCGTACATGAAATTTTGAGATACTTTTGTAATATCTGTACAGATCTGTAAAGATCACTGTTTTAACTTGAGGAGATTTTCACAGATGTATTGAACCTTAAGTAAGGAGGAAATAAAGGCAAATGCTTTTGTCCAAGTGGTTTTTCCTTTGATAGTGTTGACTATATTCTTGGTTGGTATTTATGATAAAAGTTAATACTTAGTTCTAGTCTTAGTTCTACGGCGCTGATCCAGTTCTCCTCCAATGGAGCATTTCAGAGTGACTACTGCTTGTGTCTCTCATGTTTTCTTACACTTTTGTACTTAATCCTCCAGCACCATCGTGTGCCACGACGGCATTTTGACCACCCAGCACTGGCAGGAGTTCTGTTTGCAGATGGGTCTTGTAAAATGGTCACCAGAGGCCCGGGGCCATGTGCCACCTCCTCGTCTGTAGCTGCTGGGGCAGCCTGCGCTGCCGGTGCCGCAGGGCAGGTTGGTACACATCCCTGAGGTTTGCAAGAAGAAAGTTCAGCTTTTGTCACGTGCAGGGAAGAAGGGAAGACTGCATCTTGAAGTAGATTGAATACAGGAATGGGAAATTGGGCTAATGGGATAAAGCTGTCTTTAAAGAAAAAAGACCCACTGTTCTTCTGACAGCTGGCTGTTGGGTTTGGTGAAATGAGTGTGGAGGGTTACAGGCTGTTTGAGGGGCCAGATGTTCACCTCCCAGACAAATGAACCACTGGCTGAGTTGGCACTAGGTGGCACTATGGAAGGAAAGGCCGTGGACTATTCCAGAACAAAGGCTGAAATCCTTTTGTGCCAAGAATGGCCTCATCCCACCAGTGACAACCTGACCCGCCAGCCCCATGGAGGGCGAATTTGCAGCTTGTGCTGTACTTGCTGTTCTCAGGTACTACTCTTCAAGATCGTTCATGGCAGGTAGGGACTCTAACACAGACTAGTCCTACCTCATCAAACACTGGCAGCGTCTGTAGGACTTCCTTCTTCAGTACCTTGTTTCATAGTTCTTTCCTCATGTTTTTTCTGCAGTGGGTGGACACAGATCTCTAGGCAACATTTTATGTCCAGTTTGCACAAGTGTAAATGACAGTACCAAAGGTGAAGCAGAACCTGTAGGATCTCCCAGAATCTTTGAGCTATCAAACCAGTGGGTATGTAAGTCTGAATTAAAACCAGTTGGTAACTACAGCAAAGAAGAAAGAAAACCTGAATAGGCAGTGCTTCCAACCCGCTGCAGAGCACCTATGGGAAGTCCTTTGCAGGACAGACATGGTGCCATTCTGTAAGTTACACCCTTAGATGACCTCTTCATGTTACGCTTTCAGAGTGAATTTATCTTGGGGTACAGCTCAAAATGCAAGCAAGTATAGAGTGTCACTTGATTTGGAGGTAAACATAGCATGGGAATTACTGATTTTCCTTTTTTGTTCCTTCTCAACTAAAATACATGCTTTCTAATACCTTACTTCTAAGATCATCAATAGCTGTGTGACAGATCCCTTGAGGGTATAAAAGTAGGACTGGGAAGGTTGTGTTATGGACTTCAGAGTTGTCCTTTCAGCTGACTGAAAGTTAATTATTGATTTCTATTTCCTCTCTAGAGATCCATATGCCTTTCTTTCTGTCCAGAAAGTTAGTGGTCACAGTGCAGGAATGTGAAAGTAATTGTCATGTGGCAGTAAAAGATTTCATGGGCAGGATGTCAGGAATGTGTAAGATGGAGGTTGACATGGGGAGAGAGTGAAGAAAGACAACTAGGTAAAAGCTTGTGTCTGCTGTTGTTTTATGTGGGTTGGATGTGGAGCCTGCTATTCTCCCTGGCTCTGGCTCCTAAACTCCCAGCAATCTGAGAGCTAAGTGAGTCAAGGCATTAGTGACAGAGGAATGCTGAGAATAAAAACAAAACAACAACAAAAAACCCAACCAAAAAATCTCATTGTTTAGGCACAAACACAAGAAAACCATGTTTAATTGCTGATGTGCTCCCTCTGCTGGTTCTCTAAAACTAACAAAAGCTATTCCCAGGAGACCGGGCCACACCCTCTGGGACACTGCCTGACAAAAATTGTGCCAAATGAATGGCTTTGAGCTCATTTGCAACAAGCGGTAGTAAGAGCAAAAGAAGTCTTCTGATGAAGGGTGTTAAAGCCTTGGATACCAAGCATGAATGCTGAGAGGTCATGAAATGTTCGATCTGTAATTCAACCTTTTTTGCCCTCAGTCTTACATTTGATAGGTGCTCCTTTTCCTATGATTTCCCGAAGTTTGTATTTTCTGTTTTGCTGTGGCTACTTCTAGGATTTTTCCCGTCTGAAGGGGTATTATCAGACCTTCTCATTGATGCTTTTAGTTTCAGTTTTAGTGTGTGTAGTATCTGAAGAAGTCCTAATGTAGCTTGGGCTTTGGCAGCTTCCAATTCTTTCTGTCTCTGTCAGTTAAATCTGCTTGTCAGCTTTATACTGTTGTGCCCACTTCATCCTGTCCTTTGGCTTGACTACTGGCTGTTTTTTCAGGATACTCTTGAACATCCTTCCTCGTTGTGATGAATCTGTATTTCTTTTCCAAACATAGCCTGAATTGTTTAATATGTTCCCTACACAGCATATTTCCCCAGTAGATAAGTTTTTAAAATGCAGCATTTTGTGCTTTTATGCTATGAAAAAATGTCCTGGGTAAGATTGAGTAGTGGAGACAAAAAAACACCGAATAAAGCTGTATTCATTTCCATAGAATATTTGGAATGTGTGGACGATTTCTGACATAGTAATTATTCGATAAAAGATGGTCCTGTGTTTCCCATATTTTCCACCTATGTGGAGTGTCATGAAAAAGAGCTTCATCTTGCAGCCGTTGACACACCAGTGGGAATCAGCAGTGCAGAGCTGTTGCAGGACTGGGCTCAAGTTTTCCGTGTAGAGTAATGAAAAGTTTCGTTTCTGCAAGTCTCATGTTTCCCATCTAGGTGACTGCTTATTAAATCTTTATCCAGTAGGGACAATAAACCAAACAGCCTGGTGGGTAGCTAATTGTCTGGAGTGACTCAAGCCACGTATAAATCTCATTTGTACTCAGTACGTTGACTCTCTCTGGCCTCGTCGCTCTCTCAAGTATTCATTCATTTTGAGGCATCCAGAATGTAATGCAAAGAAAAGAATCCCTGGTCTTTCTGTCTCACTGTCTCAGAGGATCCTTGTAGATGGATGCTCCTGTATTTCCCTTTCACAGGCCCTGCAGTTTGGGATCCCATCCTTCTGAAACAGTGCAGAGTACGGCCCCCATGTGGGCAGTCACAGCAGTGAGACCTCATCACCCTCCTCTCACCAGGTCCTTGGATGAGAGGAATTGTGGCAGGGTTTGGCATCTCTGTGATGGCCTGCCATCCTGCTGTACCTGCTCTGGGGATAAATAGAGAGTGCAGTGCCTGGGGCTACCAATCTGGCACCTTTTGCTGGTGCTAAACAAACACAAGTGATTAGAGGTGACGTGAGTTCCCGGCAAAGGCCCAGCCTGTCCTGGCAGACCGTTTGAAGTCCAAGCCTTGTTTTGTAATTTCCAGCATTTCATGAAAATGCTGCTTTTATTTTCCCTCTCCAAGCTATGGCCAAGTTTGAAAAGCTTCAAAGCTTGCTCCAACTGGATTTTAAAAAAAGTGTTTTTAAGATGGTGACATGTCCTAAATGAGCTGGTTCCTTCTGAGCTATACTATACCAACCTCAAATCGTTTATCCACCAAGTCAGTCAGGCTCATCCTGAAACGTTTCACTGCTGTGAAAGCAGCTGCTCCTGAATGAGATTAAAAGCCAGTTGTGCTTTGGCAGTACAGTCAGCTATGCACAACTTTGTGTCAGACAACAGAAAGCTCAGTTATTTTTCCATAGTGCTGGGCATTTCTGGGTTCTCGAATTAACCTGCTTTTTCTACTAGTCTCTTGAGTCCCTTTTTACAGGGGACTAGATCCCATTCCAAGCCTTTCTTAATACTTTTGTAGACAAACTTTTTTTTCCCCAATGTGTTTACAGGGCTCTTAAATATTTTTGCCAGCACAAAGTCACAGTGCGGTATCAGAAGTTTTAATCAGATTGCAGTGCAGTCACTACTGTATGCAAGGTAGTGGTGAGGATAAACTGTGTATTGGGGAAGCAGGATTCACAGTCTGTTTCTAGTTTTCTGTGTTGTTTTCAACCAGTCACTTCATTTCCTAGTGTCTCAGTTACCTGTCTTCAGGACAGAGATAATAATGTTTATCAGTTTCTGAAAGCAGATAGGAGAGTTAGTTATAGCTGAACTAGCAAGTTTTATCCTTCTCTTTTGAGTCTGTGCCTTGTCATCACCCTGAAGTGCATTGCAACTTCTTTCTTTACTCAAATAGCTTTCAAAGGAAAGCTATTACTCGAATAGCTTTACTCGAATAGCTTTCAAAGCTTCCTCTTGAAGTTCTTGAATATTGAATATTTGTGATCTTTCTCTGGCATGTCAGACTAGAACTGACACCTGAAGTCTTGGAGTTTGGGTTTCGGCTGGGTTTTTGTTTTGGTTTTGGAAAGGTTTTTTTACCTCATAGAGGTTAAGAGCTAGTGTTTGCTTAGGTAGTTTGGATGACATTAAAACTGTTCTTCCGTGCTCATGCAGGCTGTATTCTGCTGGATCTCAGCTGAATTTGGCATATGTTTTGAGCCATGTAGTTTCACAGCATTCAGCCCTAGGTTGTCTTGACTAAACTCCTCTTAATAGTTGAGCTATCTCGGTTAAAACTGTCTGTATGCTGGAGTGAGAACCCTCTTGTCTAGATCACATCCTTATCCAGCACTGTAATAATTTATTATGCTACCAGAATTTATTTAATTTTCATTCCATGTCTTTTGCAAGTAAAAAAAGGTTGAAAGAAAAAAAGAAGTGAGCTAAAATGAACTTTTCTGGAGTTTCTTGGTGAAGTCTGCTGGTGCAGGAACACAGTTTAATAGACTGTAGGCTGTTTTAAAGAGTTATTAGAATCTGGAGTAATGTTACTATGGAACATTGACTTCAGTGTGGTAGAAGGATACAAATGGAGCATTTAGGAAGGAGGTTTGTGAAGAATGTGAGCAGCTAGAAGACATAAAAGCTGAGACGCAGGCAGGGGGCAGAGCTGTTCAAAGAAAATGAGGACAAAAAGTCTGAACTTCATGCAAAAAGAGGGGCTAACTTAGTCCCACTGGCAAGAGAGGGAGAAAATTTTAGCAGCAGGGTTCTGTATGAGTAGGATCAGAGAGGGGTGGGATGAGGCCACAACCCTTTCCTTTTTCCTTATGGGCAGTGAGCTGGAATAATCATCATACAATAATCATCTTCAGAGGACTGAGCTCTTGGGTTTATAAGAGATTCCACGTGAAATTTCTGAACGTCTGTTAAAATGGTTATGGGTTGTGTTTTGCCCTATGTTACATTTTTATAAAAGTGGACCAATTCCCTGTAATTTAGAAGATCCAACCTTGAACCAAGAGCTGAATTTAGCTTTGTATTTCTCCCTACTGGCTGCAGCTGGCATATGTCTGAAGCAGTAAAGATGATGCATGGTACTCCACAAGTGATTTGTGTCCAGTAGACAGTTTTCTTTAGGACAGTGCTGCTTCATTTGACCTCATTTCTGCTGTGTTAGATACTGTCTCCCTTGTGGCAGCATACGTAGGTGTACTAATAAGATTCTTCCCAGATCTCTCCTTGAAATCTCAGCTTATGGAGTTGATGAAAAGGCTTGCTTTTACAAGATATGGGTGATTATTCTCATATTGCTCAGGCAAAGGCTGCAAAGAATTTAACATCCAAAATTAATCCTATCTTCCTCATCTGTAAAGGTTAAATCCTGAGACCCTATGTGATTTCTTTTTGTTGTTGTAGTTGTTTTGGTTTGTTTTGTTCTCATTAACCAAAAAAGTGAGGTGCCAGTTCTGTCTAAGTCTTTCCCAGGCATTTTTAGATAAAAGAGGTACACATGTCCTTCAAAACAAAGAGCAGTTATCAGCTGAGTTCAGCAGGAGGAAAGAATGCTCACAAAAGGTTCTAGGACAGTTTAGCCATAGATAGCTGCTGATATGCATAAATAGCACTTTGCATTTCTGAAGAAACTTATTCAAATATCTTACAGTGTTTCATGAAAGTAGCTAATTTAGTTTTGCCTAATTTCAGTAGCTGAATCAACATTATTATTTCCATTTTTTAATCAGAAACAATCGAGGCACAGAGAGAAGAAGGAAGTGAGGCCTTTCTTTCTTCCTTCCTCAGTGTATTGTACATGCAGATGGGAGTTGGAAAAGTAAAGACCATGTTCCATGGACAAAGGAAGCTCAGATGATTCTTGGCTATGTTAAAGACTGTTAGGCTTTTTTTTTTTTTTTTTTTTTTTTTTTTTTTTTTTTTTTTTTTCCCCACACCATTGTGGTAGTGTAACACATATGTACTTCCAAAATGAGATAAAAGACTCTACAGTAAATGGATATTGAGGCCAAATACATGTAATATACTGACATGTAAATGAAGTTTTTAACAGCAGAATTTTTTAGGAAAAAAACCTTTTTGGTGTTTGCTTACTTTTTATAATTACTCTCTTAACTGAGTTAAAGTAACTTCTATTTTTTTTTTCTTTTTCCATGGTTGAATTTCTCTTATCTGGATTTATCCTGATGAGCTCCAGTGTTAGCTTTGTCCAAGAAGTAGATGTTAAAAAACTGGACCAGTCTGTCACCTCTTCTTGTACAGTAACAATCAACGGCCAAAGTTACATCTGGCTGAGATACATAGTGGTGTTGCTTGATCCATTAAATAGTCATCAAGAGAAGACAGGAGCTCCCTATCACATACAAAGACAAATGTGCCTTCAAATAATTACGTTGTTCTGAACTTCTTGTGTATGTCTGCTCTATGTGCAGCGGCTGTTAACCTCTGAGAACTGCAATGTGGAGAGAAGAAAACAGCCCCTAAGGGTTTTTTGGGCACAAGCATTAAAGAGGATTGTTACTTGTCTGTGTAAACTTATCAGGGGGGACAAAGCCTATGGGAACCCACAAGTGCTGGATCTGGGCCGAGCGTCAATGCTGCTGAGGCATCTCTCAGAGAATGAACAGTGGGAGGAAGTGAGTTGCTTGTATATTCAACAAGCTGGACAAGGAATAGCTGCTTTTAACTTTTTGTTACTAGAGAATGAGATTCTCAAGATCTTGAGATCTCAGTTCTTGAAAACTTGCAAACAGGTTTTGGGTTTGTACTGTTCTCTGATATATTTTCACTCCCCGAGAGCCAGTTTTAATGTCTGTTGATGCTTAGAAGACCAGATTGGAAGGACAGTAACAGAAAGTTTTATTAGCCAGCACAATTAATACTTTCTTCCTTGAGAGCCAAATTCATCTAGTGTAGTATGTTTACAAAAGAGAAGGCTGGAATGCGCAGTAAGGTTTTGCCTTTATCAGAGACATATGGACTCACCATCACTGGATATATCTGTGAGTCTATAACAAAGAACACTCTTCATGCATGTCTCACATTTCAGGGGTCGAAAGGCAAATTGGATGAATGTCCACCCTAAAAACTGTATGAACCAGCTTTTTCTTATGCAATTTCCAATTTTGTTAATCCCCAAGAAGCTTATAAGAGCCAGGATGGAGTCAGTAAAACCTTGTCTTATTAACCTCCAAAAGGACACAAAGGGGTTTCAATCTTGAGGCTGGTCAGGATGCCAAGTGCACCTCTTAAGTGCTCTCATACTGTCTCAGCCTGCTGGAAATTTTGGCAGACACAACACGGTAAGGTTCACAAAGCAGATGAATAGAGAGATGGAGACCAGGTTTACTGGGATAGTTCCTACCTAAGAAAGGCAAGTCAAGCTTCTTTGTACTGGAAGGGCTGTAAATATCTTTCCCCTCTCTACATCCCCTAAGCAGAGGTCTTTCCCCTGTTCCCCTTTCACATGTATATGACCTGGTTTTTAGATTGAATAGTCTCTCAGATTCATTCTGCTGATAGACACTTTGAGAGATCCTCAAGTCAATTGTATTTGAGTCCTCTTAGTCTTTAGGATACTAGTGTCCGCTTTACATGAAAAATTCAGACAGGTATATTCTACAAATGTTCCCTACTCTGCAGTTACCTCTACATCTTGTTGTGGTAGTAAAAACCACCAGGTTCTTTCTGTCATTGAGCACCTTCAGTGTCATGCATTTACTTTAATAAATTATTTTCTAGATTTGGTTTTTAACTTACTAAGGTACAGCGTTTTCCACATTTAATTAGGATGTACATAGTCTTCAAAAATGCCAAAGCAGAGCTTTATAGGGCACACCATTTTTCCTTCTGGGTGCCGTGGACCCCTATGTATCCATATGGGTTTGGGGAAAAGATGGGTTTAAGAGTGAACAACTATGTAGGCATTAAGTCAGCAAATCTAGAGGATACTTAATTCTTAACTGTTTTATTGAGCTCACATTTTTGTGTGACTTCCTTTTTTGATGGAGTTTTTGATGGGGATCACTGATGTGTTTAGGGGGAAATTCTGCTTGGCTATCCTGTTTTCCTAAGTTTGAATGTGCCTAAAGATCTGTGAGAACACAGTGGAGAGTTTGGAATCAGGAAGAATGACAGGCTACGGATTTCTCTAGATTTTCTGGGAAGCCTGAGCAAATGAGCTGAACTTCTGGGTGAACCAAAAGTGTTAAGGCTCCTTGCCTTGTCAGAGAGAATCTTGCTTCCTCTCAGAGGAAGTAATTCTGCATGATTTGAGAGAGACTTTAATGGTCTATACTCTATTTTTTAGGAAATATGCAGGAAAAAGCCTACTTTGTTGTATGCATAAAGTTATAAAGCTTCAAGCCTTTATTGCTCTTTGTTTATTTTATAAAGCTTTTACGTTTCTATATCCTTATTCTGAACGCCTGTATATTTCACCTTAACAAAAGAAGCACAGTAAGCCGAGCAAATGGAGTGGTGAACACACCACCGAGGAGTGGTGTTCAATTTTCTTCCTCATTTTCTGCCTCAGCAGGTCAGGAACCCGCTCCTTGTGGCAGAAGGGGCCATATGCCATGGTTCCTGCTCTGCAGTGTAATCAGATCTGCTGTGTGTGCACAGTAAAACTGAGCTGGGCAGAATTTGAGCAAGGTGCACCAAGCTCACCTCTTGTGTGCAAGACAACATGCTCAGGAGCTCCAAAGCCTCTTGGAATCACTGGGTTTACTGAGAATGCACCATAATTGATTTGGATTTTTGGAATACACCCAGTATATCCCAAACTTGCTTGACTGAATACATGGTAGTTTCTTAGCAGCTGTGCTGGATTTGTAAGGGAGTAGGTTCTTCTGGATGAGCGGCATTAGGAGAAGGTCATGAGTGAGATATGTATAAATCAAGGATCCTGAGTACAGTCTTCAGATACTGATTTTTATTTTTTTTTTAAATTCAGGTACTATTTTTAATGACCTTAGATATGGCTTGTGCAAGAAGAGAAGATATGAAAGATTTGAATAACAGGATGTTTTGTCTGCTGTAGACTTTCTTACTGATCTGGGTACTTCACCTCTGCTCTTCTATTCCCTAGCAGCAGACTAGAGTGATGGGAGAACCTTCTGGGGAGAACCTTCTGCATGTCCTGAACTTTCATTAACAGCTTGTGAAATGCTCTGAAGCCTTTAGGTAAAAAAGGCTGGGATAACACAGTAATTATTGCCACATTTAACTTCTCTTGATCTGAGAGGGGTGAGTGGAAAATGCGAACACATATGTTACCATGAGAAATTAAAATATGTTCAATTCAAAAAATTCCCCAATAAAGAAACCATCTTCCTTGGATTTAATCATTTCCCTTCATGTAGTGTTTTGCCTGATCATGCCATCAGTGGAAAAGTACACAAGTGGAAGAAAGGGTAGCAGTGCTGTAAGGCAAATTTTGACATTTCTAAACCTTGTATCCTACTGATGTCAAAGAAAGTTTTAATTTTGGTTCAGGATTGCAGTTCTTTTCAGAGCTGCCAAAGATCAGCAGAGATGGGCATTTGGGTAGAGAGGAAAATGACCATCAAGTGTCCACCTGAGTTCTGCTAAGGACTCAGTTGAGATGCTGACTCCCCAGTGATGGATAAACCTGGCTTTGGCACGATGAGTGATGTTGATGTTGTTTCTATCTTAACTTCTGGCAGAGAAGAAGGATTCAGGAGAACGAGATTTAGAAGTAGGATAGAGGTGAATCTAAATCAGGTGGAAACAAAGGGTGAGGTAGAAGAGGAAGGTACAATTCCATAGTGGTGCATAGATTCCTGTGGTTGTTCTGGAGTTTGTGGTGGGGCTGAGTGTCACCAGCAGCACCACTGCATTTAGTGTGCTCAGTGTAAATAGAATCTTCAAACAGTTTTGTAAAGTGTCAGGGTTCTGCTTGTGAAGTCACTCTTCTGGTGGCTCTTGCCTCTGCCATTTCTTTCCTTACCTTGTTGGTGAGCTGAAGTTACTGTAGCTTAGCCCAAATTCACATGTATGAATATGCTTTGTTTATCTGTCTCTGTCTATCTCTCTGTGCGCCTGCTGCTTGTCTGCCTGCCAGTTTTTTCTTTGTCTCTATCACTTCATCATTGAACCCATCTGTGTAGAAAATGGGATATTTGGCTGTCTCCTATTCTTTTTATTTTTTTTTTTATTATTATTTTTGTCATTTTGTTCCCTCAGACTTACGAGAATGAAACTCGTACTCCTGGGGGTGCCAGGCATTTTAGATCTTGCATTTAGGAGGAGCCGTGATGCTTTTTGCGTCTGTTTGTCTGTCCATCTGTCTGCTGGTCTATAATAAGCTGTGCAGCGAGACAGCAGCTTACTATCTGTGTGTGTGAAATTAGCTAATTGGTGTTAGCAGCAATATTTTCACATGTTTTATAAGCAAAGTGCAGCAAGGTATATAAATGTAGATATGATCCAGAGACACACACACATACACACACGCGCGCACGCAAGCCTGTCGCTGCTCATGCATAGACGCTCAGAAGTAATTAATGTTAATAAGATTTTAATGTGCTTGTGAGATCATAATGAGGAGAAATGAATGCTCTGATTAGAAAAAGGTAACTGTGTGTGTGTTTTGGCTTAGAACAAGATTTCCCCTCTTTTTTATAAATCACAATTTCAGAACTTGTTTGTGATTGCATCAATCGGTTTTTATTTTCAAATTAGAGGTCTGTTTAGCCATTTGAATGATTATCCAAATCAATGGGTAAACCCCTGATCATAAGGAATCGTGCAGATTTTTTTTTTTCCCCTTAGAAAGCAAAGCTACTACATGACAGGGCTGGGCAGCCTCATCCTTCTAGCATTACATTTTTTTGATGCTGCTTTTAAAGCCTCATCAACAACTGCTCTCAGAGACAGTGCTCGTTTTTTACAAATAGAGATGTTTATCTATAGGTGTCTGCAGTGCATAATCAACCACTGAAACTATTGTGCCAAGGCACATTCCTGTTCATCAGTAATGATGAATCCTCAGAGTCCAGGTGATCACATGATACTCTGATTATATTTTGAAATAATTAGTTTAGGAAAACAGAACTGTATTTATATTTTTTTCCCCTTTCATCAGTCAGTTTCCAAATAAGAGAGATGGTAAAGTGTTTGCAGGAAATATTTTACAAGCTAGGATGTTTTTTCATCCTGGATACTATGTAGTCACCAGATCCCAAGCTGGCCGAAATCCAACTGGACACTAGGGGTCCTTCTCTCCAGCAAATCAATGGAAATATTGTGCAGAGGGCTTCACTTTCATTTGCATACTTATTTTTTGTTATGAATCCCTTTGGGATTTTTTTTTTAATTGACACTGAGAGGTTAGATACTTTGTTTTAAAAACATCTAGAATTGAAAATGCAAATTTGAACAGTCCATGCTCCAGTGGATCCCATGTTGCCTACTACCCACTGGATTCTGGTGGTGCCTGGCTTGAGTAGTGTTTTAAGGTGCTAGATCTATGATTGAATCCATGTAATAGCGTTCATTTCCAGAAAGTGCTGGGGTACTGCAACAGCGGTTGTGCTGAGAAATGTTAGAACATGGTGATAAGACTGCAGTTTCCAAATTGTGCTGAACACAAACCAGTGTCAGCAAATACAGCTTTGACAGGTTTTGAAGTCTCTAAAGATGATGATGTTCGTTTATAATGAATGAATTTATTTTGGGAAAAGGAAACAGCAGGCATTATGTATATTAGTTTATTCCTCTAAACACTCCTTTCAGCTAGCTGCTGTACAGTTGGGCCTCTAACACTAGTTCATCCTTCTGATAACTCAGTCAATGAACTTACTTTTATGAGGTACCTTGGGATATTGTCTGCACGAGTGTGTGTCTGTTGTGGGTATACTCAAAGCATCACTGAAACCTGCACATCCATGCAGTAAGGCCAAAACAAAGCATTCCCCAAGTACTGCCACCATCCAGGTAAGTTTTAATGACCCTGGATGGAAGAAGGACATCTTTACCTCTCCTAAGTGCTTGTAATCAGAGAGGTGCTTTACATTTTGACCTAAATAAAATGGCAGTCTGAACTCTCACAGTAAGGAAGCAACTAATTGGATTTAATAATCATCAATCCTTTCTATAGGTAATTTTATTAGAATATTTTGAGAAATAGCAACCCCAGTTTAGGATTGGTCTTGAACTGAATTAGTATTGAATTAAAGGGATATGATTCATTTCCAGAGAGTGCTGAGGTGCCACAGCAGTGGTTGTAATGAGAAACAGTAGAACATGGTGATATGATTGCCATTTCCAAATCATGAGCAACAAAACCAGTATCAGTAGATTATGGCTTCAACACAATTTGAAGCCTTTGAAGAAGATGATGTGACAGATCAAATCCCACTTTGGAATTAGTGTCTGCCTGCATTATTTTCATTGTCTGTTTCTTCTTTTTTTTGTGTGTGTATGTGTGAACATGCCAGTTTCCAAGAGCTGTCTTCCACAAAGTTGAAGACTGAGAGTAGAGGAGCAAGGTAATTATAAACTCTAAATCCAATGAATTGTCACCTTGGAGCAGGAAGCAGCTAGCAGTGCAAGGAATTTCCCTTCAAATTTGGGTGGTTTTGTCTGTATTCTAGAGGTAAAATGTTGGGGAAAACACTCAGTTTGATGCTCCCAGTATCGGAAATGAAGTAGCCAAGCTCCCTTCAGCTGTGGGCCAAAAACTCCATAAGGCTTGGGGAACTCAGGAAGAGCTGAGGCAAATTGGTTAAGTGCATGAAGTTAGTATGCAAAAATGAGTTGTGCTGAGTCCTTGGGGGACTGCTTTAATTCAGGAGTAAATTAGTCTTAGACCAATCTAGTTTAACTGAATAAGGAGCTACAGGGAGCTTTGCTGTTGAATTAGAGCATCTACTCACAGCTTCAAGACAATTAAATGTGTGCACATTGGTGTCAAACCTTTAGTTGATTTGCCTTAACATTCTCAATATCCCCATGCAGGCTTGGCTTAAGAGATAGATAAACTGTCCCAAGCAATTAATTCTGTACTGGGGATTCAAAACAAAACAAATTTCAATATCTTGTTTGCTTTGAGGGAAATATCCTAGTGACAACTCTTGCACTGTTGTTGACAGAGCAGTACTGATTGCCCTCCCTCTCCTTGGACACCATTGTTTTCCTGTGCAGTTCTTGAAAGGTCCACAGATACTGAGGATGGCTTTCTGTTACAGTCAGTTTGTGCATTAAAAATTCCAATATGAAACATACCAAAGTTAGAGATACCACTTATTTGCAATGAATTCTAGAATTATTACAAGAAAAGCAAGTGTATTCCCAAGTTCTGTTCTTGCTTTACATATATTTGAGTACTCCAGTGTAGTTCAAAGATGAGAAAGAGGGGTTTGGGATAGATTTGTTAGGTTGTGATGGCAGAACAGAATATGGTGGGAGCATAGTAATGACAAGCTGCTTGGGAGAAACTCATTCTTTCTTAGAGGCCTATGCATAGTGTGAAAATAGGAGCTCCTAATTGTATTTTGAGATTGTGCTCTGAAGAGTCTTTTAGAGAATTTTTGCCAACCTTACTTATATTACAGCTGTTTAATTTGACTTTGTTCCTAAGTACACATGTAAGGTTAAAGCACTGTTAATTCATAGATTTCATAATTAATGAATAATTGTGAATTAGTTGATAAAATCTCCATACTAAACAACATTGGATTTGCACAGTGAAAGCCCGCTGCATAACGATGGGTTTTCAAAATATCTGTAGGTTCTAGTTCAATCAGGCTAGTACAGAAGGTAAGTAATCAACTTTAAAGCTTCATTGAAGATAGTCACCTGCTAGCATCAAAGAGGGGAGGTTTGTTCACTGTGCTAACTGCTCCAAGGTTTTTGCGTATGAAAACATACGTCCTGAAACTGTCAAGACTTAAGCTCAGAAAGAACTAATTATCTCATCCTCCTTGCCCAGTTCCCTATTTATGTTTCTGAAGAAGTAGCTGCTTTTCTAGCAAAGTTTTTAATGCCCAGAAGCACCTGCTGAAACTGCTGGGTGCAAAGAACTTCTACTGGTATATGCATTTAGAAGAACAATTTCAAATAATAGTTGGCCAGAAGACTCTTAGGTCCAGCAAGCTTAGAAATTCCTGATAAATGGTGTGACATTTCTGCCAAAAAAAGTTGTTTCAAGAAGTTGTTTAATTGCAGAGTCTAATATTTGCATGAAAGTAACAAGTATGGCTATCTGTACGAAGGCAGGAGCTGTTAAAGAAATCAAGTTGTGTGCATGCTTTGGTCACCTCAGCTTCTGAAAGTATCAAACACTTTTGAGGTAGGTAAGGAAAGCTACATGAACAAGTCTGGAAAAAACTAGCCATGAAGGAAATTCCTGCCTAAGCCTGTCATGGCAAATTTGGCCAAGTCTTTGAACAATGTAGGTTTTCAATCATTTTGAGTTCTGTTTGACTTAGTAATGGATATTCATACTTAGCCATATGAAAGAGATTTTTTTGTTGTTATTTTTTTATACGTTCTGCATCTCACTGTTAGTTTGCACTAGATATTATGCAATCTACAGGTTGATTCACACATGAAAGGAAATGGCTTCATTTTTCTGAAGTTTTCTATGTGACTGTTGGGAAAGCTGTTTGGCTATTTGAGGTTTCAAGTAATGTAAAAGCAGACAGCACTGAGCAACAAGACAGAATCAGAAAAATGAATCACTATGGCATGGATTTGCTTCCTGGTATTTCAGTTCTGCTATATTGTGAACATGTGTCTTGTCATTAGCAGAATTCAGTGGCGTCAGGGTTAGCTGCAGAATTACAGAATTACAGAATTACAGAAATATGCAGAGTAGTTTAGATGTGTGCTTAGTCCTACACTTATGCCTGTGTTTACTAGTAGTGCATTTGGAAAGTCTGAATGTATAAGAAGTATTTTAATAATGAGATTGTGTAATAGTTCAATTTCTTAAAAAAAAAGTTAAAATGTAATCTTGTTCTCTTTCTCCAAGCTGTTCTGCCATGACATTAGTAGGAACAGGCCTTTATACCTTTGCCTGTATTTGTTATTCAAAAGGAATTGCAAACTTCCTGTGTTTCTTGAGGCAATAGATACTATGTATTTACGTCTCTTTAAGACGTGATTATTATTTTATAGCTCCCTGTCAAGTAGGCAGATTTTAATCAATGGGAAGAGCCTTTGTGTTCTTTTGTGTGAAGGCCTTTCAGGTCTGCTGGGCACTGTGAGGTTTGGGACTTGCCCATAGGGTCACTCTCTACATTACTCTTCTCAGCTATGCTTTGTGCAATCCATGTCTTGGCAAAAGCAGCACAGCAGCATCTCTTCTGCTCTGGGTCTCTGTATTTGAGATGCATCAGACCACCCTGCTGGCCAGCTGTGTCTTCTGTGTGTGATCCTGGGAATCAGACACCATGGTGAGCAGTATCTGCAGGGTTTTGTGCCTCCATGTGAAGTCCTGAGCTCAGGGAGATCTGTCTGCCAGCAGGCATTTTGTCTGGAGTGACAGCCCAGGTAGCATGAACTGCTGTGTGAAGTCTTATACATTGGGACAGCTGAGGTGCCTGTCTTTTAGGCAGGCAAAAAGCTATGAAGTCTGGCTTGGGAAATCATTTCTCTGCAGTGATCTTTCATGATATTTGCCACAGACTGGAGCAATCCATAGAGACATTTGAGCCACTCAAACAGCTAGAAGCTCTCAGCCCTGCTGCCAAGATTCTTATCTGACCACATGATAAGTATTCTTTCTCAGGTATTTGCCCCAAACATCTGAAAAGCGCTTGAGGCAAGTAATCTGGCAGGTTGTAACTTGGTTCTCTTGGTGGTGGTAACCCAGTCTGCTCCACCCCAGCAGCTGCTGCCAAGACACTGACCCTGGCAGGATCTGCACCTTCTCCTCAGGACAGGGGAGGAGACCCGAGGCAATGAGGAACAGAGCAGGGAGGAGGATAGGGGTAAGAAGAGGGGGTTTTGAGGGGGTGAGAAAGGCAGGGAGGGAATGAAGCAGGGACCAGTACCATGGGATTAGCCATAGCAGAAGGGCGTGGACAGTGGTTTGTGTGAATAGCTGGTGTGAGCAGAATCTGCATTAGAAGAATGGTAAGGTGGCAGGTTGGAGAGAGGTCTGTTTTGAAGGGAAAGAAGGAACAGTACAGACACATACCTCTCCTCTCCTCTCCTCCTCTTTGCATGGTAGGTACTAGATTTATTCTTTTGAGTCTTTTGTTGTCTTCTACAAAGTCACAAAGTCTGCTTCAGACAATTCTTTAAGGAGACCAGGATGAATTCATATACAAATGACTTGAAAAATATTTTACTTAGCTTAGTACTCTCTAATTTGTTTGCCATTTCTTCTGGAGTAAGACCATACCTCTTTTCATGGGTATTAAGTTGGAGAAGAATTATCCGTGTCTCTCCACTTGAAATTTTGAATGAATGGTGGTTTAAAAAAAAGGTGTTAAGCGTTTCAGCCTACTCACATCATCTGTCAATTGAACTTCCTCTACATTGATTAACAGAGCCACATTTTTCCTCATCTACCTAAATGTGCTAATAGAATGGTTTCTTGCTATTCTTGTCATTCCTTGTTAATTTTGTGCTTTGAACCATTATGATTTTGTCTCTACGTGTTTGTGTAATTTTTATACTTACATATTCTGATACCCTATTTGCTCCAGGGTTTTTTCCTGTCTTGGTAGCAGTAAAGAGCTCATACTTCAGTGATGTTGAAACCCTGCTATTCTTCTTTCCTCTTTATTAGGATAGCCTTTTATTATTACTGCATGACATTATTATTATTATTGTTGTTGTTTTACTATGTTTCATTATAAATTGTTGTTTATATTTAGCTGTTAGATTTTTTTCCCACCTGCCCCTTTTAGTCCTTGTTAAAAGAACTTCCAATGGGTTGGCAAGTTAGTGCCCAGACATCCTTCTCCTTTTGTGAGAGGTGAATGTCCTCTTGTCTTTAATCACATTTCCCATAGTCAGATAAGTAAAATCTCGTTAGAGGTTCCAGTCATATCTGTGTGATGCAGTTACCTCTAGTCTTTGTGTCCTTGCCTGATCCCTGCCTCTGCTGTGAGGGCAATGTGGAACACCGATTCCTTCAGCCTTGCTTCTAGGAAATGGTAGTCACTTTTGAGCCTTTGTATCCTTCAGGTGGTTTTCAGTAGTTTTTGGTGGGTTTGGGAGGTTGTTTTGTTTTGTTTAATTCTTTATGGTCTCTTTGTTTTACCTTCTTCATGTGTTCCCTCCCTGAATTGGAATGTTCAGGAGAGTATCCTGACCTCACTTAAAAGCCACTTAATTCCTTTGTAATCTGAATTTACTGACCTAAAATGGTTTCTATTATCAATGTATTGTATTTCTTTTCTTATATTTCTGGTTTCCATTTTCTTTTTAAACACCTTCCTTCTTTTCTTCTTTGAAATTATTTCCTTTCTCTTAGCATGCACATTCTTTGTGGTAAGTGTGTTTTCTCATGTCAGCTATGTCTTAATAGACTCACTCTTCTCTGACTTTTCCTTTGACTAATTTTCTGGAAGTTTTTGGAAGTTTTGCAGATCAGTGCCATATTGTGACCATATGCTTTCCTATGATTGTCCTCTAAAACTAGACTTTTTTGCCCGATTTCTGTCCCAGCTTTGTGTGAGTCTTCTCTGTTGAGTAACCTTGTTCATGCTCATTTTCTGTTTCAGCCTGTTGCAAACCAGGTGAAGGTTGAATGCTCTTTGCCAGACTTTAGTCACTTAATAGCCACTTCAGAGCATTTGAACCCTACCTCTAAAGGCAGTGACAGATTTCTGTCATCCTGAACCTGTCATGTTGCTACAAATGTTCAGAGGCTTGTATGGAAGGAAATCTTCCATGCAAGCAGATATTCAGTAGTCCTTGATTTGGCACTTGGAAAGCTGGGAGGACATATGAATATGAATCTGTAAGTTTTTACTTTTTTCTTTTTCTTTTTCTTTTTTTTTAATTTTATTTTTATATATAATTATTTATTTATTTTTGGTTGGTTGGTTGGTTGGTTGGTTAGTTGGTTGCTTGCTTTTTAATACAAAATAATTGGAAAATTCCAGAAAAGATAATATTCAAAGTACTTGCACAATCTGATTGCTTACATTAATTCCTTTAGAGACCAGCTGCTATAAATGATGCTTGGGTACAGGTAACTTAACTATAGTCATCTTCAAGGAAAATGCAGTCGAGACAGCTATTTAGTCTCTCTCTGTTATCAGTGGAGAGGAGGAGAAATACCTCTAGAGAGTTGTTCATCCTAAATATATTACAGTTTTAGGATGGGATTAATGGCTCTCTGGAGATGATTATGGTGGCTTCAGTTAGATATCTAACTTTTAGGAAGATAATAGTTAGATTATATGCATCTTGGTCCCATGCCTGATCACATTTACCTGAAGAATATGTCTACAGTCCCAATATACAACACAGAAAGCTACCATGTTTTCTCTTTTTTTGTGGAGATTTTGTATACTTTAATTTTCTAGAGTCTGGACGAGTGGTATCTATTTTCAAATACTTTCTTTTTTAAATGTTGCTTTGTCTCCTTACCTCTTTGATTGTAATTTTCTCCTTAGTTTGATTTTTGGTGAGGAAACTGTTTGTATTCTTTGTTTCTGTGTGGTCCTTTTTCTGTGAGTCCTGTCTCTTGAGGCTGCCCTTCAGCCATCTGCTCTTGAGTATTGCAGGTAAATACTGTTCCATGTCACCTTCCTCACAGGTGACATGAAGACTAATTAAACACCGGTTTGAGGACACTAAACTCTTGTCTCCGAGTTAGTATTTTTAGGTGGATATTTGTACTTGTATTTCAGAGTATTTCGTGATGCAACCACTAAAAATAAGTGATCCTGAACAACAGATTAGACATATTTGTTGATTTTTGGGGAAGAGCTAATGTCATTTTGGTGTTGCACAAGTTTCCCTCTTCATCTCTGTACAGCCGTAAGGTGTCCATGACACTATTATTCTGGCCACTCTGTTGCCAAAAACTTGTCAAGAATTCAGTGGAGAATTCAGAGAAGAGCAACAGAAGTTAAGAGGCTGAAGAGATTGAAATATGAGCAAAGATTACAAGATTTTAATATGTACAGTTTGGACTAAATGATGACTAAGACATATGATAACAATCTACAAGTATTTGAAGGGTGTAAAATATTAAGACAAAAAAGGAATTATTTTAAGATGTTCAAAGGGGTAAAACTCAGCAAGGGAAAAATTTCAGCATGAATCATAAAAAACTTCCTGAGACTTGCATGAGCTGAAGTCCTGGAGAATGTTCTGCACAAAGGTGGTAAAAAGCCTACAGTCTCACATAGCCCAGAGATCCCACACAAGACCACCCAAAAGCTCTCCAGTCTGGTGCCACCCATTTCCGAGAGCTTCCACAAGACCAAGTGATGCTCTTGGACACTAGTTAGGCAGGTTCACCTGTGTCCCAATCTGTGCTTTCCCAAGGGCTCCTGCAGGATGAGCTGCAGCAGGGAGGCTTCATTCTGGTGGCAGCAAGCTGCCCTCAGCTGCTGTTCTTATGGAGCAGCCCTTTTTCCATCGTATGGCTATACAGGCACCCATCCATTTGATAGGCGTAGGCAGAATCAAGCTGTCACTAACAGAATATATGCAGAAGACTCAAGGAAATGTAATGAAGAATAGCATTTTGGAATATCCTGGCAAAGGATTAACATGACATGTTAGGTGTTTTCTTTTTCCTTTTATCCTTTCCTTTCATCTCTGTAAGTTGGTGCAATCACATTAAAAACTGGGGTTTTTGTAGACTTTTCCCTGCAACTCAAGAGTCATCAACATGTACTTATTCATTCTGATAAGGGCTGCAAATTTAGACTGTATGTTCAGTTTAGTTAGGAGGTTCTAGTGAATTGTAGTGGATTAATTTAAATCTAAAAATATTAAACTGTCGTGACCACTGTGTAATTGGGATGGCATTTTTGCTAAATAGGGACTTCTTTACTGTTTACAGCTGGTTTTGCACTCATAACAGATACAGACAGAAGGAGTGAGGACTACAGTTCTTGCTCCCCCCTCTGCCCTCTGTTCCTCATTTTTATTTTCCTGTGTGCAAAACCATCCTGCATGCCAGCTTGGGAAGCTGGCATCCCTCCTGTTAAGACCAAACTTGTTCTCTGTTGCAGTATAAATAGTGCTTGCTTCCAACTTCAGAGCAGTACCCGGCATTGCATGCATACTGTAACTTACTGGGAAGCAATAGCTCTGTTAAAGGTTTTCTGTGCATAGAATGGGTTTGTATTTGTGGCTTTGAATTCACTGGATAACTCTGAGCAAATATCTGGGGATAGGCCCTTAAGCTTGTGTGGTATTAGGTTACTGTAATATTTCAGTTCTGGAGTGGCTGAATATAAGGAGATCCTACTTCACAGGTATGTACAGGAGAAAGCAAACCAAATGCCATTCTTTATAGCACTCCAGATAGAAATCTGGGAGCATGCCCAACTTCAGTCATTTTTAAACTTCAAACTGTTGGAAGTGTAGGGGGGAATTGCACCAGGTGAGCCAGATACGTTTTGGAATGTCCTCTGTATGCTAGACTGGGGATTTTGATTTCATGAAAGTACGTTGTTCTGCTTTGTAAAAGTACCTGGCTGGGCAAAACAAGAGACTGTTTTTTAAGACAGAGGCCATGAAGAAAGGTTGTTGAGGAAAAGCTGAAGGGATGGGCCATTTTCAGTTACAGAAGAGATTTTTTCCAGAAAACCACTACAATCTTTGCTGACAGCACATGAGTTTTGCTGTGACCTGTTCAGTCCTTCTGCTATTGAAAAATGTCTTCGAAAAAGTTACAAGATAGAAGGCAATTGCTGTTTTCCTTAGATTTCACTAGGACTGATATCTTCCCAGCTGAAAATGCTGGGCTGTCTGCTCCAGTCACACTCTAGGGAAGAGCTATTCCATCCTTAGCTATCTGGCCACCTACAGTCTAAAACCTCAAGAATAAGAATTCTTTTATCCTTCTGTCAGTTGTTTCATTTTCCAAGTATTGATGATCCTCTTCTGCACCATCAGCCGTTGTTTTAGCTTCAGCCTGGATGCACCAGAGCAATTGCTGACGAGAGGGATGCTGGGTTTTGGGGTTATGCTGTGTTGCTACAGATCATGTCACCTCAGTGGGTAAACAGTCCAAAAATAAAACCAGCAAATGATACAAAAAGGAATCCAGTTATATTTTTATATCTCATTAAGTTTCGCTCCTCCTTCTCGTTTTATTGGCAGAGATATCAGGAGAGGGTACATCTCCATTGGAGAAGTAAAAAGATTTGCAGTAGCCGTGTGGGTGAACATTTTTTTTTTTCTCCTATGGGGATTAAGTAGGAAGGGGTTTAGGATCTCCCACACCAGTCTCATCTGAGGAAATCCTTAATTTATCATGTTTAGAAAATAGCTGCTGATTTAAGATTTGTTACTAGTAGCCTGACTGGGGTTCTTTATTTAGTTACTCTGTCTCAAAGAGCTGCTGTCCCAAAGCTGTCATTTAAGAGAGAGGATTGCTTAATATTGCTGGGAGCCAAAGGTATAGGTGGGTGGACTGTCTTTTGAACCTGAACTTGCCCTGTGGGGTAGTGACAGATGAGCAGGGGTTGAAAAAAGGTGAGATTCCACCAACAAGGGCTTTGGGGTCAACACGTGGTCTGCCCCCAGAGCTCTGTATGACCTTTATTTATGTCTGCAGAATACTGGCTACGAGAGCCTTTTCTCTCCATGTTTCAGTGTTAGATTAATAACTAATGGGTAATGTTACCTTCCATGATTGTTGGAGTGTCCCCGACTGACTACTTGTCCATTCCAGAGGGATAGCTGAGAAGTGGCTGGATAATTCAGTAGGAACTCAACCTGCATTCTCCATCCAAACGCTTAATGCACTCCAAGTCAAGAAAGGCAGTAGGAAAGAATATTGCATGCCTTTGGGTTTAGTACATCTGGGCCCACTGAGCACTCCCTTACTTACCAAGGGGGGTTTGTTGTTTGTGCTAGCTTTGTGCTCCAGCATGCTCAGCACCTACGTGGTTAATGGTTTTTCTGGAAGTGAATTATGTCTGTCAGGATAGCTAAAGCCCTATCCTGGATATGTTTCCACATCACGTTTAGAGTTCTTTCTCAGATTATGGTCCAGCCAGCTTTTGTTGCTTTTGACTTGGAATGGAGAACCTTTGCCTTAGACTCATCTGTAGTAAATATTTTACCTCTGTCAGATTTTGAGCTGGAAAAAAACTTGCTTTTCAGACAGTAGCTATGGGTTTGATAGAATGGGAGTTATTATGACTCTCTTTATAACCATAATCCTGTGCTGTAAGAATTCTGTTTGTCTCATGTCCCCTACTTAGGATTTTTATGTAGTTATTTATAGCATGTCTGCTGGATCTGGGATGCATGCGGAAGGGGCATGACTCCCCAGTCTTTGGATCTGCAAACATGATGGTGCAGGGAAAATTGTATTTAATGGACTTCTACATATATTCAGTATTAAGACATTGCTGAGAATACAAGCCTTGACAAGTAGTAGTACCAGCTTTTTTGTCTCTTTTTCTTTAATACTCAAAACACTGAATTTGAGCCCACTTGAACTCAGTAGCTAGAGGAAAGCATGCGATTTCCCTAAAGTAATTTCTGTAAGTTAATACTCTATGTTGGCCTTGCAAAGGCCAAAAAATGAGGTATTTCCATTGAAGGAGTTAAAAAACTCCCATAATTACAGAAATCCTGTGGTATGTAGAAGTTGTTACTATTTTTTCTCTGAAAACACCACTGTTTCTGTTACTTCACAGAAATTTCTTTGTCCAGTAGACAAAGAAACATAAGGAAAATAAAACACATTGCATCTGGGATTTAAAAAAAACCCAGAATTTTCTTTGTTCTAGCTAATCCATACTGTTAATTCTAAAAGCTAAATAGAATATTTTTCTAAAAGCTTAGTATGCAGTTCATGCATTTTCATGGAATGTCCTTAACTATTCACTGACTCACTCTCTATTCGTTTATAGCTAATATATAGCACTTTTATTGTGGTTTCTAAAGTATGGAGGTTATGTGAGTCATATGCAATTTAGAATAGAGATTATCTTTAAATAATCAAAAACATACTTTGCCAAAAATACTAAAAAAAGGAAAGAAAGCATCCAGTGTTCTCAAAATATGAAGTGCTATCTAAAAAGACTTATTTTCCAATAAATAACGGAGAAGAAATGTTATGTAAACCTCAGTGTTTGGCAGACATCTGTTTACTTCCTTTAAGGAGACAAGAGGTTTTAAGATTTTCTGAGAAAATGAGAAAGGCACATCCTTGAGTTCTTGCACCAAGGACGTCATGGAAGCATTTTTCCTTGAAAATTTTCAATAAGAAGACATAAGGTTAGAGCTGGCATGAATGATAACTTTATTGAAGAATTTAATCAAGGACGTTATGGAGAATGTGGGCGTTTGAATCTCTCCTTTGAAAAGGGGGGAAGAGATAAACAACCAAATACCCCTCTGCCTACCCCTTTTTTATTTTAATTTTTAATTTTTATTTTTATTCTTATTCTTCTTTTTCCTTCTTAAGCTGATTCTTATTCTCTACAAAGTTTTCTATTAATGATACAGTGTTAGTAAGGGCAATTGTTAGTTTTTTTGCTGTGACTTTGAAGTTCCTTTGTTGTGACAGCTGCTAGGCTGGCATTTCCTGGACATCAGTGGGATATGGTGATAGCTTGCCTGCTTCCCTTCTTTCTGATGGATTTTCTCAGAAAGGATAGCAAACTGGCAGACTCGGATTCCTGTACGTAAAAAAGCAGACGTTGGATCGTAGTGGGCTAGTGTTGAGAGAATTACGGCGATCCAAAGAATTATCTTCTGTTTTGTAACATAATCAGCAGTTTGATCTGCAGGCAGAATCAAAAAGATCTCAGATTTAGGAAAACATTCATCCTCCTGCTTACAGCCCCCCCGCCTCCCCTCCCATCCCCACCCTCCTTGCTTTCTTTTTTAAGAGTTTAGTGCAGCAACAAGTGGTGCTGGCCTGTCAACCTAATGCCAGCCTAAGTAGAAGCCACATTATAATAAATGCATATTTTCACTATCAAAAGATACCATACTGTTGGCTTAAAAAAATTCCAAACAGCCTTGCACAGAAGGCTTTTTCAACAATATATTAAGCCTCATATTTTTCAATTACAGCAAGGCTTTTTTTTTTTTTTTCCTCTGCTGATCTTTTTTTTTAATAACCCAAGGAGCAAATATGTCTTGGTTTTGAGCTTTAATCTGGTGCTTTGTGTACTCTGATGACCTCCTAATCACACTCTCCATGACATGTCAATCTGCTGCAATGGAAAGTGGGTGATTTGGGCTGTCATGAAAGTGTTGATATGCTCGTATATCCTGTGCACTTAGGACAGAGGAGTTCAAAGAAATGCATTAACCAAAGGAATGAAATGTTATGGAACCCATAATTCAAATATCGAGTATCCCTTTCCCAGTTCATGAGTGGTTCTATATCTGTGTTGTGACTTTAATTGTGAACACCAGGTGTGAAGATTCCTGTTTGTTTTTATTTAAGCAAAACCAAACACAAAATATTTCAGAGCTGATGCAGATGATGAAATGTAAAGATGTGTGATGTGTTTAGTAAATAGTCAGGGTGCATATGTCTAAACAAGGAGGGAGTTTGTAGAATGTGGTTTTAGTTTACAGTGCTCCTCTTTCATAACTATATAACCATCTGCCTCTGGCATGTTCCTTAAAATCTGGTGAGCCTACACTTCAGTCTGTAACCTTCACTGCTACACTGGTGTTTCCTTGGCTGAGCTAGTGGGATCATCATGCTCCCACAAGCTGTCAACATCTGCAGTGCTATTCTTCATAAAAACTGAAAGGTAGAAGTGACCATTGTTATCAGATGGAGACTGGTCTAGTGTGCAATTTGAGAGACACAGTGTGAATGTGAGTCTGAGGGCAAGATCTTCTCAAAGCCTGGGTACTGATAGGATATCCCCTGTGGTCTGAGGTGTCTCACCCAACTGTTCTGCCTGGGATTTCCCATCTGTAGTGAGGAGTAATGACACCTGAACTTCCTGGGGAAGTTTGTGTGTCACCATTAAACTGAGGGCTATCTAAGGGACCACTTTAACCTTCATAACCCAGCACCTTTTATGCTATTATTTAGTGAGTCAGGCATAGATTTATGACTCTGGTATTACTGTTGTTTGAGGAAGGCATGGTCCAACATCTGAAATACACTTCTCTGGTTTTCCCTGAGTAACAACATCATCATTTAAAACATTACTAAATCTTTCCTCTGAAATATTTTACTAAAGTTTTTCATCAGCTGTTCTGTTTCAGCAAGAGATGAAGAGATGTAGATTTCTGGGTCTGCATCTCAATCCATCCTTGGCTTGCTAGAAATCCTGAGCAAGGTAATTTGGCTGCCATGCACTGAATTTTGACACATCTCCTTGGATCTGCCTGTTGAATACTGTGGTGGAGAAAGGAGAAAGCTTGCCCATGGATACAAACTTGAGGCTTTAAAATTGATGTTCCACTTTTCCTGTCCATAAATTGGTTACAAGGGTGAAAAGAGAATAATGATCTATATGGTGTTTTAATCATTTGCACACCTCACTGAATAAATAATGTGGCTTTAAGGGTTGTGAATATTTCTTTTTGATGCATGGTGTTGGACAAGTGGTTAAAGGATCAGGAAGTCTGAACTCAGGTTAGTGGTTCTTGTGGTTTTGTGGTCTTTTGTTGCTGAGACTTTCTATTTTGTTGTGGGTTTGGGGGGTTTTGTTGGGTTTTGGTGGTGGGTTTTGTGAGGTTTTTATTTTTTTTTTTTTTTTTAATTTTTATTTTAGATGCTACTTGAAGAAAAGAAACTTGAAGCTCCTTGTCTAGGCTGTTCTTGAGTTGTGGTGTAGATACTTTGAGGGTATAAACCACAGAGGAAGTTGGGATAAAATAGCTACTCAAAAAGAGATTAAAGGATTTACTTCAGTGCCTCTATGGGTTGTGATTTAAAGGGAGAAGGACCTAATTCTTCATATTACAGCTGGTTTATTAGCTACAGGTTTTAACTTTTTGGAAAGATTCTCACATCTTTCTGTCAGCCAATTTTGGGAGTTAATCCAGGCCAGTCAACAGAACTGTATGTTGCACTTGATTTCTCAGTAATTTTAAAAGCTTTTCAGTGTCTAATCTGTCCAGTATAACTCCCTAGTCTTTTGCCACAGATGGTATTGATCAGCAAGAATAACAGATAACTACACTTAAACTCCATTTTCCTGAGGAAAAAAAAAAAAAAAAAAAAAATTAAAATGGGGTGTGGAGGGAAGGCGGCGTTACATAAACCAGAAACAAATACAGAATGATGACTCCAGATCAAAAGAATTGAAACTTCTACTTGTGGTTAGTTAGTATTTTCTTTTTCCTGCAGAGTTATATTTGGGACAGGAGCTGAACTTTGTCTTCCAACTTGCTGAGCCATTGTTGATCACAGCTTTGTCAATCTTTGAGTTTGCTGGCACCCTTAGAATTTTATGACCACAGTACTCAGTGCAGTATTTTTGTAGAGGTTCTTTACTGGAAACTGGTTTCTGTGTGAGAGATAAAGTGAGGATGGTGTGACATTGGTCAGTTGAGATGGAAAGCTCAGTACTATTATTACTTTAGTAAGTGGACGATTTTTCAGTAGACCCTAAAGAACAAAATTATATGCTAGGTAGTTGATGTTTGCATTTGAAAGAGTTTTCTCATTGGTTCTTATCCACTTATATCTGCCTATCCTGTGTGAAAACCACCTTGAACCTCCTTAAATTTTCTTTCACAAAAGCTTTACTCTAGAATTAGTCTCCATTTGTACACATTTATTTTGTCTTTTTGAAATGTCAGCTCACTATTTCAACAGTAGATTCAATCATGCCTGAAGTTCTTACCATCCATTTTCAGTAGTGGATCATCCATTAGGAAATAATGCCCTCTGCATTTTTTTTTCCCAGGCTTGATTTTTGCTGGGATCAGAAATACCCAAAGTCTCTTTTTAAAATGAGTTGTAATCAAAATGTGAGCTTTCTGTGCTGGCCCACATGCATCCCTCCTGTTCATCTGTGTTTGGGCTACTTGTCTTGCCTGGGAAAGACAAAAGAGAATTTGATTGATCCTGTGAGCACAGTTGCTTTCTTTTCTCTTTGACATATTGCTATTTCTTAGACTAGTTGGAATGTTCTTTAGTGGGTTCCTGTGGAAGTCATTCAGTGGTAAAAATGTTTTCTTTCTTGGGAAAAGTTTAATAAACATGAACAGAAATCCAGCACAATCCAATCCCCAGTGGTTTCTCTCATGTAACTTTTCCTTATTTCTTACATTTCATTCTACTTGCTTTTAACCAAAACCAGCTAGCTTTAAGTCTACATTAAGACCACATTAAGGTCTAACTTCAAATTTTGGTCTATAGTTTGGAAATAGGAATGTCTGATGTTCAGAGAAATATATGATTTTTTTTCTGTGTGAATTAAACCCCACTTGATGGATTAAGTGGGGCTTTTTTAAGGTAAATGGGATTGTGATGGTGTTGGAAAACAAGTGGAAAGGACAAAGGCTTTATGTTAAGGCTGTAGTCCAGAAGTCTTAAAATTTCTTTCTCATTTTAAACTTCTGGAAAGTTTGGGTTGAATATGAGAGCTCAAAGTGCAAATAAAAAAATAAATTAAGAAACTTTTCGGGTTAAATCTTTTCAATCTGTTTTTCTCCGTACTGCCTTCCAGCATCTTGTGTTTTCTCTTTGCATTCCATTCCCTAAAAGCCTCTTCTAGTTTCAGAAACTGTTTAAATGCCTCTTTTATGACTAGCATAATATTCAAAGGTCTCACAGCTTTTGTGGCACTGAAACTGTAGTAATCCCTTCACTACATTTCCCTGAAAGTGAGGGAGAGGCACAGATGAGAAAAGTAGCTGTTGTGCATGTATCCTGTAGCTTTTGTCCAATACACCATAAATTTCATCCTAACCCACCCTTGGCTTTCAGCATGGAAAGCTCTGACTGAAAACGAATAATTGTTCAGTCTTCAATAACAGGGAGTGATACCCTCTTACCCTCATATTTACTAACAGAACTTTAACATAGTGTTGTGCACTGCTGACAGAGAGGCAGAGCTGTTATTTCCATTTCTTAGATGACAGACTGAAGCATGGTGAGGTTCCCACTTGCCACAGCATTTGTGCAGAGCCTCTGGGTGAACCTGATGCTCCACAGCCTATGGCTGGTGCTCCAGAGCATTGATCATCCTTCCATGACAAACTATTAGTACATGCAGCATGTGCCAAGCCATTGTGGAGAGATCTATCACAGCTACTTAGGAAATCTTTTATATGGTTCTCTCACTCCTAGGGAAGGAAAAAAAAAAACATCTTAAGTCTTGTCGGCTTTGAAGTGAGGTTTCTGTGTTTGTATGTTAAAACGCAAATGTTTGTCTTGTGGAACTTCAGAAAAGTTCTAATCTCCACAAAGATTTGAACTTCGGAGGTCTGTTTGGCACCTTTACAGAATCCCTTTCAAGCATCTACCTTCTTGAGTGAAAATATGCCATGAACTTACTGTAAAAGGGAAAAGACTGAGATTGAGAACAGTAATTTCCTGCCCAGGTGACACCTAGAGGGCAAGTTCGGGATACAGACAGGTATTGTTCTTGGAAGCACCTTATGTCTGTGAAAGAAGAGGGGAAACTGAAAATTATCCTTTTACTATGTTTTATAAAATAAAAATACTGGAAATCAGAAAGATTTCGCCAGCTGTGAATGCCAAAGTCATAGCAGGATGCATTTTACTAGAGGCCCCTGGTCCCCCTCTTGTCATTATCCTTCAAAGTGCAAGACAAACCAGGAATGTAAAGCTTGCATGCTTGATTTTCTCCACCTACTCTTTGCATCTCAAGGCTTTGATTTTCAATAAGCCAAAAAGAAATGGAGATTTCAACTGTATTGCTTAAAGACTAAATCAGAAAACTTGATCTCTGATTTGTTCTACTATATCCCTCTGAAATGAACATCAGGTGAAAAAAATTAGATCTGGTGGAAGTCCACTTGTGCAGTCATTGTAAGTTGGTGAAGGGTTGGCTCTGCAACTTCTGGGTTTGGAACCAAGGCCTTATTCCAGTTCTCATTGCAGAAGTGAAAACTTCTGAATTGGCTTTAGTAGCTTTGGCCCAGTATAAACCTTTGTGGTACTTCTGAGATGCCTAAAAGCTCTGGTGATAATTTGTTAAGGCATTTGGTCACCCAACTGCTCCTATCACATTCCCTGTGCTTCAATCTCCCTGTGCTTACAAGGGTGCTAAAGAAAGCTGGGCCAAGCCTGAGGTCTCCTGGGCCACTTGAAGGTCTGTTTGGACCTGTGTCTTCCATTCAAGTCCCTTTCTTGTTTTAAAGATACTTACTTCCATTAAAGTTTCATCAACTTTCTGGTGAAGCTTGGTAGCCAGAAAAAGGACTTGCAAACAACTGTGTGCAAATACACTTAGAAAAAGTGATCTTCTCAGAGAAACTGATATTTAATGATAATATATGGTAATACTGTCATTAGTAGAGATCCAATTTGGTTTCAGTGGTGTTTTTACTGCATAGGGGTTTTTCACAGTGTTTTTCCAGATCTTAATAATGATTTCCTGGGTTTTATGGCATTCATCAAAAAACAAAAACCAAAACCCTCAAAAAAAAAAAAAAAAAAAACAAAAAAACAAACAAAAAAAAACAAACAAACAAAAAAAACCAAGAATGGTCAGCTGCCTTATGATCAAGTCACTTAACATGAGATGAGGGCCAATCATGTACAAGTTCTCCTTTTAAATAGGATAGCAAAATCTCTTGAAACAAGGGGAGAATTCTGCTCTGGTCTAGAAAATGCTGAAGCAATGCTTTCAGCATTAAAGGAAAAGAAAGTTTTATAAAATATATTTTAAAACAAGAAAGAGAATCACAGCTGCTACTGTGCTGCCCATGAGGAGCAGAGTCAACGTTCTTTAAAAAGCAAGATTGTAGTGAATAAGGACATTTGTTTCCTCCAACACTAAGTTAGAAGGACCTACTGCAAAAGAGAGAAAATAAGTAAGCCCTTGAGCTTGCACACATTTCGTGAGGGGAATCTATAGAGAACTGCAGTGAATTCAGCTGAGTGCAGGGTGTGAGGAGACAGCTGCTTACAAGACTGGGACCTCCTGACTTCATGGACAAGCTGTGAATCTTTTTATTACACAAGCTCTGAAGTGCTCATGCAATGAAAATTGAATAAGAGTTTCTCCCACTACCATCTTTCAATTCTGTAACTTTTCACCATATTGAGGACAAAAACTTGCAGAGAAATTTTTATTTTTCCAAGTGAAAGACTTATTTTATAAGAGGTTTTCAATGATTTTAATAATCTACTTAAGTACCATTCTGCCTGTTAACATTCCTTGGGCTGAGAAGGTGGCAGTGCAGTTCTCTGATAGGGAATTTTACCCAAAGTTCAGTATCTGTAGTGTACATCCACTATCCTTCTGTCCTAGCTGAAGTATGCAGTAGGATTGTACTTTTTGTAGGATTGTTTGTTTTTGTTTGCAGTGATGGTCCTAGAGAAAGGTCTGTCAGGTAGGGTCCTGAAAGAGGCTGAAAGGATGGGAAGTATTACTGAGTAATGATGGACATTTACATTCTTCTGAACAGATCTGACTCTTACTCCATTTTCTTTTCATAATGACTGCAAGCAAAGGCACAGTTAGGCTTCTGCAGTGACATTTATTTGATCCTAGTTAAGTAGGGATTTTAAGAATTGTTCTTGAAGTCACTGCCTGTGCCAGAAGAGCATGAATTTAGACAGAGCAATGAAATAATATGAAAATATTCCTTGATCTTAGCAAAGCAGAATATAACCTGCCTAGGCACTGTTTGCTGAGAATTTGCTTTTTAAGGTGTGCTCATAATCCATTAAAAATACAGTTGAGAAGTTACTAGAAATGCAGAGAGAAGTATTTAAAGTTTAGGCAGTGGTGAAGTCAAGACTGGACATTTCTTTGCCAAGGGGAGACTGGCAGCTTAAAATCATCACTTTTCCCTCCTCACTGTTGTTAATTGTGTGTAGTGTGTTTATAGCTGAACGCTGAAGAAAAGAATGTGTTACATATGTTTGGTAGACCTTTAGGAGAGGCAGTTTGCCTCCTTGTTTTATGTATTTTATACTGTACATTGATGCCTCACACAGCAGCAGGAGAAGGAAAAAGCAATAAGAAAAGTGGCAAAATATTGATCATGGAAGGAAAAAGTAAAGACATGCACAGAAAACTCTCAACATTCCTAGACCATCTCAGGAGGAACATTAAAACCAGGCCTCTGTCCAGCTAATTTCATAAAAAGGGAATAGATTTCACATAGGTGGTATGCCAAATGGCTTTATGCTATGACTTAAGTGGATGTTGCAGTGAGATGCATGATGTCTTGTAATAGTGGAGGAGCATATATTAGACTTTGTATTTTCTGGACCTGCTAGAATTTTTTCTTTCATAGGTATTGGGCTTACATTGGCTGACCCACACTTTTTAAAAAAGTTACACCTTTGCATTTTGTCTCTTGGAAACAAAGTGGCATTTTTAATGAATATTCATTTATCTGCTTCTGCTACTAGCATTTTTAGATTCAGAAAAAAGGAAACCTTTAATTAAATATAAAAAGCATGTAAGTGGTCTACTCGTAAACTTTCTGAGCTATATTTTATCCTGCACCATGATTCGAAGTCTTTTAGCAGCTTTTTGAGGATTTGTTCCTCAGTTGTATCTGGTTTTCCAAATACTTTTTTGCTACACTTCAGTATTTCATCAGTCCACAAGGCATCCATAGCAAGGGCAGAATTGTAGAAAGCCCTGCAACATCCACCTGTGTGGGCATGGAGCATCTTGTGAGGAAACCAGGATGTGGATGAGAAAGAGAAGAAAGGTGGCTGCATGTTCACTTGGGTTTGGGATTGAGATGCTCTTCTGAGTGTTTTCTTGGGAACTGTAATGAAGACCTGGAACTCTTTCTAGCTCATATCTCTATGGCCTGGGAAAATCTGGCCTCCCTGTTCTAACCCTGGCCCTTGGGAGGGAGCTAGTAAGAAGAAGAGCTTTCAGCAAAGAGGTGCTGGTTCAGCCTCCGAGGCTGGGGTACTCACACTGTGTGTGATGCATCCTCTCACACATCACCCAACACAAAGAAAGGCACTCGTTGGTCCTGTTCTGCTGAATCCCACAACCCAAGAGCTGCTGTGTTAATCATGAGCCAGGCCCCAGCCCTGCATGCAGTGTCAGAGGGTCCTCCCTGGTGCTCAGCTCACTTTCTCTGACTGCTGGTGGAGGCAGATCCTGTGTGTGCCTTACCTCTGCAGGGCAGTCCTTCAGGCAGCTTTCCTCCCCTATCTTCCACCTCTACTCATTTCATCACTACCCCAAAGGCCAAACCTTGGTTTGGTTACTGTTACTGAGTGAGTAGTTTATTACTAGGTAGATTTTCTTTGTCGGAAGGTCTGCTATTTGTTCTGGGTGGAGGTGTTTGGCTCCAGTCACATTTATCTGTCTGTGTCCACATTTCAAGGATTTCCATGGTATTGACATTTCCATTACAGGAATTTGAAGAATGTTCAATTATATACAGGCCATGAAACATATTTACTTTTTTTTTTTCCTTTTTTTCCTAATGTCTGCCAACTGTTCTCTGCCAAACTTTAAACTAGTCTGCCATGGCTCTCAAGATTATTTTTTTTTTTTAGCGTATTTGCTATATTGTATATACACGTAGCACACACACAAATAAAAGCTCATACCCTAGTATTAGAAGACAGGACCAGATTTTATCTGGAGGATTATTGTGGCCTGTTTCTAATTTATATAATGTTTTTGTTAATAGCAATACCTCTTTTAAATGCCCAATAAAATACTGTAGCATTAATTTAAATAGAAATTTCAGTCATTTTAGATATCCCCCCATTATAACAGGTCAGGCTTTTAACAGATGTCTCAATAACTTTGCTATTAGCAGGAATATTTCGTGAATTAAAATCAGCCTCTTTGTCTCTGTCACTCGTTGAAATGACCTACATATTTGGCAGATGGAGAGGACTTGCTTGTGCATTAGTACTGCTGGGGTAGGGTTTTTTCAGCTGTGTATTTTTGGAGAAGAGAGGAGGATTTAACATAAGTTAACATAGTTTATTTTTTATTAATACCATACTTCAGTTGCTCTTTACAGAAAAATCATATTAGGCACATCTTGCCTTTTAAGCATAGAACACATCTAGGACATTTCTCCTGGGCACCAGACTCCTGTCTTAATGTAAACCTTTCAGGAAGCAGTGGACAACTTTTTGCAGCCGTGTGGACTAATGGGGCTGGAGCAGAAGGTGCAATAACTCAGCTGCTGCAGAGGTCCTAGAAGAAATTTCCTCCAGAGACCAGAGCACTTTACAAGCCTTTATGGGGTGTTGATTTTTGTGATTAAGTATTTTCATTCCCCTTCCTGGCATAGAGTGTGCTTTTAAGCAGTATGTGAAGGGTTTAGCCTAAAATGGGTCTCTGACACGTTGCTGTGCTGGCACATGACTCTGTTTTCTCTGAAGAATCAAAGAGGACCTCTTGAGCTGAGTGATGGCAGCAGAGCCCGAGCCCTGCTGTGAAGAGGCAAACTCTAGAGAGAGATTTAGTTGTAGATGTGGCCTGTTTATCTCCTTCAGAATCACTCTCTGACGTCCTGTGCGTTGGTGCAGGTAGAAATGATTTCTTATTATTTTTCTTGTAAGTTTGATTGAAATGTAATTAATTACATGAGCAAGTAGAAAAGCTCCACACATGAATATGCTGACTGAGCAAGTAATATATCTCACAGTCATTAATCAAGAGGTAAAAAAACACGTGGGATCAAGTGAAGTTACTTTTGGGATACATTTGACCCCCAATTCAGTTTGTTTTAAAGGCCCAAGTCAAGGAATGATACTAAATTTCTACAATTTCCATTGCCAACCAAGCGAGCTGCAAGCTTTTACTATTTTTCAAGTTAGCTATTTGCTGTCAAGTATATCAGTACTGTCTGATCCAATTTAAGGGCATTTAGCCAACAAGTTCAGAAAACAGCAAAATTAGTATTTAGAGCCATTACAATGGTATTCTATTGCCAAGGATTCTCCCTATCAGCAAGGAAATTTAACTTCTCTTGCCCAGTGAGAACAGCCTACAGGCCAGTTGGCAGCCAGGAGTGTTTTACCAGTCATCTCTCAAACCTTAAGGCTATTCCAGGATATGAAGAGGCAAATCAGGAAAGGTGTTACGTTATCATAAACCTGTCATACCATAGTACTGTTCCCCTGGGCTGGACTCCCTAGGACTCCAAGTGGGAATATCAGTTGAATTTGTTATCTGGTTATCATGGTGGTAATGATGATAGCAATGAATACCACGGTTTTCAGCCCCTAACTAACCTAGTGGCTTAGGAGAACACGAAAAAATTCATACAAGGGACCTGGTTTCCCATCTTGGAATTTTAGGTCTTTTTCTTACTACATTCAAGTGGAATCTTTAGTCTTATCTGAAGTGAGATGGCCAAGTACATTTAAACTCAAGGTGTACTGTTTTAAGGAGTTTCCAGGGATATAGGAGCTGCCTTAATTCCACCTGGCCTGCTCTGTTATATGGTTTGGACCTGGGTGCTGCCAGAGGAAAGTGGCTGAAAAGAAAGCATACACCTTTTCAAAGGAAACATCAATTCTTGAGGTGAAAACAGTAAATCATTGGGTTAATAATTGTCTAGCTGAGTATTGTGCTGTCTCTGAAATGGGAAAGGAGGTTTTTGATTTATTAGAGATTTTCGTGTAACAGAGATGGAAACATAGCCCCACAGAATATCACTGGATGTTTATTATTTGTGTGTCTAAGTAAAAATGTTGTCTTTTAACTCTTTTTCATCTTGTACAAAGAATGGCTGTAAGGAGTGTGAAAGACACTCAGGCAGAGACAAGAGGGGAAAGGATGTGGTACATCCTGCGCCCATTAACACTGTCAATTAGCACCATTTATCTTGAAATTTGTCCAGCTTGGAACACAAAGTATGTACATCAGGGTTTGGGCCAGACAGAAACATAGAAAATGATGTTATTTGTGGAGACACCAGCCAATGTGGGGGAGAGAGCAAAGGCGCAGAGTAATTCTAGAAAGAGCTGCATTTTTTGTGTGTGTGAAAATTTGATTATAAGATTATTCTTTCAACATAAACACAATTCTCTAAAGACTTATTAATGCTTCAGTAGCATAGTGGAAAGACTCTAGTGCAGTCCGCTTTAATAGCTTTCTGGCTTGAACCCCAATACATAATGTTCTAGTAATAGTTTATGGGTGACTGCAATAAATTGGTAGCAAGTGTTTTCCATTTTTTGGCTCTTCTTATCAGTTCTGCTGGTGGAACATTTTGTTTTGAGAATATTGCAAAGGCAATTGATCTGCTTTGGATACACGCTCTAGAGTTTTGTGTCTTTTAAAATATATGTATATATGAGCATTTCTCTATGTCCCACGATGTACCACGCAAAGCTGGGGGCCACTAAAATGTTAGAAGGAATCTGAGCAGTTGGTTAGACCCAGCAGGACTCCACCTACCCTAACTAATGGTCTGCAAGTACTGCCAAAAAGGCAGGGCTTTGCCCCCCCCCTCCCACTTCACTTCCCAATACTTTCATTGTTCTAGTCTTTTCATGCAGCAGTGGAAAATTTGTTCCTGTCCATGCAAGAATAAAGATCTTTCACACAGGTTCACTTTAGACCCAGGTGGCTTTTTGAAATAGAAAGAAACAAGGAGTATTTTACAGTTATTGGTTAGGGAAAAGAGCCACTTTTGATTAGAGATGGGCCTTATATGGTCACCTTTGATTTCTATTGGATTTGGAGCTGAACTTAACTGTAATTACAGAGTGAAATTCCATGGCCTCTATTATGCAGGAGCTGTCCCTCTTGGTCTTCAAATCAATTAATTCACAGCTCCAGATCATCTCTATAGCCAGGCTAATTGAAACGGCCTGCTTTCATCTCCGTTCCCAAGACTAGAAGAAGAGTTGAGTAGCTGAACTCAGATTGGAAATGCCTAGATGTTTTTTGTATGTAGGAGACCAGACAAAACCCACCACCAGCCTGATTGTCTCTGGATATGATAAATAAAGTCAAAAGTACCAAGAGAGTAAGCAAATGTTATCCAGTGGATGTTGCCGCTGAACATCCTGAGCTTGTTCCTGGCTCTATTTTATTTCTTTAAGCAGCTGTCATGCTGACTCTTTGCACAATCATCCAACATAGTTTGTAGATCAGATTCAAAATGAAAATAGATCCATTTCTCCAAGATAACATTAAACACATGTAAAATTAAAGGACAGCTGAATGATTCCTTTAATCTTCTGCATGTACTGGAACATTTGTTTTATATAAAGGTTATATCATAAAAATACTGGACTTGGGGCAAAAATCAAATTTCAAAGAATGTAAACTGAAGTCTGGAAATCACTAAAGCACAGAGTGAATAGTTACTCAAGAAATATTTAAAGTAACTGAATGTGGACTTTGCCCAGTTAAAGTATCCCACATGACAGCAGGGGAGTCAGTTTGTCATACAAAGCTGCAGACAGAGAGCTGGAGATGAACAGAAAGTACTGAAAATCTGGCCTTGAGACAATAAATGGAAGTGTTAAGTGGATGAGAGCAAGCATTGACAAGGGAAGTTAGAAATGGAGAAGTGCAAAATGAGGGTTGTCATACCAGAACCGCTTCTAATGGTGTTTACATTGTCATAAGCCTAATAAATGTGGATATTTCTTGTCTGATGCATACTAGTGATATAAAAGCGTGTTATGGACTCACAGGAAAAGAAGAGCATCTCAGTAAAAGGTTATGCAAGTTGGACTCTGACCACAGAGCCTTTGTGCTACTTCTGAGCAGTTCCCATCTTGCAGCTCTGCGCTGCTTTCACTGCCTCTTGTGAACATGGACCTCTTTTTCTTGTTGCTTACTTATTTAACTGAGTTATTAAGATAATCCTGTCAATTACTTGGGAATGCTGCCTAAACAATTTGATTTCCTTATTTTCCAAAGGGAAAAACCCCGGAGCTGTGTTCAGATACAGGTCTGGGAATCTGTTGCATATTTTATTCATGTAAGATCTGCAGTTTTCCATCTTTCATCCCTTGTAGCAGAGGACAGCTTACCAGCATTGCTGCTAATGATGCCCTAGGCTGGCTCTTTATCTCCACAAGCTGAAATTTGTCCCATTTCAAACCAAGGATTCTGGGCAGGGTTATCCAATAGGTAATTTCCCATGGTAAATATTATGGTAAATGGAGTTATCATTCTAGAGCACTGAACTTTCAGTGTCTTCTATTAGTGCATCACAGAAATCATACAAGAAGCAACAGCAGTCAGATGTGGTCATTGTTATTAATTTCCATTGTGCAAAGCAAATATGCAATGTGAAAAATTCAGAAACTAGATGTGTTTTTAATAATTAATATTATTAATATGACCTTAAAATAGATGTGCAAGAACAATCATGCAACTTAAAGACCAAAGAGGGTAATGGAAGAAGAATAGTTAAAACCCCATTTCCACAGAAAGTCCTGCTTTTTTGTGCTTATCTTATTTATTAAGCAGTTTGTTTATTTTTATTGAGGATCTAGTTTGCAAGTGTATGTCGCATTACAGACAATCAGTAAGGTCTAGTCTTACAGATATTAAAATGAGCATAATATTTAAATTAGCAAAAATCAAAAATGTGATGATGTTGAGCATGAGCAGTGATAGCCCTGCAAGAAGACTCAGTGGGATTTGGTTCAAGTTATCTGCTCTGGTTTATAGAGGGCAATAATTTTCTTGATTTTGGGGATTTCTTTTGATAGGTCAGAAGCAGAGAATTTGCACGAGAATGTTCTTTTCTTGATGTGTGTTCCTTTTACATTTAACTGTATTTCTCTGCTGCGTCAAGTGGACTACTTACAATGCCACGATGTGTTTGGAATAAACAGCAGAGTGCTGTATTTCACTGTAAGTTCTGTCTATAGAAAGGGCTGGCTCCCAGATCAGCTGTTTACATTTTTTCTGAAAAAGCTTCCATCTGTTACGTCAAACTTGTTAATATAGGTCCTCAGGATACAATAACATTAATGCTTTAAGTATCCAAATGAAATGTCAGTGTCCAGTCGCAGATACCAATTTCAAATGTGTCACAGTGTCCTGAATCCACCTCTCTTTGCTAACAGGCCATTTAATAATCCGTGTAAGTATCTATGGATGTCTAAGTCTTTGGAGGTCTGTGGGGGTCCAGATGTACAAATGCAGTTACAGCAGCAAATCCTCACAAAAGCTTTTCCACCACGCTAGTACGACCACATAAAATTTGGCCTCATTTCTTTCTCTTTTTTTTTTTTTGGCTTTGCAGCTACAACCGTCCAGACCTATTTAGAGTGAAAATAGGCTTGGTGAGGGAAGTGTCCGAGCTTCATGTTGTTGCCAGTGAAGTCAACAGCAAAGTGATTGCATAAATACAGATATACCTTATTTGCATGTGTATTTTGCCCCTCATTTAAAAAAATCAAAACCCCATAGACTTTACAGTGTGTTTTGTTTCTTCTTTTTTGTTATGGTTTGCATTCCTTCAATTTAAAACATAACTGAGTCCTTCATATTTTATTTCTTGTATGAGCTACTGTAATTTATTATTATAGTGGCCATTTGACTAGAATGAAGATGTATGCCCCTCTTTTGATCCTTGTAAAGATGAAGGGTGAAATGTAAGTTTGTTATATTACCTTTCTTGTTTCTAGTCTTTTGTATCCATGGTTTTTTAATTTACATTGCATTGTGAATGAAAACCCTTATCTTCTGTAATGTTTTTTTCCTGCCACTCAAATTTTGCATCAACACAAAGGGTTTGTTCTTCAGTTTGTGTTCAGTATTTGGTCACGTTCATTATGAGGTGTATCTACAATACACAGATCACGTTCATAAAATATCATTTCTCACTGTGTTTTCCTTGATATCTTATTATTAAGGGCTGTTTTTCAGTGGATAGAAATCCATTCTATGCATAAAACTGCATTCAAATGAGGTTTACACATCTAATCATACCTATTTTTATTCCAAAATGCTCAGTGATCAACAGTAATTTCAAGTACAATGGTTATAGATCATTTGAGTCCTGAACACAATGGCATTGGTTAAATAGGACCATGCAGAGGGTTAATAGTACAATAATAATTAAAATAATCCTCTTCAATTCCGTAATAACTTTGGCCACATGCCTTCATCCAACCCCCAACACCACCCTCATGTACTCTTTAAAAAAATATTCACATTACAGGCAATCTTGTGTAACAGATTAACATAACATATCTGGAACATTACTCAGATTTTTGGGCAATGGCAATCTGAACATGTTCATAAGTTTAGCTTTTTCTCTGCAGCATCCTGCTGTTAACTCTTGACTTTTTCTAATTGGACATGACTCTACGTAACTGGAAAGCTCTGGTGTCACAGGGAGGGTTGTTTAAGTGTGGGCATTGGAGGAACTCTGCTGAACAGAAATACTCAGTGTTTTAAGGGGCTCATACAGGTAAACAATATTGTTAGGACTGAAATTTTACACTCACATTCAGATTTGAATGGCCATGATACCTGTCTGATGGATTACTTTAGTTGTGATAGTGGGTTACACAGATATGGATGTAAAGTTGGATATACAAGAGAAATGTTAAAAAGGCAGGATTTTTTTTTTCATTAAAAAATAAGATGATGTAATGTCTCTGGGTTAGAAACAGATATTTAATCATTTCTCACAGAAGACTGGAAGTTAGGAAGCCTTTTATTTTCTTCTGTTCTTTATCTCACCTTGACTTGTTTTTCTGATAGCTTTTGCTCTCTTGTAAAGTAGGAATCCTGCCAGTGAGATTTGTGGTGGAAAATGTTTGGAGCACCAGTTATTATTGTTGAAGCATGATACAGCCTTCAATTTTATGTCCCATTTTTTTTTTAGGTGACCAGACCTAAAAACAAAATAACTCTCTGCTATGAGTTGGATTTAAAGTATAAGTCCCATTTATTTCTTTGAAACATATTTTATCTTGCCCATTGGCAAAATAATTGGCCTCTATAAAGAATCAGTAAGCAAACAGCCAAGCAATTTTTGCTAGTACATATTGTAATTCCCATTTTAAAAATTACTAAATAGAGATCGCCTTTTATAAAAGCTATTCTGGTATATCAGAGGGATGTTGTACTAACGAAAAGAGGGGAAAAAAAAAACCCCAAAACTCTGCCATTTGAAAGAGACCATTTAGCCTCTGAACATATTTGCTCCACACTAAATAATAGATGTTATTCTCAGAGAAATAGAAGATGTTCTATATCGTTCTGTGGAAGCTGTTTTGTTTTTTCTGGATCCTTCACCCACTCTATCCACCTGTCCCCAAAACAACAAACAGATTTGTCTAATATGTGTTGTAGGTAAATTTTAGGTGTGTCATACAACTTATTAATTTAATAAAGTTAATATTTAATTAAATTTTTAATCATTAACAAAAGGGGAAAGTTCAGAGTTGAGATATTGTTCTTCCTCCACATAAAAATAAACATTAATAGTCAGTCTAATTCCTATGCATAATGTTGATTTGGAAAGTTAGCCATGGTAGATGGATGTGAAGTTATTCTACAGAGTCTTAGGATTACTTTCATGCCCTTAAAAAATTGGCTAAAAGTGTTGTTGACCTGCAGGAGAAATTATGAGTGTTAGCATTATCAGAATATGGATATAGGCATCGTATCATCACTGAGAGCTTTTCCATTTGTTTCCCATCCTGTTACCTGAAGAAAGACTCAACATCACTGTGGTTTTTCGATAGGTATTTTTTGTTGAGCACAGCTCTGTTTGCAATGGGCAAGCCAAATGAATGAATTCTGCATGTATGGAAGAAGGTTTGGTAAGGTCTGCCATGCAAGTTCATTCCTAGGAAAGGCCATCCCACTACTCTTACCCTGGAAGATCCTTCTGCTCCTTTGACAGGTGAGCAGCTCAGGTTCTGCTGTGCTGCAAAGTGGCAGGATCTGCAGTCGGAGCCCAGGGAAGACTCTAGTGCTTTTCCATGTACCTGACTGGGTGGTTTTTGCCAGGAGCTGAAGAAAGAGAAGCTTGAATTTGCAAAGTCTCATTCTCATTCGCTTTAGAATTTTGAGAGTGATGGAGTGAAAATGCTGGTATTTTTTCATGCGACTCCATTGGTATTCTGTGGTTTCTTTAGAGAACTCCTTCCCAGGCCTTACTTGGCAAAAACACTGAAATACATTACTTTACTTTCTATGCATAGAATGGAAGCTGTTAGTCAAAGTTATTCTTTTGTGGCAGAAGCACGACAACGAATTTTTCATTCCCTGTGTCCGTTTTAATGTTGGAGGAGGCATCACTCTAATTTTGTGTTAGCCAGTTTTCATTTTGAGAGCTATTTGAAATGCCACTTCACAGTTACTTCAGAGTTTCAAGGTCCTATCATGCAGCACAGTGCCAGATTTTTCTGATGCGTGCAGATCTGCAATGGAAAAGTCAAGCGCTTCTGGATCCCTAAATCTGATCTTTGAGTTGACAGAGAAAACTGTACAATCATTTCTGGCTTTTAAAAGTTGGTTCAGCCACACACAGATTCATTTTCACTGAGGTTCAGAGGTATTCCTTTTCTGAATAGTAGGACTTGCAATCAAAGTCTGATAGCAGATTTTTTTTTTCATTCTTCTTGTTTAAAAATTTCTCATTTTGATGTGAGTTTTATTTATTAGCATTATTTATATTGCAACAGCATCATGGATATTCCTTCTGAGCTTGCACTCTGGGCTTAGAGCAGCACAAATCTGAGCTAGACCTACAGACTTGCAGCCATTTGTTTGGTTACCAGTACCTCTGGAAACATCTGAATACCTGGACACTAAGAAGCAGTGTTGTTTATGTAATCTGTCCATACACTCACAGGTCTGGCAGCATGCACCTAACTTTCCACATGGCTGTGCTCACTAGTCAGCACATCCAGACCTTGGCCCATCACTGGTTTTTTTGTCTCACAGGAAAAAGGGAAGAGAACAGGGGACAGGAGTACTTTGTGATGGAATACAGATCTACAGCTCTCTCAGCTAAACACAAGGCATTTAGTCTCAGCATCTAGGCTAGGTGGAAGGAATAGGCAGAAGAGAGGGTGACATTTCCTTGGTGATTGACTTAGCTGGGTATCTGAGAAGAGAAGGAATTGCCCTCTCCATATGCTCACCTTGTTCCAGTGGTGAAGGGAGCAGCCTTGGCCACAGTGTCTTTTAGATGGCCAAAGTTAGATGAGATGACTTCTCCCTAAGGCCTGCGTTTTTGTTTTGCTACTTGCAAAGTGAGGATAACCTAGTTCTATTTGTTTATTTTTCTCTAAAGTGAATGCTGGATGAGATGCTGGATGCTGGAGTTTTGCAAATCTGAAGTCACATGACGTTTGAACTTATCAGTTATGGAGTAGATGTAATTCTGGGATTTTTTTGCTTTATATAATTAACAGAGGAAGGAAGGCTTTGTTGTTAAAGCAGTGGAGTGTTACCTGAGATAAAAGTTCAAGACTGTACTTTGTCACAGATTTCCTGAGTAACTCCAATCTGTGTGTCTCAACTCATCTGAAAAAGTAGTTCCTGCTCCTTCACCCTTTGGCTGGCTTGTCTGAAAAGTTTTTTTCTAGTGACAACTGTCTTCCAGTCTGTGTCAGTGGAGTGCATATTGTATTAATATCACTGTGATCTCAAAACTCTACTGCAATATAAAGTGTTTATTATCAGAAAGTGTAGTTTGGTGTTGTATCCCATGTTTCAGAAACTCTGTTTAGTCTCCTTCAACATAACAGGACAAAACCCTGCATAATCCATTGACCTGTATTAAATGAAAGAATGGTGCAAATTTGAGAAAAATATAGGTAGAAGTTATATATGTAGGTCCTATTAAAATAATATCAACTGGATCACATGTTTTGAGGGGTAATACCACAAGAAACAGATTATACTATGGAAAGTATTTGTACTAAAGCTTTCTTGATTTAAAAGATCTGCTTTGTAATAAGCAATGAGTTAAATTAATCTTACTGATTTTGGTAAGATTAAAGCATAGTTAGGTTTGATCCACAACTATCCCTTCAGTTTTGCTGGTGAATTTTCAGCTAAAAGAGGAGATCCTTTTGGGCTGTTTTTTCAAATCTAAATCTATAAGAACTTTGTCTTATAAGATATGATGCATTCTTGTAATGGAGATGTCTGCTAGCTTGCAATATAGCTCCAAACACAGTTTTAATCCAAATGCTATATAATGATGTTATCTCTGCTAAGGCTTTTACTGAATCAACTGTCTTCATGTCCTTAAAGCAGAATGAATGTTAGAACTAAAAATGTGCCACTGATCTGAACATCTCAGTCTTCATATTGATTAATATAATAGTTATTTTTGTAACATTATTAATTTTTAATTAGACCCATTCTTGTTACTTGATTTCTATGTACTGGTTTTTAACATTAATCTTTATAAAAAATAAATATCTGCAATGAATGGTAGGAATAACTGGAAAAAGTAAGGAAAAGAGTGATGTCAGGATAGAAGATGCTTTGTGGGTGTCATGTTTAGTACTGTTTCAAGTGTGTATTTTTGTTCTAATTCCCTTTATGTTTAGACTAGACAAAACTATTGCAGCATGAAGAAACTGTTTTGTGTCCAGAAGTCATTGCAAAGTGGCAAATATTCAATTTTTAATGTTCCCCACTGAATATAACTGGGGAAAGACACATTTTCTGAGAGATTCTGTAGATTGTTTTGTTTTGTGGGTTTTTTTCCTAGAGGAAATGCAAACTAAATTTTTCTACTGTGAGGCATTTTAGGTATGCCAAGTAAGTCTTATACATGTATTGGAGTAATATTGAAAAATTCAGTAAAGTACAAGAATAAAAGGAATGGAAAATAGGCTCAATTTTGTTTTGGTTTTGTTTTTAAAAATAAAAATGTTTTGAATGTCACTTGACAAACATCAAATGATGATAGTGGGGAAAGCCTTGGAATTGATATTTTGTCAGGGATTGCAGTAAACAGTAAGAGTCTTTTGTAATAATACTGAAAATACTTTACTCACAGAAAAAAATGCTTTTTGCTGTGATCATCTATTTTTGCAAAAAAGAAATTTGATATTTACCGAAGTCTTAGCATCTGTCTTAGCAACCTCATTATGGATTGATAGATATATTGACAAATTACACAGCAGAAGAAACACAAAAAGCTAAAACTGATTACGAATAAGTTTTCTTGCCTTTTGATGACCTTTTGTTTCCTAAGTGGGGTATTGTGAGCTTCAGAGTCAACTGAAGGCCACTTGTCTTGGGAGGGTAATGTCCTTTCTTCACTCTGTTACACTGATACCAGAAAAATGTGTTTCTGATAAATGTGAGTGCTTCACTAGTTAGAGATGTAAAGCAAATGTAAGAATTGTACCAGGACTGCTTATGGGTGTTTTGACTGGGGCTGATTCATGTCAGGGTAAAGGATTCTGTGATTTTCCCTGTTCTGGCTCATACAGATGCCTGAGCTTTGATTCACTTTGTAAATAGGAGGAGCATGAAAACCAGTATACTTTTCCTCCTCACTAAGGACTAAAGTCAAAATCTCCTTTTCAGTGGTAATTTCTGAGCACCAATATAACCAAATCAGCTATAGCTGTGGCCAGATAACTGGGATCCCTGCTCAGAGCTGCTCCCCTGCTCTTCAAGGAAAACTTGGATCTGCTTTGGCTGAGTGATTCTCCTTTGGTACCACCTGCTGCTCATATGCACTGGGCATCCTTCCCAGGGGCTTCCAGCTAGCATTGTGTAAGTACACACTGGAAAGGCTGCATAATTCATGAGGACATAGCTAACTTATTTGCCTCTTGAAAAATGTCCTGAAAGCACTTCTGAACTCAAAGAAAGATCCTACTTTGTCTTCTGGGTCTAGTAAAATACAAAAGGTTTTGGGAGGATTTTCTCTTTGTTTTGTTGCAATTGTTTGCCTTGTGAGACTTCAGCAATTTTGAATGAAAGTCCTTTTCCTTCAGCTGAGGCTTCCAGAGGAAGATTTGAAATCAAAAGTTAAAGGGATACTTCAAGGGCATTGTGTGTATATCGCTAATGCTGCATCTTTTGTCTACTGGAGTATTTGTAAGCCAGCCTGTAAGTCCATCAAAGATACATTTAAGTGTTTTCTCTACATGTTTTCTGCTTATTCTTATTTTCTGTAGCATTAGGTATATTCAGAAATACAAGTATTACTATACACTCTTCTCTTTGTGTCAAACAGAATTTGTAAGTCATTTATGTGAGCAGTACACAGTAAACCATTCTCATACAGTGTACTAAATATTAAATATACAGCATAATGTGCTAATAAAATGTTGCTAACATAAGTAGGCCACCTAAATTAGAGACTAAGCCGACTCTGTGATTAACTGTCTCATCTCCTGAATTGCACTTTTGGAAGACTTTGGTAGGAAAAAAAAAAAGTACAGTACATAAATATTGACAAAATTGTAAAGATCTAAAACCAGAGGAAAAAAGAAGAACAAAGTATGTTTGACTATTATAGCAGTTAAGAGTAGATTAATAAGATTAATATATAGAGATTAATACATTCTCAGCTATCATACTGTACACGTTTGTATCAATGCTGAGGGAATATTAGTATGTGAATTGGCATTGGAACAGGCTTCCCAGGAAACTGGTCACAGCACCAAGCCTGACATAATTCAAGAAGGATTTGGACAGTGCCCTCAGGCCCATGTTGTGGCCCTTGGGGTGTCCTGTGCAGGCCCAGGAGTTGGACTTTGATGATCCTTGTGGATCCTTTCCAACTCAGCAAATCCTGTGATTTTGTGGTATATCTTCATTAATCCAGGCTTTCAAAAGCAATATTACAGAATCATTTCTATGAAATGCTAGTTCAGAAAAGTTTTCTGAGATTCACAACCGTATTTCTGCCATGGTGATGATGATGATAATGCCATTCAGAGAAAAAGTTGTGATTGTGTAATGGCCTGAGGTCACTGAGGAGGAGATGGGTGTTGTTTTACACTACTGAATGCTGGAGATTTCAAAGGATTTGTGCTAACTGCACCAGGTAAAGAAATGTCACTTGTTTTATCCAGCAAGGAACTTTGAACTTCCCTGATTTTCAGCACATCACCTGGAAAGGCTGTGTCACGTCAGCACTGCTAGGGAGAACAATGTGTCAGAGGGGAGAACATAAAGATGGGCTCAGCTGGAGGTCTGACTGAGAGCAGCATCTTGTCAGAACCTCAGGGACCAGTGGTGATGACCTTTTTTTTTTGGTTGTGGCATAGATGAGGTTTGCTTCAGCAGGGTAGCTTTATTCAGTAGAGAAAATGTGATTGTGCTGCGGCTGTTTTATCCTTTGTTGTAGAATTCCTGTCTGGAACTTTCACCAGGTTTTCTCTCTGAATCTAGCATCTTCCTAGCAGATGTACAGAAGCTGAGAAAGATGCATATGCCTCACAGGAATCTTATTTTTGCTCAGCCGCAGTTCAGAAACAGCCATCCCATTCACTAGAAAACACATAAATACAGGATCTTTATACTAAAACTCTTATTTCTGTATTTAAAATTCCAGCATGGTTTGGTGAGAGGAAGCTATTTGGGGGTAAATAAGAAAGGTGTATTCTTCGAAACAACCCCACCTCCAGAAAAATGTCCACAGCCTTATAAAATACCTGGTTTGTGTCCTAAAATAAAGCATGTATTTCATGCTCTAAAAGTCTGAGGTTTGTAGCTTAAAAAGATTAAGTAAATAATTCAGAATTTGTTATGTTTACTTGTTAATAATTAAGCAGGTTAGTCTGTGTGCTTTTTATAGGCATTGAACTTTATTTATTTATTTTTATTTACTTGGCTCATGTTCCGATTTTTAAATTTGAAGAAGTTTCTGCCAAGGAAGAGATCATGAGAAAAAAAGGCATCAAGGAGTTAAGTACTGCACAGGAAACAAAATCTGTAGGGACACATAATCTCTGGAGAGAATGGAGAATTGTCATCTCTCACTTCCCTTCTGCGTTCCTCTAGACTAATCTCTAGTACTTTAGGGAAATTAATTTTTAAAGGTGATAATGATTTTTCAGACAAAAGCAGCACCTTTGATTCCTACATTGTGTTTCCACTGACCACAGACAGAGAGGTCTGTCTTTGTTATGAGGTGACACTTGGTTCATCTCAGTCAAAGGCAAGTTCCAGCCTTGTTCTGTTTCATAAATAGCAGAGAAATTTGAAGGAAAGATCTATAACAGACACATCACGTGTCTGTTTTCATGTCATTTTGGTGAGTTAAAGGCTGGAGAGATGCTGTAAACTGACAGATGTGAAGTCTGAAATCCTTGTCTTTTGAGGAGGTACGGAGAGACCACAGCAGCATGAGTTCCTCTCCCAGCCACGTTTGGAACCATCCATGGAGAGACTGAATCCTGTGGCAGGTGATGGTTTAGTGCAAGTGGATCAGTCTGGGCACCTCTGCTTTCCATGGTAATGAACAGGCCAATAGCTCCCCAGGCTCCTCTTGAATATCAGCATCTGTCACTTGAGAATGTGATGAGAAGCAAAATAATTCTGTGTTTTCTGTCCAGTCATTTTTGCTTGTTGTTTTACATAGTCTAGCCCTGAGCATAGACTGAAATAGAGAAAGAGAAGAGGTTTGGATTTGGGTTTGGTTCCCCCCTCCTCCCCTGCCCTCTGCTAATCACATTCCCTTCTTGCCTTAAGTAGGGCCACTGCTTAATATTTTTGAAGGTTTGAACTGTTCCTTTGGTCTTGGCAGAATATGATATCATTTGATATTTTCACTCACCTTTTCCAAAGGGGAGGCAGAGCACAGGGCAGTGTGAAGAGTCAGTTGAAGTGTTCGGCATTAAAAGACAAAAGCTGCTGAAATGTGAGAGTGATCTTTGGACCGTATATTAAAAATCAAAGATTTTAAAAGACTGTTTATGTGAAAATTAATAGCCTGATTTTGTTGACAGTTGAAGTCTTCATCTGTTACCATGGCATGTTTTAATTCCCTGTCTGCACTGTTATTTCCTTCTGAAGAGATACACAGGCTCATTGCTAGTACTTCTGATATTAAAAATGCCATTTGCTTCTCATGTTCCAGGTGATGATTTCTGTTTAAGTGAACTTATGGTACATGAAGTGAAGGCATATGAACCTCACAGACAGCATTACAAATGCTCCATTTTCTCCATCATGTGACTGGTGCCTTCAAAGATCATTTTGTCCTGAGCCTAGACATTTAATCCAAGTCTTCTACAGAGATAAATATAGGCAGGCAGTACTTTTCAAATAGATTTGAGTACTGTACAGGGAACCTAAATAGTTTCCTGAAAGACCTGTGCATGTGTGAAGGATGTAACTGTAACATGCTTGTTTCTTTATATTTTTTCTATACGTGTAGAAGCTTCCTTTCCTACAAAAAACCCAAATCATGTCCAGTTCAGTATCCTATACTTGCAGACCAAGTCAGTGGTCTGCTTTGGGCAGATAATGAAATTTAATGCTAATCTCTTGATTTTTTAATTTTTTTTTCCCCGAGACAGACAAGCTTGACTCTTGAGAAAAGTTACAGAGATGTCAACTTTAGTTCTCAGTGGACTGAAGTCCATATCACAAAAAAACCCATGACTACAGTCAATAAGAGTTGCCCTGTGGTTGTAAGTCCAGTGAAGAGTTGAACCAGCCACAGGTTGACTGTTCAACATGATCCCTCAGTTCAAAGCTGAGGGGGAGTGTTGAGCCTGTGTGGGACCCTCTCTTCTCCTGCTAAAAATGCTGCCCTGAAAATGGAGGGACTTCAAGCTTTAAGTGTGCCAGATAAGACTTTTTCACAAACATTAAATTCTCACACAAATCTTTTTGTTGTTGTTGTTGTTTTACACTGTCCATTTTGCTGAGAATGTACTTTGCCCAAGTTTCATGCCAGGTTGAATCTCAAAAGAGACCAGAAGATTTATGGGTACTCTCACAATGAATCATGTCTGAGATTCTTTTTTGGCTCCCATATTATTAGCATTAATAAACAGTGATTTCTTTCATTCACTTGTTGCTTTACTTCAGTTTGTATGCTTGATGACTGTGTTAGGAAGGAATTGAACCTGAGTGATGCTAATATAATTTATCCTATTCTTTGAATTTTGTTCCTAAATTTAGGATCTTAAAAAGAGAAGATTTACCATCGTACACTATCCCCTCACCCCCAATAACCTTGAGAGAAAATGTAAATAAAATTGACACATTCTTTACATTTTCTTGAATGGAATCTTGGTTTCACTTAATTTGATGATAGGTCACTAAACAGATTTTTTTTTTCATTAGTAGCAGAAGTCAGAAGGCCATGTAGCCTACAAGGCATCAACATAAGGCAATGAAAAAGTTTATGTAGCTCCTCTTGTTTGCATTTTCAGCAATACAGGATGCTCTTGTTACTGTAAAAGCAATTAGCATAGTAGAAGAAACATTTTTAATTTAGGACTGTTTAAGTTACCTATTTCTATATTTCTCAGTTTTGTGGTAGGTGTCGTTCTGGTTGGATATTTAAAAAGCAGAGTTAATAAATGTACCTCATTTACTTCCTCCTGAAAAGCACATGGCCTACCTCGAGCCTTTGTGAGGACTGACAGACTTAAAGCTTTGAGCCCAGTAAGCCTCCAGTGAGCCTATGCTGTGAAGTATTCACCTCTGCTTAGTGCGTGGAGTTAACTTTTATGTAAAAGTGAAAAAAACAAAGTGGTTTCCTGAATTGCATGCAGAGTTTTTCACTCCGCTGATGTCATACAGATGTATCAGATTTGGAGGGTATTACTTGATATGATATAATTTGAATCACCAATAAGCTGTTGATCTAAGTTAAACCACGAGGTGTAAACATGGAGGCTGGAACTGAAAACAAAGTGTATGGCCTGGAAACAATTTGGTCCAACAAATTACTATATCAAGTCTAAGGCTTGATTAATTTAAATCATGAATAAAAACAGTTATAAAACCTGTGGCAGAAATGTTGCCTCTAATTAAATACAGGCACTTCAAATGTTTAGAAAGGATCAATTAATGATTGTGAAAATAAAGTAACTGTAACAGTTCTACAGACTCTTGGACAACAGTTTCTGGCAAAAAATTACAGCTGACAAGAGGGTAGCTTGTCATCTTGAGCAGTTATACAACTTTTCAAATGCCAGTAGGCTAGAGAAGAGAAACAGAGACTTTTGACTTGGATTTAATCCTTTGCAGAGCCTGGGGACTAAACACTGCTAGAGGTCTGACCAATCAATGGTTTTTAAAATAGAAAATTTTCTCTCATACCTTGTGACCAGATTTTCCCGTGCTCTTTCCATGCTTTTTCAGCTGCCCCAGGCTCCTCAGTGCCACCCTTTCTTACTGGGCTCTCTCACTGCAGCACGTAGTGTGCCAGCAGGCACAGGGTGGTGCAGCTGGGAGATGAGGTAGACATTAGGCAAATAGTACGATTTTGTACCTAATAGTATCGCTTGAATTAAACATATCCTCGTGCAATCCATCCAGCAGCATTTAAAGGTCAAAAGCCCATCCTCATTACTCAATATCTGGGGCTTCTGCTTTGCGTTATTCATTGTCTGTGCAGATCTGGCAGACTGTTCCAGACCATCCTTGTGTAATGCTGGAAAAGTGCTAACAGCCACTGTCCAGTGAGTCTCTCTCTATTCAGACAACTGCAGACTTTAGGAAAGCTGAAACATTTGTTGCACAGCCTTAGATCTGTCAAAGTAAACCTTCTTCCCTGAAAACAGTGGAAGCTGCCATCCAGCAGACTCTGCTGAGTATGCTCAGGGCTGACCCACACAGGCTGGAGGATTGTCATAGGGAAATTTCTGCAGATGCTGCTGGAGGCATTGTTTGCTTGTAATTACCACAGGTTGAAAGCATACAGAAAACGAAAGGAGAATGACAACATCTGAAAAGAAATTGTGAGCATGTCTCAGAGAAAGAAACAGAGGCATCCCTGTAGTAGCCAGGAACTGGTCAGGCTCGGAAGCAATGAGCCTGAAAGCCTACTGGTGTTATATCTTCCTTATTTGAGAAAGCAACACTTGGTGTGGTAAATAAGTAAAGGTTCTCCAAAGATGAGTTCATTCTGATGAGTAAACTCTTCTCACCTGTAATCCCAGTAGTTAAAATGTTTTTATGGCTAGCTATGAAGAACTCCCTACTAGCAAAATATATATATATATTATTTTTATAATAAGTAAAGCATTTATTAATTTTAAAATTATTTTAGTAATTGATTTTAAGTTATATGTTTAGATTTATATATATATTGTTAAAGATTATTGTTAAAGTCTTAGTTAATCCTGCTGTACTCAAGCTGGCATTAGCTTTGGACACATGTTCTTATGTGGAAAGTCAGCACGTGAGAGGAACAAAGGGATCTCACTGTTCCTGCAAGGAGGCAGGAAGCCTGACTGGAATGGATTTGAGCACTGTAATCTAAGTGAACCTCTTATAACAGGAATTTGAAACTATGACAACCTGGTCCCTAAACCATATTCTGAACTGAGGAAGGAAGGTGCCCAACTCCTTTCAGTCTTCAGAATGCTTACTTTTTCCTCATCTGTGTGACAGCCGCTTCTGAACATTTTGGTAGTTAACAGTATGTGGTACTAGGTCTGCTTTGGGTTCTTTGATTCTTCAGTGCAGCCCATGGAGAGGTTTTCTGAACATTTTAGTCATTAAAGCCATTTATAGTTGAAAATATGAAAATGTTTTTCCTTTAAAAAAAAAAAAAGAAACCCTTCAGACTTGACCTGTTAGAGAGCTTACCTCTAACTTTTTCCAAAATGCATTTGAATGACAAACATAAATGGCAAAACTTTGTTTGTGACACGCATTTATTTTTTTCCCTAAGATGAATTAAAATACACTTAATTGAAAAAAAAAAAAAAAAAGAAAAGAAAAAAGAGAGAGAGATTTACTTTTTTGAAGCATGGAATCTTAGAAATCACTCCCTAATTATTTTGTGTCCAGCTGTATAACTTTCCTCTCTGAAGCATGTGCATAGCATGACATTTGAGAAATACTAGTACATTTAGTTTGTTTGTCACCTGTGCACTACATGTGAATGTGTAGGACTTTGTTTTGTCTTCCTTCAGATAGCTGTATTTATATATATACAGCAGTCCACCCACTTCCCCCACTGAACACCAGATATTTGACTGTTATGGAAACTCAAGTTTTTTTGTGTGCAAATCCCTAAACATACTCATTTCTTTTCTTTACAGCAGCATAAGAAAGAAGTGTTGAGAGCTGCTCTTAACCCTTTTGGAGGCCGAAGTCAAAAGGTAAAACCAAACACTAATATTTGTGTTTCTGAAGGTGTTGATATTGTAATTGTTTGGAAATGCTGTTTCCTTATCACATCTGAACTGAGATTTCCCACAGGAGAAAAGCAGGGATACAGGAATCAAAACATTATTAGACCTCTTTAAGAGCCACCAGTATATCTGGACATAAATTATACAGGTAAGTTACAACTGGTAAACTGCAATTATCTGTTTTACTTAATATGAAAACATTGGTGTTGAGAGTCAATGGGAATTTCAGTAGGATTTAATATTGCCAAGGATTTAATGATTTTTGTCTCACTATTACTTGATAGTTTTTATGATATATAAAGTTTTTTCAAATTACAGTAAAACAAATCCTGTAGCTCTTTTCTCAGGCAAGAATCCCTCAATGGGAGTTTTGCCTGAGTGAGAACTGAATGAGGTCTAAATAATTAGCAATTAAAATATTCAGTTATTGTGCTATTGAATATAACAAAGCACTGAAGGTATTAAAAATTGCTAATCTCCTTCTTATTAAAATGTTAACTGCTAAACATAATACAGTTTTGCATTTCTATCATTCATTTTTGCAGTTCATTAGTAGAGGTGAAATGTTTGTGACAAATAGTCATTTGAACTTCTAAGGGAATGACTTTCTCTTCCTGGCATTTTAGTTAATATTTCCGACTGAGTTAATTTACAAGCAGAAGTTTTTTTGCATGGATTTTAGTGAGAAACCTGATGGTGAGTAACTTCTCATGTGCCATTCAGGAGTATTTGCAGAAGGCGGCCAGTGGTAGGCTACTCCTCAGCAGGCCGGGCTGGGCAGTTTGGGTATCTCAATTTATATACATCAGTTTCTTGTAATGAACTCCAGTGATAGGTTAAGGGCTGTCCACAGCGTTTTCCAGGCAATTTTCAGTGAGACACTGGCATGGGAACAGTTCAGCAACAGGCTAAGGATCAAACCTGTGCACCCCTGGCCTGTTAATTAGCACATAAGCTCTGTATTACCATACTGGGGAATGTAAGGAGCAGACTGTGCTCTCATCCAGCTTCACAGGACGAAAGAATGAGTAAGATGCATCTCCTGTCTCCTTCTTTACATAGCAGCAGAGGAAGTGTGGGAAGGGAGAGTCATATTTGGTGGTAGAGAACAGAGTGGTAAGTGAAGGTGGTAACTGGTAGAGGAAGAAGATGAATTTATGGAAGGATTTGGTGACAGGTGAATTTCCCAGGGGAAGGCAACACCCTCAATCCTGTTTCTCCCATAGTCACTCCCTGGAGTTGATTTTGTTACTTATTATACCTAAAGGGTTTTGGGTTTATTTTTTTTTTTTCCTGATCTTTCCTTAGAGACATTTAGACCTAGGCATTTAATTGTGCCATATAACTGCTGGCAATTCAGGCCATGGTTCTGAAGGATTTGCACGTGTATTTCACATACAGCATTATGAGTAATCCTGTTGGAATACATGAGATTAATTGCAGGACATAAAGTTAGGCATGTATATTTGTCTTTGTAGTAAAAGAGATGTAGTTTAATTTATTTACTTTCAGGGTGGGGAATTATTTTTAAAAATACATAAATGCATAGGATTTTCCACTAATCTTGTAGCAATAAAAGAGGAGGTGGATGGTAGCAAAATAAGATTACTGCTTGTTCTCCAAAATCACATTTTTGTCAGGTTCTCAGCTGTAAAGTATGGGTAAGAATAGGCTGCTATCACTTTCCTTTTTACATGCACAGTTAAACCTCCAGCTAGAATGAGATGATCATATGATTTATTATAGAGGAGTGAACAGGACAGAAATCAAACAGGAAGGCATGTGTATTTGTGTGGACTCTTGTTTATAATTTCATCAGAATGGTGCACACCTCAGACATTTTATTTAGTGATAAGATATGCAAATTATCCTGGAGCCAGCAGCAATACCTTCACCTGGATGTCAAAACTGGCAGAGAGATTTTTAAACCAAAGCTGAATAACAACTTGTATTTTAAAGCAACTATTCCTAAGATATAGCTACCAACTACAGACAAGTAAGTGCAGAATTATTTCCTACTTTCCTTCATACCATTTTCCTTTCTCTCTTGTTTACCTCCATGGAGGAGCAAGGCTGCAAACTTACCTGTAAATACTAGGTGTAACTATGGGCAACAGTGCAGAGGAGCTATAAAGCTACGTGGAAGTTTGTGCAAAGCACAGGAATGCTGTTAGAAAATGGGGAGACCTATGGAAAGAGACATACTGGAGGAGATATCTTCTGTTTCTCCAGATGCCTACATCCCATCTTTATATCTATGAAGGGATGGGTAGCACAAACTCTTCATTTCAACTGCTTTCTCTGCATTTGGTTGTAGTTTTCTTGCATTTATGTACCTAAATCAGAATACGGTAGTGAAAACCTACAGTGATACAGTGGAACATTTGGATGGGAGCTTTGCCATGAGATTGAGAACTGAAATTCCTCAAAGCTGTAGATGTTTAGCTGCTGAGGTTTTGGTTTTGAGTGTACATGCAGTCATGAGAAAAAGGGTGTCAATGAATATGCAGCCTGGGATTTAAATATTGGATGTGTTTATTTTTTGAATCCTTGTTCAAGTCAGTGTGCACTGACTGTAAAGTGATTATCCTGTGTATTTTCCCTAGATTCCTCCTCTTTTCTCTGTGGATGTGTGCATATAACTATGTCCAAACATTTCCATCTGAAGTTTTCCTAGGACTTTCTTGGCTTGTTTTCTTCTTGTTGTTTTTAGTGTGTGTACCTAATTAACCAAAAAGCTATCTGCACTGAAAACATCTAACAAGGGGTGAAGTTCCTGATTAGAAAGGTATGACCTGTCTGTAAAATATAAGTCCTATGATACATTCTCATGGATCTGGGTACTCTTTGTGAAAGAGCAAAATACTCAAGGGTTACTGCTAATGTGTGGATTTGGGCCACTGCAGCAGAACATTTTGTTTACAACTAATTCTAGGACCTACTTTGGTATTGTGGATACTTAACTCCTACCCACTCAAAGAAACACTTCAAAATAATTAAAGTAAATGCATTACATTTATTTCAAGGTCTTCTTAAATAAGAAGCCAATTCTTCTGTTGAAAAATAAAAAAGAAACCTGAATTTTTGATTGTCATTTTTCCCATGGCTGATGAAGTTAAATCATTGAAAACTAGAAAAAAAAAACCCAGATGAAATCTGTCTTTTCAAGCTGAAGTCCAGGCAGTAGTGTATTGCCTCTCTGCAAAATGCTTACTGAGGTAGCACTGGAAGAAGAACAGTGGGTGTTGAGGTCTGTTCACCTTTAATGGACTGCTGTAAAAGACTGAAAGATTTGGACTTACTTGAGGGAATTTCACTGATAGGCCGCAGGAATTCTCCTGGTTTAGTCTTTCACCTGAATGGAATCACTTTAACCCTCTGTTGCAGTCCTGGTGCCATGGTTGCAGCTACCAACATTGACACTTGGCCAGTTGCCACAAGAATTAATCACTTGCTGCTGTATAGGGAATAATTGCCTAGATCTGATACCAATAACCTTGTCAGTCCTACCAAAACCTATGCATTCATATTTGATAAATGTTGATAACTGGAGTCTGTCATGCTCTTTCAACATCAAGCTTCACAGGAAATCTCTGCTTCCATGCAGAAGTCCTTACTTGCAGCTCCAGGAGGCAAAATTCAGCTTCTTTATTTTGTTGACACTACATTTGCTGGCTTTTTTCACTGCTGAATTTAATTCCAGGCATCCAGTAGCATTCCAGAGGGAGAGAGGACCAGCACTGCAGCCTGCACTGCTGTTTCTCTGCTTGGGATGAATAATAGCCCACTGAGCTAGTTAACTATTACACTGACTTTTTCCTGTTCCTCATGGTTGATTTGTGCCCAGGGGACATGGGTTAGCAGAGCCTGGCTGCCAACCCAAAGTTCAGTCTTGTGTGTGAATGTGTGTTTATGTTTACCTGAATGCATATCTGTTGTGATATCCAGCAGATATTCTAGCAAAACTAACAATGCCAGGCCACTGTGCCTGGATTTCTATATAAAAGGTATAAGTCAGAGGTAATGTTTTATTCTCCCTCCTTTACTGTTTTACATGTCAAAGGATTGGCCTCTTTAATCAACACACTGGTTTTCATGTTAAGTGCTTGAAGCATGGAGTTTCAAGATGCTAAAATTCTCCTTCTTAGATATGAATCATGGGTCTGTGATTCCTGTTGATTTGCCAGGGGCCATGACCTGATACCTCCTCTATGAAAACGATAACATTCCTCTTCACTCAGAGTGAAAAAAGTGGTGGCAAGAAGTATATGTTAGGAAAGTTTTTTGAGATTCAGAACAAGGTACTTAACCACCATTGGTTTTGATCAGATGCATGCCAGGGTCAAAGCAAAGAAGAGACTTTCTGTCATTTTCATTTTCTTCTTCATCTGAGCTACAGATCATCTGGTGGTATCTGGATGACGTGGCACACGTGACTCTTAGCACTTTTGCCACATGGAAGAAAATTTGACTTTAAATTCTTTGTTCTGTGCCAGTGACGCAGTTTACGTTCTTCAGAAAGAATAAATAGCAACTTTGCTGTCCAGATGTCACATGCAGGTGTCCAGACAGATTAAAGTACTGATCTTTAATATCTCTGGTGTTTGTTTTGGGAAAGTTAATTTTCTTCAGTGGATAGCTCAGAACAGTGACTTTTTTTTTTTTTTCTCCTGGCCGATTTCTATTCCATTGTCTTTAAAACTCAAAAGAGGCTCAGCTTCTCTGTTCTTCTGTAAAAGTAGAACATGGCTTGACAAGAATTAATTGTAAAAGAGAGGGCTGAATCCTCCATCTAGTGGTTCAAGATTTTAACTTTAAACGTTATTGTGTCCTGCGAAGTTCAGGAGATACATCTTTCACTGAGTAGTATGGTAAAATAATTTCTTTCTTCTCTTCTTCTCTCCCTCCATCCTTCTTTCCTTCTCTTTATTTCTCTTCTTGTCTCTTTCCCTATTTCTTTCTCTTTCCCTTTCTGTGTCAGTCTCTCCCTGTTTCTCTCCCTGTCCCCTGTTTGAGCAGATGGACATCTGGTTTCCTGTTAGACCTGAATCAAACATTTTTTTGGGGACACTGTGATGCTGCTGCTAAACACCTTTCATGTGCTTTTGTTGTTCATTTAGTAAACCTTCCAGTCAAAGCCAATCTTAAGTTATGCAGTAGTTTGATGAGCAGAGTAGCATTCCTGCGTAGCTTCCTGCATAACTCAGTGCTTTCAGCAGTGTGGGTCATTAAAAAACCAACCCCTATTCCTCGTGTACCACGAGTGAAATGGCAGACAACAAAATGAGAGACAGCAAGAAGTCAGCAGCCGTGGAGGCTGGACCAGTTCTGTGCCAAAAAGATGAGATAGACCATTTTGACTCTGAAAAACAGCTTGAGGCCATTTTAGTCATTCCCTTTGGCGCTGTGAAATCAAACTTGTATCATTCTTACTGATATTAATAGGACTTGGGGGATTATACGAGTCTCTATGTCTTCCAAAGGCATATCTTCAGGAAGGAGAGAGAATTCATGAAAGTAGGCAGAGGCTCTTTTGAGAGAAAAGGAGCTGAAAACTTGAATTTTTTCTGTCGAGAAATCAATAATGAGAAAAGAAAAAGAAAGAAGCGAGAAATGTTGCTCCTTAGTCACTTATAGAGCATTTTAATTGCGTAAGTTTTTATAAATCTGAATTGTGGTCATTTGCTGCAGAACTTTGATCGGAAACTTGTTCCCTCCACTGAATTAAAATACCTTTACAATCAGGTTTATAGGCACATTTAGATGTTTGGGGTTTTTTAATGAGATGGGACTGCCCCAGGATCTCAGTATCTCTGTCCAAGTATTCTCTTGTAAGTTATGTTTTAACAGTTTGATTGGTGTGTGGCTAAAACATAATGTTCCAATCTCACCTCCCTGGCTGGGCTATAAACATGAGATGCACTGTTTCCACATAAACTTTAAGCTTCCTTGAGATTCCAGAGGCCACGAGACTGAATCACTCTCAGGTTATCGCCTTCACCAAGACTGGAGACTTTTATCGTTACTTCAGAAGTTATCAAAAGAAAGCATCTTTCTCTTTGCCAAGGCATTATGCTGCAGCAGAGACATTCATTTAGGGGTTACCGAACCTCTCTAGATCTTGGGAAAAAAGATTTTTACCTATGCAAACTCTTCATGTTTGAGAAACAGCTTTTCTTTGGTTATTTTGCAATTAGTTTTAAAAAATATTCATCCTCCCACTATTCTTCATTATAATTGGTGACTCTGAGCAGAGAGATGTGTGGAGTCAACACTGCAATGTGAAAAACCTAGTTCTTACCCAGACTGTTCCAAAAAAGCAAGCCCACCATCCTCTTAGGCTCTTTAGAAAAATGTGGAACTTTTTTCCCCAAACAGTAGTCTGGGTAGGAGAGCTGCACAGATTTTTGTAAAATGCCTGCATCCATCTATCTCTCAGGAAGATCTGCTTCCTATAGTTTGGTGAGCTGCCTGTGGATTTTTGAGGAGAGTTGAGAGTTGCTTGTGTATGTACACTGAACATCCATGGTCTGCAGGTGATCCTGTCATCTCTAACCCTCGGGCTGTGCTTTAGTAAAATAGGTTATTGTTCAGTTACCCAAGCTTTGTTTATGTCCCTACTGAGAGGCAGAAGCAGGTGAGAAGTAACTTGAATATGCCCTCTCCTGGTGTTGTATTATGTGCTGTTTTCATTCTCCAGTTAGAGTTTCCATAATCTAGCCTTGAAATTATGAGTTGTTTAAGTTTTTCAGATCCTCAGAGTCATTCTGTAGTGTTTTAAGATGCTGGATTTTGTATTCAAGAAGTGGCATGACCTCTTCTTCTCTCTTCTTGGATACAAAATCTCATCAATTTTCTAAAGAATAAATGTGCCTGTAAATAATTTCCATCTCATAATGAAATCCATGTTTATCTGAATATTGATGTCTTAAACAGCAAAAGGAAGAAGATACTGGAAGCAGGTATTTTTTCACTTGGAAAACATGTATCTTTTCTTTCTTCTTATGTAGCAATTAACAGTTTTACGTAGTAGTTAAACTTGTATTTACATTTTCAGATCACATTTTTTGGAACGTTGAGAGGGAAAAACAGTTAAAAAATCACACTTCTCCTTTAGAAACCTTTCCTTTAGCATCTGGTAAAATGGGTGTTAGGGTTAGTTTGGCATATTGTAGGAAAAATACATATAAGCCTTGAGCTTAAATTTTCAAACCGGTACAGTCAAAGCTATGTACAGTTGATCTGAGTATAAGTTGTAGAATTATAAAGTTTAGCCTTTAAATAAAATCTTACTTCTCTTTTGACAGTCAAGTAACTGTAAAAATGGTGGGTTTTTTTAAAAAACAAAAAGCATGATTTAGCAGAAGTTTTTTCTGCTTTTTTGTTCAATTTTCTAACCAGAAATGTTTTTTCTTGAAGTCCTGCCAATGGCAAAAATAAGGAGGGAATGTGTGGACTCATGCAGAGTGCTCACTAGGGCATAATAAAAAAAAAAAAGGAAAAAAGAAAACCCCTAAACTATGTCTGAGGAAATGTCACATTTCTCTGATACAAATGAAATGCAGAACTCTATTCTTACTGCTTTGAAAAAAAATCAAATGAAATAACCTCTCCATTTACAGGACAATTTCCGTGTTCCCTTTCTTACTGGAAATCAAACAGCTTTGTTTTTCAGCACTTCTGCACACTTGGTCCCTTGTGCACACACACAAAACCCCCTAAATCTATGCATCCTAGGGAATCAAAGATTTTTGGAAGGTATATTTTTCATAGGTAGTTATAAATATGTATTAAAAAATTCCCACTGCATGAATTTCGTAAGGGGATGATATGTGAAATCACAAAGGAAAATGTTACGGCAAAAAGTACTGAAGTAAACTCAAATTTAGATCTTCACATTAGGAAGACTGACTGAAGTAACAACATTTCATAGATGCTAAAACCTTTAGCAGAGCTGTTGAAGTAGAACTGGGTTTCAGTCTGAGACTTTGCTTTTGACCTCTTGCTGGTATGGAGTTCTAAGAAAACGTTGGTGTCATCTTCAGTTGCCTCTAGAATCTCTTCACTTGTGGAAGATGTCTGCTTGTGAAATATAACTAGAAATCTTCATTTGTTTGTACAAATTCAGGATATTAATTCTTAACACATCTTTCAATGAGATAAAAAGATCATAGTAACTCCTACAGGAAATACTCAAGTGGATGATCCCTGAAACAAGGAACAAATTATTTCTTTTACTTTATTTTGTTTTATTTTAATTTGTTTTTTTTTTATTTTTTATTTTTTAATAGGAAGGCCTTGAGGAATGTCTGTGAGCTTTTGGGGGCTTTCAGGCTTCTTTTCTCCAGTGCCCTGCATCCACTAAATGTGAGAAGAACTTTTTCCTTACACAAAGCTGTCATTGTTTTAGGGCCCTTCTGCACCCTCTTAATGTGTATTGTAACAGGTGCCTCACTTGCTTGGCTCTCCTGGAGAACTTTTATGGATTAAAGCACCACAAGTACCCTGCACAGTGGCACTATTAACAGTGTGGAATGAGGTTGGAAGAAAAACTCATATAGAAGCTGCACACCTAGGTGCAGTTAGTAAACAGAGATAGTTCCCCTCATTAAGCATAATTAAACCTAATATTGACTGCAAACTGTTACTTACCTTAAACTTCTCTGCAGACATTGTGGGAAAGGGATTAACTTAGCAGATAGGTACACTAATTACTACTTTCTTCACATTAAAGTTACCATCAGCAAGGCCTATATTCATAAATAAAACATACTAGGGGATGAGAGACTGAGAAATATGTAAATTCATTTGCAGGAAAAAAAGACCAAATTAAAAAAAGAAAGTTGAGTGATGCTACTGGAAGCAAAATGGCACTCTAGCTAATTACCATGAAAAGTATGATAAATCATGGACGTGTATCCTTGACTTCTGACTGATAGAGCCTGCAGAGTGCAATCTCTCATGCGTAGCTGCCTCTGACTGATTTAAACCCCTACCACTATCGGCTTTGATGGGAAAGCACAAAAGTGTGTTATTTTTTTTTCCTTGGGTATTGTTGCTACCTCTTTCTCCTAGAAATGACTTGCAATTATTATAAAAATACAATCTGATTTCTTGTCTGCAGAAGAATTGTTGTTTGATGCAATTGACAAACAAAGGCTCCAAAGATGGTCTACTTATGGTTTAATGGCTGCATTTTCAAATGCAATTGATCTGGTATATTGAGATGACTATAGAAATATAATAAAATGTCAAGGGAGGGGTTGTTCCTGCTTTACTGTACTTATTCTCATGGAAGAAATCCTGAGTCCCACAGACAAGATTAAAAGTCAGAATCAGTTTAATTTATGACTTTCTATTTGTTTTCTGTAGAATTTTAGGTGAGTCACCTTGCTGCTCTGTGCTTCAGCTTTTTAATCTGTTTCTTCCTAAACTTCATAGTTGCTGCAAGGGACTGCACACACTTAGGATTATTCAGATGAGAGGCTTGCAGGATGAGGCCATATTATGGGTGATTGTGTCAGCGCTGTTGCTGCTTAATCCTGTAAATTCTTTATATTAAGATACATAATGATTATGTGATTGTTGTTTATGGGGTATTTTCTGTTTTGCTTGTATATCTGTCCTGAGTACTTTTTTTGGTTGAGCCATATCAGAATAAAAGTCCCTTTTGCTGGGCTAGCTCACACCAGAATAATCCAAGGACAGATTTATCCCGAGTTTCCTGAGCAGAGCATTGCCCAAGCCACAGGCACAGGAGAAGCTTGACTACACTAGTATTTATTGTGCAAGGTGGAAATCTACCATCACAGTGGTGTTCTTATTATGTGGGTATTTTAACAGAAAATTATTATTGGCTTCTGCTATGTATTAACTTTTTATGAAAAGGAATTCAATCTTTGTAATGCTCACAGTACCACATTTTGCTGAAAGAAGGGAGGGAAAAGTGAACTTGTTAGGTGAATATCTGCAGATAGTTTCTAAGCAGCAAGTACCTTGTTTGTTTGTTAATTTGTTTAATTTATCTTTTTGGTTTCTCTTTGTTTTCTAGAGCTATTTGCCCCTGTGAAGTATAGGTAGGAATGGGTAGTTCCCAGGTATGGGTATTCTGCTTCAAGAAACAATGCTTAGTAATTTACAGTGTTTTCTTGCTCTGGTAACCCTTACTCTTTGCAGCTTTTTGTGTAGCCAGCTGCAGTGTTTATAGATGTTATCTTCATTTGCTTTATGCAGTTTCATTGAGTTTTGACAGCATAGAATTTGAAGAAATATTTCAAAATTGTTTCAGAGCTGCAAATTGCTTTCAAAATTCACATGGCTAAATCCTGCAGTGACATACACATCATAACAGGTGATTAGCAAAGCAAAGAGATGCCCTCCGAGCAACAGTCCAAAATTATTGCTAGCTAGCAAAATCACAGGTTAAAGCAAGAACAATTTACTGGAGTAAATACAAATTTAAAGGCTAGTTTGTTCCAGCATTAAAAAAAAAAAAAAAAAAAAAAAAAAAAAGTTTATTTGCATGACTTCTCTTGTTTAGGACTACACAACTGCAGCAAGGAGCTCTCACCTGGGATTTGAGGAGCTATTTGTTGTGTCTGCTTCTTCAGAGAGATTTAGAACAACTCTGTTATGGGCTTGTTTGTTTTTTTCCTGGTTCTCTTCCTTTTCGAAGGGAAGAAAAAAGGGTCAGTGTATAGAAAACAGAGAAATAGACTTAAGACATGGATGTTATGAGGCTGCATAGCCTGTAAGTTTCTGTTGATGGTCAAGGTGCCTGGCCAGACTTCTCCAGACTTATCAGCTGAATGTCATGGGGAGTCTTAATCACATTGTAACAGTGGACAGCGTAAATCCTGGGCAAGCATTCCAGCATTTGGCCTATTAGTAATCTGCATGGTTTTTCTGATTAGAAATTGAATTTGGGTGTATCAGCCTTATAGGGAAACATTGCAAACAAGTATTTTTGATGAACAGTAAATATTAGGAAAACTCCATTACATAAGAAATGAGAATATAAACTCCAACAGGTTTTGAGGGGTTTTTTTAGGAAATAAACTATTCTACTTTGTATGTTAGAATTCTAAAACTTAGCTATGTTAATTCCCATTTTCTGCCCAGCCAGCTGGTGTCCACTGGACTCTGAAAAGTCCAGTGGGCACAATAGTAATTGATCTCTTTGATCTCTTGTCAAACTCATTCCCTCCCGTTCTTCTAAGGGCTCTTAGGCTTCTAGCTAAAGAATTATTTAAGCAATAACAAACTTGAAACCCAGTTACCTCTGCAAAGCATTGGCAAAATCCTGTGAATTCATGCTGAGGCAAAATTTACACTGAAGTCAAAATTAGGAGCTTTGTCACTTGCAGGATTTCTGTCAGGCAGAAATTCCTACTTACTTTCTTCCCCTGTGGAAAGGATAGCTGAACACACTTTTAGATTGTTATAAAATTTAGACATAGAAAATCCTTATTTTTTAATTAAGTAATATATTTTGTGAACATTCTTTTGTGAAAGGAGTGTCTCATTTAAGAAATATTTCTTAAATAATAGTTGAATTAAGTATTTGAAGATTATAATTTTCATCGCTATCAGGACAGAGGATCCCATGACTGACTTAAGACAAAATGACTGCAAATGGACATATTTCTGCCGAGTACAATATAGAAATAGGAGGCCGAGCTTTAAAAGATGGATGATACTTTTCATATGAATTTAAGTCATATTGTTAATCAACTTCTGCAAATTTATTTGAGTTAGGCAGAATGTGTCTGTTTTAAATACTCTTCCATTTGCTACTGGGTACATAATAGGTCTCAAACCTTTATTCAGATACACTCAAGTCTGAGAAAAAGTCCATAATTTCTCCATCAGAAGTTGTTCCCAGTGGAATGCTCTCTAGAATGTCAGTAGCAGAGCTTATGTCATTGTCCTCAAATCAAACCTAACAGCAAAAGTATGTGGCTGTGAGGACACTTCACAGGCATCTTGGCATTTTCCTAATAAATATCAGTAGATTCAGCTACTTCTTTTGGCATGTTAAATACCATGTTTTGAAACCTGCAGTTCCTTGCTTCTCCTGTTTCCTATTTATTCTTATTTTCCTGTTTATTCTTATCCTTCCCCCATAAATTGTGTTCTCTAATGTCTCCTTCTCTGTTTCTGTTTTTCAATAGCTCTGCTCTTTTGTGGCTGAAGCCCTGAATTTCATTGTCTTTATGCAAGTAAAACACCTCTTAAAGTCAGCCATGGGTTTATCTTCCCATGTTTTGGCCTTTGCTTGTTGTTGGGCAATTACATTATATCCATAGCAAACCTTCTGTATTTTGGGACATAGGCTTCAGCCAACCTAACGCCACTGATTATACATTTACCTGTAGAATGGATCTGCCTACTTCCAATCCCCCATTTGGAAGCCTATTAGGAATGTGCATGCTGCTTTACCATGCAAATACTAGTAAGAAGATGGAGAATTAAGGTTTTTGTCTGATAGGTTAGTACCCATTTAAAGACAAAGATGGCAATCTGTTGTTTAATGCAAGATCTCAATGTTGAGTGTTGGGGCTATGAAGTGCTTAAAGCAAAATAACTTGGGAGCTGAGGAGATAATTATATATGAGAGGAAATACTGGGAAGGGCAAAAAATGCAAATGAAGGTAGGCCAAGATAGATTCAGGGCCACAGACTAACTCCCTCTTTAGCCCTCCCTCAAATACACAGACATTAACCCTCATTAAGCTATGTGAGTTAGTGAACATTTTGCTGCCTCTAAAATGTTGATGCAAGTCATCATTGCTTCTACTGGATATCCAAGTGTCTGAGCCCACCCTGGTTCTTTGGAGTCCCAGCTTACACTTTTTTTGCATTGGGTAGAAAACAGGAAATGTTATTTCATTGGAGAAAAAGGATTTTATTTGGGTGTTGCAATTTTCTGTTAAGATTATTTCCTTCTGCAGTGACATGGAACGTATTGGCCTTTTACACAAAAGGTATAAACTATGAATGTCAGGTCATTGTAAGAGATAGTCCAAACTAAATGCAGTTGTCTGTAATTAGCCCTTTGCTTCATTTTTCCCTTTGCTGAAACAAAAAAAAAAAAAAAAAAACCAAAAAAAAAAAAACCTGACCACTTTCTCTCTTATCAAAAGTGGAGACTTTCTGTGCCTGCATCTCTGATGTGCTGTTAGACTGTAGCAGAATGCTTACAGATGAAAGTGTTCTTCCGCTCTTTCCCTTAGCATCTACTATTGGCAACGGGGCTTGAGTTTCACAGTTAAATGAGTTTTTGTCTGCTCTAGTTGCCTGTTCTTCTGCATGTCAGATCCATTACATTTTTGATGCAGTGGATTATGGTGCTTTAAGGACATAGAGTAGCTACTACATGCCTGTGAGTTAACAAAATTTAAGTATTTAATTCACATAGGAAAATGAAAAGTGGTTTTTTCTGTGTTTGGAATGACTAGTAGCTTTCCAGCCATCAAACTGAGCATGGAATGACCAATTGACCCTTCCACCCTGTATGTTGACTGGTGACTATAAATGAGAAGTCTTTCCACCCCTGCCATGAGGTTATGAGACATGACTATGTAGTAATTAATGCCTCTGTATCATTTTTTAACTGCTACAGAAATATAATATCAGATGCTCAGATGGCATCAATTGGCTTAGCTCCACTGAAGGCAACAAAATGCGATGCCAACTTATACCAGCTGAGGATCTGGCCCACAGTTAAAAGGAAAAGGGAGACAGGCTGCCAATATGGCAGGGAACATATTGAGATTTATAGTAGTGACTTAATCAGTAAAAAGTTCTGCTTGAAGTGGTTGTCTCTTTGCACATTCACATTAGTCACTTGAGCTGGAGATATTTGAAGCTCTAGCACAGCCTCTGCGGGCACATTTGTGCTCTTGCACTGTGTTCCACGCACTGTGCTCTTAAATATCTGAGAGCATCCCACCTCACTCCTGTTCTTCTAGCTGGCAGTCTCTCTTCAGAGGTCTACACAGATTCTGGGCCATGTATGTTTTTCAACATAATTTTAATTTGGATGACCGTGTTTTTTTCCTTTGTCCTGTATTTCTGGTGTTGCTTCTTAATCACACCTAAAAATGAGAGGAATTTCATGTCCTTTGTAATTCTTATCTAGCTGTCCTGTTTGCATTCAAGTATTATGTTAATCTTGATAAGAATAAAAAAATCCAGTTTGCTGTCTTTGTATTCAACTATGTATGTCATTTTTTTACTTGGAGATAACGTAACTGTACCTAACGTAATACCTGTAAATTTTTATCTGCTATAAATATGATTGAATAACTTGAAGGATAGAAATTCTCTTCTCTGTATTACAAAGTTAGTGAATGAAATACTTATTAAAGATTAAATGGTTGCAGAATCTCCCCGAATTCTTTCTCCCTCATAAATATGACTACTGTAGCATTTGGTTGATAATGAGTGCTGTCTCTAAACTTGTGAGCCCTCCCCAGTTCTGATAACTTGTTTTTGATTGTTAACAATGTTCAGATCTTTTGAATATAATCTTTTGGGGCCTGGCAGTTTCCATGTTTGGTCCCATCTGTAATGTAGGTTATTTGAGAAACTCTGTGATCTAGTCTTGTTATACAAAGTTGAGGAAACACTTCTCTTTTGCACTGAAATACCTGTCTTAAAAATGTAACAAACTGATTGGTGACCTTCAATATTATGTCCAGCCACGCCCTGGACTACAAATACACATTTAAGTGGGATAAACTTTCAGAAGTAGAGGTATTTGAATATCTAAAGCCTGCAAAGTTTGTTGAATTTTAAACACGTAATGATTTTTCTATTCTGTGCTCTAAACTACAGAAAAATAAACTAATCATTAAAACCTCTCCAGATACAAAGCTAAGTTTCTAAAGAAGTTTCAAAGGATGCTTTGAATGACACTCAGTCTTTTACCACGATGTATTTTCTTGCACTTCAAAGTAAGAGTGAGTCTTCTGTGGCATCTGTATCATGTAGGTGCTGAAAAGAGTACTGGGGAGGCAGGACACAGTGTTAACCTCTTTTTCTTTTAGTTTGCTGATTATTGTGGGTTTCAAAGAATCCAGTGCTACCTCAGCTGGAGGATGGTTGCCTGTCTTAGGAAAAAAAGTACAGGACCCAGTCTATTGCCTACTGAGCTCCTTGGAAATATTTGTATTTCAACCAACAGTTGGAAGTTTAAACTTAAAGCATGTGATATCTTCAAATCCCATATGCTGGTAATTGTAAACAGTACATATAAACTCTTGAGAATATTTTAATGTACTTATGGAGAAGGTATGAGTTGTATTAAAATATTGCAACAAATGTTTAAACAATATTTGTTCTTATATTCTCGGTGGGGTTTTTTTTTAGAAATTGCATGTGCTTTACAAGTTTCCAAATTCTATACATTTTTAAAAGAATCTTAGAGTGGTTTTACGAAGTATCATTGTCCCCATTTGATAGATGCATAACCTGAAACACGGAACAGTTAAGTAATTTTCTCAAGGTTGCAGGATAATTCATAGCTAAAATAGGGATGGATTCTTTCCTGGCATTGAGTGTTTCATGCACTATTCTGCTGCTTCTCAGTGTTTAAAAGAATGCTACAGTATCTTTATGATACATTTTAAAAAGAAATGCAACTCTGCGTCTCATGTTTACAAGTCTCTTTGAAAACCCTTTTCTTTAGCTGAACATCTTCATCTTCTATCCTGACCTCTCATCAAAATTAAATTTTCATACACACAAACCCCACAATAGGGTGGAAGACTGAATGTCATTTTTGACTTGCCTGGGATTAGAGTCAAAACCAGAGGGCAGAATCTAGCTAAGAAATACTGAGTTTAAATTCTTATAAATGTACTTTAATGCTTTAAGAATTGTTTCCTGTATATTGGACCAGAACAGAAGGTTAGTAGGAGATAGATGTCCCCAGTTATAAATAATTGTGACAACAACTAACAGTACAGTGCACTTGAAAGAACATTTAAGTCTTGCTGCAAAATGCATCCTAACTACAAAAATGACAGCCTGCATGGTGCTGTGGATGGAGGGCAGCTTGTTCTGCTATTCAGCATAATAATATTAGCTTGTATCTGCTTAGAATATCCCAGAGTTTTGTAAATATCTCTTAGAAAGTAATTCAATGTTTCTTATTCTGGTATTATGTAGGAGTGCAAGAAGACATAGTTTGTTAGAAATTTGAAGTCAGGTTATAGTATTTCTGGGGCACAATGTATAGTTGATATTCTTTTAAAATTACAATAGCTTTTGCCTTACAAGCACAGTGTTGATGCTACACTTTGTGGTCTGGCTGGCACCAGTGAAGACTTGGTTAATTCAGATTCTTATTTTGCAGGAGTCACTGCAGGAGAGGATATGTTCTTTTTTCAGGCTCTTTACAGATTTGCTGAGGTGCACACACTTGATACAATTTGAAGGAAAGTTTAACTTTACAGAGGGCGTAGCTTCATCCTACAGTTGTTGCCAAAATAGTGAATCCTGGCCTGTTCCATAATGTCAAGGAGCCTTACCTAGAGTTTAAAGAGAGTTTGTTGAATCACTGTTGTCATCAAACTTTATTGCACTCTTCTGTAGGGTACTTTCTGTTCTTGGACAACCTAAGAAATGTCTTCATCTGCTACTAAGCCATTAGAAACAAATCTGAGCTGCATTTACACTTGAGTCCTTCCTAAATGCTCTTATCATTCTCATGCTGATGTCCGCCTTAGGGAAGACATTCTCCACTGAATGGAAGGACACAGTTTCCCCTGCCACTGGAGGCTGCCTTATTACATACAGTGACAAGTAGCATTATGTACATTATGTGCATATATTCCTAGGGTTACTTGTCACCTTTGGCCCTTCCAGATGAATATATCTGCACGTGGAACAATGGAATGAGTAGGTGGTATCTTTCCAGAATTTTTTCTCTTTTAGTTGGGATAAGTTCCTGTTGTAACCACCTCTTTATCAGAGGGTGATGTTTATTTGCAAGGTATTGGGATGCTTTGAGTATTGTTAATATGATTCCTGTACTGTGTTCCAATAGGAACTTCTTACGTCTGTGGAACTGGAGATGCATAAAGTGGAATCCAAAGCTTGTCAGTATCTGTCAGCTGCAGATCTGGAAAACCTAAGAAATGCATCATCTCAGGCACAGAGAGGGAAGGATATGCCCTGCATTAACATGGAGAAACATGAACTAACTTGTGTTGCTATCTAAGTATTTTAGAACTAATCAGATGAATAAAGCTGAAGTGATAACCAATAAAATACCTTCTTGGACCTTCATTACTGTATAACCTATCTGAAGTCTATGTAAAAACAAAAGGTAAAAAGCTTTACTAACACTGACTTTTTTTTCCTGAAATAATTGCTCTATCAACTCAAAAGAAAGTAGCTTTAGAAAAGCTGAGAAATGAGCCTGTGTTGAAAATTTCTATAACATTTATAGCCTTTTACTCTCCAGCCTTGCCTTTACTAGAATTATTCATTGTTTATATCACTGAAAGTAAATTTAAATCTTAGTTCATGAACTAGTCTTCTAGTAGAGCTAGAAGAACCTCCTACTCTTACTGCTGAGCAAAGCTCTGACAGTAGACAACCAAACCTCAACTACATAGGCCTTTTTCTGCTGGGGGATGTTCAGCAGCAAATTGAGATTCTTTGGGTTATTTAGCACCCTTTCCCCTACAGCCCCAAAAACATGTAGGATACTGTAACTGTTCTTCACTGGAGAAACTCTGATGATTAGGATATTTTATCCTTCACCACTAGGAGTTTCTAGGTCATAAGAGCTAACATATAACAGTGCAAGCTAAGATAGCACAAGAAAACTTGTTAGACAGAGCCAATGCTTCTGTCTCCTGGTTGTACAGATGTCATTGGACCACCAAATAACAAAAGCATCATGATGAGTAATTCCAATTCAGGTTTAGATGAATACGTCAAACCATGTAATGCTGGATGAGACACCTCTATAATTTACAATATTCAACTAGTGCCTAGCCTATGGCAATACTATCCATAATAATTATATGCTACTGCCAGCTATCTCGAGGATCAGTTTAGGAAGAGAGCAGTTGCTTTGCCCAGGGAAATTCAGATTAGATGTAAAATTGGATTTTTCATAAGGCCTTGTTTTTACCTAGCTACGAATGTTTCCTTAGCACAAGTGAAAACTTTACACATTTTAGCTCAAACTGTACTCTACTAAGCCTCCCACATTTATACCCATCTTCTTGGCAGTCATCCCAAAATATGTTTGGGTTGAAGCATTACACATTACATTTGGTGAAGCTTTAGCATTCCCTGTTGCTCACATCAATCCTTATTTCTGTTTGCTCTTGTAATTTACAGTTAATGAAAATTCTAAGTTTACCTTTGTTTTTGTTGGCGTCTGTACAAGAGAACCCTTTAGCCTTTTCAGCCTCACATCCAAGTGAAAAGCTGGATCCAAAAGGGAAGGTAAAACCAATCTGAGTGCTTTCAGTTTAGGCAAGAGCCTGTAGCATGCATGTCAGCATCGTAACATTACATTTCTGAAGGGAAGCAACAGCAGAAGAGCCTTGCTCAAGGTGTGACCTGTGCCTGGGCTCGTGAGTGGGCTTGTAAGTAGCAGGTAGAGCAGCTGATCCCACATGGGAACGCCAGATCCCAATGGCCATCTGGTTAGTGGCCTTGACCAGTTCCTGCTCCCTTCCAATCCAGGCAAGATTCTGCCTGAAATGAACAGGAATTTGCCTGATTACCAGTGTGGGAACGTGGCTAATAACAAACTCGTACTGATGACCTTAACACAGCGTAGGCAATATTGACAAAACAAACCGTTCTGGAGGTAGTGCTGTCTTTTCTAACGAGCCTGTGAAAAGTTGACTCACAGATTTTCAGTTCAGGAGATACAATTTGTGTTTACCTACGGTACCACCTATGCACTGAGCCGGGTATGTACAAGGTTATAATGTTAAGCAATGAGCTGTAGACAGATGGTACATGTAGAATTTCTGTACATACACACAATTAGATAATGTACGCGATTTGTATTATGCTTTCTAAGACACTTATTTGAAAGACAGTTTTGTGCATTAAAAAATCCCATGCAGCTATCAAATTATTACAAAAGTAAGCTTTAAAATACACCCATTTAATTTATTTTTGGTGCTCATTACGCGTTCTGAATCATCGCTTGTTCAAAAACGTTACCTCTTAAATTAACAAAATATTTCGCAGGTGAGAAACACTGACAAATTTAAAAGAATGTGTAACCAGAATTACAATACGGTTGTATATTTCTGGGAAAAGCAGGTTTCATGAAGGCAAGCCTGGCAAGCCTTCTTGCTTCTGCTTATGTACAACCTGTTTTTCACAGGTCCTCAAAGTGTTGCATTATCAGTAGGAACTATGACCGCATTTTGGAAGTTCGTTTCCTGCTTTCTGCTTCTTCTTCTTGTGTTGCTGTTGCAGAGGCTGTGCAGTCTGGGCATGGGAGAAAAGCACTGTTTGCACCTGTTTAAAATCTCCAGTGCTTTGTGTGGTTCCTGGGCAACAGGCAGGAATCCTGAAAAGCTAGGCTGCACTTGCTCAATTGTTGCTGGCAGCTGTGACTTTGAGAGAGCACGAAGCAGCTCGTTAGCAGGTTGCTCGTGTTATGTGACATGCACCAAGCATGTCAAACTCTGAGCTGAGCTCGCCGCCTTTGCTGCCTGCAGTCGAGGCTGGGTTGCCTGGGGTTGCAGACTTGGCCAAGGAAAGCATTTTAGGGATGTAAGGTGAGTTCCTCCTTGGTAAAGGGGCAGGGAGGTGAGGCAAGGAGGTGTGAATCGTTGCTTTCTGATTAGGAAAGGGGAACGGCGGCACAAAGGTTCTCTGCTCCAATGGGTGCTATTTTCCTCCAGCAATTTTGTTCTTTCAGAGTGTATTTGCAATGGCGGAACATAGAAATGCAGGAGATAAGATGAATCTGAGTGTAAAAGTGTGCACAAAGACACATGCATACATTTTATGTGCATTACTGTGGGGAAATACAAGGTGACTTCATTGGATAATTTTAAATTTTATTATGAGCTTTGCTTTCTGGGTCTTGTTTACCTTGAGGGATCAGGATCAAATCAATCCTTACAACCTTGATCTTGGCCTATTTAGGCAGCATCCAAGCAGCAGATGCAGTCACACTGTTTGACTGCAAATTCAGACCATTTCATCTTCAAATCTACTCCGTTTGTGCCTCTTGGCTCAATAAACCATCTCTTTGCTCTTGTAACAGGAGTTAGTATGTGATAAATCTAGTTAAACAAACCACAGAGCTACAGCATCCTTACATCCTTACAGTCTGTTGAAATTTACATCATGAGGTGGAAACAGATCTGCCATTGTCTTGAGATCTGTTTACACTCTATGCAGTTTTAACCAAGAAGGAGTGATCTACAGACTAACCTCTTTACTGCAGCTCCAGAAAATCGCCTTTAGACACACAGTGCTAAGTGCTAATATTGACAATGGAAGTCAGTACCCCAAGTTGGAGAAAAAGCAGAAGAAAGCCTAGCTACTAAGGAACTTAGATACACTGATGAAAAAAAAAAAATAAAAGCTCATCAAGGACCACTTAATGAAAAGATGATGTAACAAATATATATATATATATGTATGTATGTATGTATAATATATATATAACTGCTTGCTCAGAAAATGCTTGGCCAGTGTTTTGCCAGCAACTGGAAAGATTTAGTGCAAGGCAGCAAGACTTCTCATTTGTCCTGCCCACAGGTATAGTGAGTAACTGCCCTGGCTAAAGTCAGGGACGTGCTCTTGAGCCTGTCTGCTGATCTGCAGAGGGATGTGATGTGGGCATGGTAGTTTTCATTTGAATCGTGCTCCAAATACATGCTTCACTGCTTTTCTGTTGTTGTTGTCTTCTTTATCTGAATATAGAAAGCACTAGTTGTCAGGTACTGAGGGTAAATGTGATAAAATTAATAGAAACCAGAGTATGACATAATCATGTACATTCAGCATGAGTCCCTTGATTTATTTTGGGATCAGAGCTTTTTGTTTCCTCATCTAGAAAATTGTGATAATTGGTGTTTATCTTATTTTGCTGTACAAAAGCAGTTATGTTGTAAAATTTCTTTTCATGGTTGTCCCTGTGTTTTTCTGTTGTCATTTCCTCTTCTGTGTTAAACTTGGTTTATAATCTGTCTCGCCATAAAGGGCCTTCTGAATTCATCTTCTGACGTTAGTTTGGCTATCAAATCATTGAAGGGAATAAACTGAGATGTGTGTACGTCTGTGAGCTGGTTTTGTTGTCTTCTGACATGCAGGCAGGACTAAAAAAACTTGCAAGTTGCCATCCCTTTAGTGGAATTAAAAACTCTCAATATACAATATACAAAAGTATTATTCTTCAGGAAAGTATTTGCAGTCCTTTTGGTTGGCCTTGTTTAGCACTGTTCTTGATACCATCTCATCACTGCAGTGAGAAAATTGCAGGTTTCCTCCTTCTCTGCAGGTAATTTGGCAAATTCCTTTTAATATGGCTCTACTGTTTCTAAAATTCAAAAAAAATGAGATCTGTATGACTTACTCTGTCAGTTTAGAACATATTGTTAGCTGGCAATAACTGTGCTGCACAGCACACACAAGTCAGGGGCTGGATGTTTATGAAGCACATGAGAATAGGTGTTGCATTTTCTTGTGTACTGCTTCATTTTACATAAACTGTATAATGCCAGAAACAACCACTTAAAAATAAAGTGCAATAGAAAAATGACATTCAAATGTTAAGGATATGACTTAAAGCTCTTGCAGACAAGTACAATAAAGTTGAGAGACTTATTCTGTTTATAAATCATATTGTTGTCTCAGGTATTCCAGCTGATGCAGTGGAAAGGACAGACCCCAAAAAGAGGATTATGTGAGATGCCACATGTAGGTACAGGAAGATGGACAGAATAGCCTGAAAATCTAGTGGAAATATATCTGAGAAGATTCTCTTAATTTCTAACTTTTGACCACAGTGTTTTAATCCATTCTTTTAATTACTCCAATGCTTTTTTACATGCCTGGATTCTAACAGTCTGCAAAATAAAATGTCCCCTGTCTCAGAATGGCATCCTTGCTTTGTTGCTATAGATGATTTCTGCATTCATATGCCATGACACATCTTTCACTGCTGCCTCATGAATAGAATTGTAGCAAGATGATGTGCTTCACTGGGAGTCTTGCTACACAAGGACAGCGTGGATTGTTCCGGAAATACCAGACAATCTTCTCTTCCATAGGCACCCTGATGAGGCTTTGGGGCTAGCAGGTACATCTTGGACCAGTCAGAGTAACAATAGACAAGTCAGAAGTGGCTGCATTCTAGGCTGAAAACAAAGAGTTACCATGACTTTAACTTGGGTTGCATGCAAACACGATTTTAGAGGGAGGAAGGAAAGAAGTCTGCCCCTAGAGTTGTGAGCATGGGCAGAATCTCTCCTTCCACCCTGTAGTCTGTCATCTTGTTGGGTTTTGTTGTTGTTAGTGGTGGGTTTTTTGTTGTTTGTTTTGGGAGGGGAGCGAGAGAGAGCTTATTTCCAACACTGCATCTGCCACATGTCTAGACACTGATATGTGAAGACACTTACAAGGGTAATGTTCCTTCTGCTCTATGGTACCACCACTGCAGCAGGTAGTGAGTGATACCTGTTGTCGTATTTGTGGTCTTTAAGTTTACTCAGAGCCTAGGAAAAGTCCACCTTAGCTCTTGGAAACATCTTTGACCTTCTGGCTTGGTTTATTCTAATGCATGTCAAATGGAGGAAGAGGAAAAGGAAGAGAGGCTATAGAAAAAGGAATGTAAAATAATCTAATAAAGTGACATCAATACATGATCTAAAACTAAAAAATTAATTAGAAGATGAACTTTCATGCCAAACTACACAGTCCTCTCATCTTGGACTTCCCAAGTAGGCACCCTGTTCCATCACTGAGTTTCCTTTTCTGTGTTTCAGAGGGCATGCAGCACTAGATAGCATTGTCACTCCACTCTTCTTTGTGTGTAGTTCACAGCTTGGCCCTTCTGCCTGGTCCCTGGTGGGTCATGTCTTCACATATCCATCAGACACGCCTAACTTCAGTAATAGTGCTTTAAAAGATAAAATAATCTACTTCTCAGCACTGAAATTTCACTTCTGTTGCAGAATTGTGATCATTCTGCTACAGTGATACTGTCTGGGCTAAATTTACTTGTGTTTGCTGTGTTACTGTTCTCCTGCTCCCTTTTACTCTGCTACTGATCTGCATTGAAACTTCATAGCAAAAAGTTATCCTAAGAAACCAGACCCTCAGAAAACAGATTTGCATGGAGTAGTTTTCTTCTTCAGTGGCTGAAGGTCACCTTGCCCAGTCTGTCTGTGGCTTTAGCTCGCTTTTTTTTTCTCCAAGCTCAACTAAATTGACAATTATTTGGAGAGGTGAAACTAATTGTCCTAATTAATACCAGTGGGCCCAGCTGGGGATAGAACTTGAGACCAGTCAGGTGGTATGGGTAAGAAAACCTCCTTCATTAGGTACTAGGTACTGAAATGGAGAAGTTGCTGCATACCTAAGATTAAGATTGTGATGTTCCTGTGGTGGGATTTTGGGGTTTTTTAACTTTTTTTTTTTTTTTTTAAATTTCTGCTTGAATTGTTGTGTAATATGTTGAATGTATGGAATTTTGGATAGGAGAGGCCACATCTGAGAGAGGGAGGTTACTGTAAAGAAAAAACTTCCTTTCAAATAAAGAAGATTGAATGGTTGCTCCAGCCTTGTAGCTTTTGTTGATCCTGAAATAGTTAGTGGTGCATTTCACGCTGTGTCAGAATGTGCTAGGTTCATCCAGCAGCTGGAGAGATATGGATTAGCCACCAAGTGAAGAAGTACAAAGGAGAATGAAGGATTTCATTGTGTTTGTGCTATGTTGTAATTCTGAAATGAAAACTATGACAATGCTAACAAGGTGCATGAAGGGATGTCTTTCTTTAACAAGAATTTTTCATGGAAATGGTTAAAAAAACCCCTTGGAAATCTTTGAAGGTGTAGTTTCTGTGTAAGGAGGTGGCAGAATATTATGCTCATCTAACAAGCATCTATCATTTCATTGCTGTTTACTCTGCTCCTTGATCATCCCTCTCCATTTCTGAGCTACCTTTATGTCGTTAGCTGTCACTGAAGACTTCTACTTGCTCCCTTGCATCTCACAAAGATTCTAAACAGGGCAGATTCTGGTTGTTGACTTTGAGAGTAGATTTTAGCCCAATTTACATAGATAAGATTTGGCGTGCTATTCTATCCCAAGTGTCTGTTCAGTGAAAAACATGCAGCTATCTGTGCCTCTATCATTTTGTTTGCCAGCAACCTGGCAAGAAAAACTATTTTCAAGTCCTGACCTGGCTGATGGCTATTTGATGGCATAGAAAAAGAGGAAATAAACAGCAGTTGAAGTAGTCCAAAACACATTAATTAGGTAGGGATTTAGACTAGCATCCTGCATTTCCCTGTCACCTTCAAGAATGCCATTGAATTGTACTTTTAACCACCATACCTTTTCTGCACCTGTGAGCTAAAGGCTTTGCCCATGAGAAAAAGGACTTTCCCAGCCTTGGCAATAACACAGTTAAAGGTATGGGAATAGATCAGCCAGTGCCTGTTAAGGTCCTGTAGCCACAAGACAATCCATCTTCCCCTTCATAAAAATCTGGCTGCAGTATTATTGTATGTAACCCATGCTGATTCTAAAAGCAGTATGAATTGTATACATCTTGCACATCACTTTCAGTGTCTTAAAAAATGAAGAGGTTTTTTCCTTTTTCCCCTTCCTTTGAAGTTTTAAAGCAGAACTTGCTGGTGACCCACTTTTGCTAAGAGTTCTCTTAACTAACCCCTGTACTCACTTATACATTTTTTTTCTCTTCCACCCACTGTCTGTCTAGCCTGCTTTAAAATTTTTATATATGTACTTTTAAAAAATTGATTAGTTGGAGAGCTGCCCGTTCTTCTGCGCTGTATAATAAGGATTTAAAAACTGCACACTGAATTCTGTATAGTGTAATTAAAACTGACCCAGATTTGGACCTGAGAACACCAGGACTTAGCCAAACTTGCCATGAGCTGAGTTCTGATGGCAGATGGAAGCTAATGAGGACACACTACACTCCAGAATTTCCCAGCTGCTTGGCCCCTTTTTGTACAAACAAGGTTTGGAGTGAAGTCCCAATCCCAAGAGCATGTTCAAGCAAATGTACTGCACCCAGTGTTTTGGGAAACAAGGAAGTGCTGTCGGACTGCTTCAGGGAAATTCTGAGGCGTTATTTCTAATGGGTTCTTACTGTGTATCCCAGTGTGATGAATATGCTGTCTTCCATCTTGTCCTAGTCTGAGTGTGATCATATGGCTCAGACCCTGTATGAATACCCTCCTCCCATTTCAGCTGGGAGGGCTTCCACTTTAAATTAATGTGTTAGGTGTTAAGATCCCAAAGGAGTGGGTCTTGCTTCGACCTGTGGTTCCCTTCAGTGGATTCAACGTCCTGGGACTATTCAGGCAGATGTAATTGAATCACTTTGAAGCAGCTGTAGCTGGCATGTGGTCTCTCAGATTGCTAGCACCTGCTTGGTTGGGGTTTTTTTTGTTGTTTGTAACTCACTACAGTGAAAATAAGTGCCAAAACCAGCATTGGTCTTGGAGCTGATAAAGCACTCCAGCTCCTGCATCCCTTTCCCCTTCTAGCCCAGCCACCTCATTACTAGTGCCTGCAATAATGTTGTTGGTTGTGAGTAGAAACAGGTTTATGCTTCCCCTCCAACTGCTTCCCTCCCCTTCAAGCCAGTGCGCTGCCAAAACTGACTCTCTTCTTCATAAGCAGTAAGATTTAATCGTGCTCAGGTGTGCAGAGCGTCTGTGCCCTCCTTAGAAAATTGGGCAGCCCATGGTTTGCTCTGTCTGATGCAGACAGCACCAAATTTATCTGCTGCTCTAGCAGTCTCACTGCTGGCAAAGTTGCTGTTCTTCATGTGTAACAAATGACCAAGGAGTCCTGGGAGGTTCTGTTCTGCTCCCTTCCTCTGGTGTAGTGTACATAGATTTTGGTTACTGTGTTCCTACTGCAGTCAAACTTTTAATGTGGTAAGATTTCAGATGGGACCTTGAGTCACTTGGTTGCCTCTCTGTATCCTGTGATTTATTGTAATCAAAGTTCAAATTAAACACAGTAGTGCACTTGGCCAAATACAGTAGCAACACACAGTGGTGTGGTTTTCAATGTAATATTACAAGATGGTATATTACAATGTTAATTTTTTAAATGTATCCCTCCTCTGACTTCCTGTTAGTTTGTGCATGAAGTTTATGTGCCTCCCTTTTATTTTGTCCCTCTGTGCCCCAGAGATAAGGATGTATCTGGATTTTTAATTCCAGCACACCTCACTTCTTGCTTTTTTGCTCTCTCTCTCTCATGTCATTTTTTGGGTATTACCACTTATTTCTAGGGTCTTGCCCTTGGCTGATGTATGGGACTTGATTGTCTCCTGCAATAGCTTTAAAAATTGCTGGTTTGGGGAATTAAAAGTTAGTTCCATGAAGTGTTCCGGGTTCTGAAGCTCCTTCCCTCCTTCCTTTTAATCTATATCTTGCATTTGCATCACACTGTGAAAGGTTCTGATTTGTCTGTAGATATTTGGGGTGTAGGCAAAGTCTCTCCTCCCATGGAATATTCCATCTCTGCTCCAGCACATGTTAATCCACAGCTCTCTGTAGTTTGTTGAGCTCAGGCATTTAAAGGGTATTACTGAAGGCAACTTCTCTGGGGTTCAAAATACAATTTCTATTTGGTGGAAGTTAAATATCAGTATAAACGTATATAATTAATTTGTCTTGGTATTTTTGCAGTATACAGGAGATGTTTTCCTTTATTTATTTGGTTTTACAGTACAAAATACTCTTGGTTTTACCTTTTAATTTGCATTGAGTGCTTAGATACCTTGATAAACTACCTTGTATAACTTGTAATTGTGAAAGTGGTGCAGCTAAACATTTTAATAGTTGTCTGATGGAACTACAAAGGAAAAAAGAAAATTGGAATTCCAATCAAGACAGAATTGTTTTTACTAATCCAGTAAGATTATGTCACCGCTTGATTTTTCTCTTGTCCTGTTGTGATTTGTAGTGTTTTGTTTGTTTGTGGACTTACTTTGTTTTCTTCCAATCTACACTCTGTCTTTCCTACTCCCTTTTGTTTAGTCTCAAAATGTCTACCAATAAAAACATGCATTTGTAATGATAGCTTTTGCTACTCTTTGTAGTCTGGAAGTGTTGCAGCTGCAGATATCATCTACTGAATAAAATGTCAGCCACCACTTCTGAGAGGAGAAGCTACCAAGGCTTAAGTTAAGAAATAGACAGGGACTGTGGCTCTCAATTTTTAGGGATACTATTTTAAAATACTTTCCCTATAAGCCTGACTTTTTGTGAATTAAATAATGGAGAATAAATATGGAATATTTTATCTTTTTCAGGTGTTTGGAGTACCTAGCATCCTTTGATAAGATCAGTAGGATTATGGAAGGGAAATTGTTCTTGAGACCACAATGAATATACCACCCATGGATATCTAAATAAATAGCAACAGCAAATTAGAAAATGTTGTTCGTATGCAAAAATATTTGGGGAGGTAGGGGGGAAACAAGAAAATAGTAAGTACACAGGTGTCTATCTTAGGATTTCTTAGTGTCATTTGTAGCCAGCCAGAACAAGAAAGCATCTGCCACTCTTATGGTCATCTTGAAAATAAGTATAGTTTTAGGTCAGCAGCAAGTGCTAGCTGATATATTTTATTTCTAGAATGGGTTTTTTTCCATGTACTAAAGTTTACTTTAGAAATGCAGACATTAAATAATTGTAAATTCTACACTAAGTAGAAGAGGTAGTAGAGAACCAGCAGAATTTATGTTCTCAAGGACCCTATCTGGCATAAGCAAAGAGAAAAATATATAGATGTTCTTTTCAGTCTGCTAACATCCTGACCATGAGTTGCCAATGAAGTGGTGTTTATTGTGCTGAACCTTGCTTTTTGTACATTTAATTTGAAGGTATCCATTCAGAGACTATACATCTGTTACTTGGATATGGATAACTGATCGATTTTATGTGAAGCATGGCTTTTTGTGCCTATGGAATACACTGCTTTTCAAACTAAGATATATTAGTGACTAGAACAGGAGGGTGACAGGAAGGACAACAAAGGAAGTTAATAAATTGATAATGAAGGAGGATTATAGAGGATTGAGCATGGATATTAGAACCATTTCAAACATACTTTTTAATCACTACCACTCTACTCTGATTTTACTGGCACCACCCTGAAATGTATTGTTGAGTATTTGGTAAAAGACCACTTGATTTGTCACTTACTGGCAAGCATGTCCACATCCTTGAAAGGGGTCAAGAGATTAAGTGAGTGACAGGCAAGATTCTTCTGTTTGCCATGCAGTCGGCCTCTCTAGAAGAGCCTTTATTTATTTAAGTTGACAAAAATATTTGGAAAATTTGCAGCATGGAGTCTGATCTACAAACAAATCTTTTATTGTCTGGGCTTTGCTTTCCATCACTGCACCATAAACATACAAAGTTAAGATATTGGTGACCAGTTTAACACTAAAGTGAATACAAGAAGATACCGTATTGTACTTCTAACTAACAAAACTGTGTAAGTGAATCAAACTAATGCAAAGTACAGAGGAGCAGATGCTTAAAAAAAATGAAACGGCCTCTAAATCTGAGAGGATTTTTAAGAAGAAATCCCAACTCAATTCTTTCTGTTACATTGACCAGGCAGTTTCTTGAAAGAAGTATGACGTGTCTCATACATACTGAGAAAATATAGCTCTTGTCCACTTTTTAAAGCTTCAGTTTCTGCTTTTCCCAAAACCCTGTGCTCAACAACTGGACAGAAGGCTACACTGAATTAAATTTTATTGTTCTGGTGTTCTCCATCCATTTGCAATGCACATAATCAGGAATTCAGCTATGTCCCGAGAAACCCGTTTAACCTAATGAGAGCAAATGGCAATGGGTGTTCCTTACCCGAGACAGCAGTGCCAACATTTCTGCTTAATTGGGACATATTTGGCTGGTTCCAGTGCTTCAAGTGGTTTTTAAACAGGTGTTTAATGGGGATGGGATTCTGAACTCTGCCCTTTTGATACAGCAGTTGCCAAATAAAGATTAACAGAAATAAAAAGATCTAATACAGAATAATAATTTTTGTCTTTGTGTATTTATTCAGCATAATTTTTCCTTCAAGTCGCAGGCGGGTGGGGAGGTGTTTCTTCTCATAATTGAGAAAGTCCATTAAATAGAACAACAGGATGTCTAGCAGGGTGTCCTAATTAAAATTACCCTGTAATTTGAACAAAACATTCATTTGTATGTAGCTAAGGTTGACCTAAACCCCATCTAAATCAGGAAAAATTATTATACAATTTTTTTTCTGCTGAAAATGAAACTTAGCATTCTGCCAGCAAACAGCATGGTTCTGTTATTATACGGTATTCAAGAGTAAGGATTTTCTCTTCAGTGCTCAAAAAATAATGTTTTGGGTAAATTTAAAAGAGGTTTCTCTCCTACCTCTACCCTTTGATAGTATTCATTCATGATTGCATTTCTACAGTATTTGAAAGCACAGAGACAATTTTGTTCTGTGCACACTGTAAGCCCGTCTGAAGCCTTTGGTCGTGGCCAGTGTACTGGTGAACTAATAAGCAACTGAGATAGCAGCTGCTTAGCAGGACTGATTGGCTCGGGGTTGACTTTGCTCTCTGTGATTCCACAGTTTCTGACTGGCTTGGAGTGCAAGCCGGGTAATTTTGTTATCTCAGGGAGTGTGGGCCTGCATACATAATCCAGGCTGTCTACAAAACTGAGGAGACTGTATGCTCCGTGTAAAAATGACCTACTCATGTTCTAGCTGTCATGCTCTAAAATGCTGCTGAGGCAAATTGTGTTTAATATAATTTATCAAATCAAAATGAATGTTTGAATGAATGAACTTCAGAAATATTGTTTGTGTTTAAAAAGAAACTTGCAGCATCTTTAACTTGACAGAGCTGCACAAGCTGCAGCTTGTGGATGTTGTTTCCAAGACACAAGGTGGTGGAAGTTTATATATTTGTTTATGCCCACTTTCTGGGCAGGTTGGAAACGGGGAGGATTTCCAAAAATGCTCAAAACTGATTTGAATATGTTGCTGATTGATTCAGCTTGGACTTCTTCACCATAATCTGAGTGGAAAGAGAATCACACCCTTGTTCCTTTGGATAATCCCACCCATATGTACAAAAAGTGGAACTTGATAAATGCCCATACTTAATTTGTTGCAATAGGAGTTCCTTCCACTGAATTATTCTTCTGCTTAAACCAGCTTTTACATTTTTTACCTCTCAGATTCAGTGGAGTATATAACAATAAAAGAAAGGAAAGGGAAAAATCTGATGAACGATTTGCTCAACCTACTTTAGGCTCCAAGAAGAATTGTTAAAAAGAAGGCGAAATTGGAGGCTGGTGTTGTGATAATACACTTTTCAACTGATCAAGAGCACTTGAATAGAAAGTATTCAAATGTTGGCATAATTCAAAATTTTAGATTCTTGTCGTTGTTTTAAGGACAGTAAAAACTGATGTGGGCACTGGTTGTAAGGTGGAAAGAGTAAAATTAATTGAATCAAACAGCTACTGGCCAAGGTGTTTTATATGTATGCCTGCACATATATGTCATCATGTGGATATTTAAGTATGCATGCTTTCTAATGGATAGCTACTCTGCAGAGAAATGTATTCAGTGACACCACAGGAAGAATATATGCACTGATGGGTTGTACTGGTAACTGTACCTTAAAGGCAATTGAAGGAAAATGGGAATCTCCTGTTGGGAAAACTATCCAAGCCTCTTATCTAGGGCTTGCCTAACTTGAACATGTATAGGTTTGTTTAACAACCTGTACCGCTGCCCGTGGTTGATAGAATAACTGCAACCATCTTGAGAGCATGTAGAAGACTGGAATGAAAAAAAATGGTTGTGTGGATGCCATTGCTTCCAGTTCACCTATGCTAGAAAGCAATGTTTTGCTATTGTTGAACCAAAAAGTCACCAGTTTTTACCCCTGGTCTGGTGTCCTGCCCTTGAGGCCTGGTTGTAGCTTGGCAGTACAAATTCTAACTGCAGTACTGAAAAGGTGGGCTTTGGTTGTTGAGCTGATGAAAACAGGTGAGGATGAGGTGTCTGCACTGATTCTTTTTCTCGCTTTAATATCCAAAGCTGCTGAATCACCTGCGGTTGCTAACTGGTTAGTGAAGCTCTTCCTTAGTGACAAATTCTCCTGAAGATATTGTGGATGATGGTGTTAGGTGATTCCTTACCACCAAAGGATCTCTCTTGTAGGATGTAAAATATCCCAATTCCCTCAAGTAGGGAAGCAAAAGGAATGCAACTTCAGTGTCTTCTGTATTCAGCTGAAATCCAGATACCCATCCTGCACAACTGTCTGGACAGAGTGGCTTTAAAACTACTGAGGGTTGCAAAGTCAGTTTCTAGTCAGGACAGAATTTATGTTTCTTCTCCAGAACGCAGCAAAAGAAATGTGTAGTATGGTAACTGTAGAGATGTAAAGAAAAAATCCTACTCTTTATCTCCAGGTGTGTTTTCTGAAGTCCTTGAAAGATTTTTCAGGAGTTTCACCATGTTCTGGTAACAGTGGTTCTTAATCACAAGCTTTATCATTTGCCTTTGGCAAGAATGCTCAATTCTTTCCATTTGAATGTGGGAACTTGCCTTATTGCCTCAGGGAAGTGTTACTGTAATGCATGTCACTTGAGGCTAATTCAACCTGCCACTTGGAAAATGCCCTTGGTGCAGATTGTGGCAGTGCACCATTATCTCAAGCTATATTTCATAAGAGGCAGATTGCATCTGTTCTGTATGATCTGTGTAGCCCAATAGTTTATTTTAGGTTAGCATGTGAGGTGGGGTCTTTTTTACCTATAAAGCTGTGATTGCTTCAGCTTCCAGCTGTGTGATAAGAGCCTTTCTCTTGTGTCATACCAAAGCAGCCCTAGACATTGCAAGGTATAAGTCCACAGCATCTTAAACTAATCAGTGTTGACGCTGCTCTGTTGCTGTTCCTCCACTTGAACAGTTCTGCTTCCTCCCAAGCTCTAATGCCCAAGTTTCCTGCCTGGATCTCAAGCTGCAAAGAGTGTTTGATGTGGCTAAAAACACATGGGAAAGAAGCCTTCATTCAGCTGAAAGCTCCCTGAACCAGGCACTTACGCAGTCCTGGCTCTAGGATGGACTTGGGGACATGTGACAGGGAGAGGAAGGAGATGAGGGAAGGGTGGGATTGTGGCAGCTCCAATTAAAATCAGCTTACATCATAACACAGCCATGCTTATAAGGTTCTGAAAATGATAACTCAGTGGTTTCAGCAAGATACAGCTGTGAGCATAGGATATGATAATCAGGGGAACTGTGGCTTTGGAATTTCCTTCCTCCACTGTTTTCTAATACACCATTTTGGTGCACATTAGAAACACTGAATATCACACACCTCAACCTTTCCTCCCTTGAAAAGGGAAAAAGATATGAAGACTTGATTAATTTCTTTTATGAGGTTTGGTTGCTGTATGTCACTAGAAGCAGATCAGGCAGAGGGGAAAATAAAGAAAACATTTTTGTAAGCAGTAGAGAATTTTCCCCTTTGAAAAAGAGCTAAAACTTCATTAACATTTCAGCCAGCTTTAAATTAAAATTTGCATCTGAAAATAATCTATAATGTGTTTTGAGTGCCAGTGAGTCACATCAGGGCAGTATCAGCAGAAGTTTCTTGTGTGCACAGCTTGTGATGTGGCTCCTGTACCATCAGTCACAGTGCTACTGTGCCACTCATGCTGGTGTGAGGATGCCCATGGAATTAACACTTGGCCTGGCGCTGATCACGTAAAGCCAGTGTGCCACAGGCCATGTGGCTGGCTGGGGCAGACTGAACAGTGCAGATGACTGCTGGGTCCTGGATTCTACACCTGCTTTGTTTGCAGGCTGACTTGGCCTAGTGTTTTTGATCAAAACTAGTCCTATTCCATTCCCTTGCAATAGGACTGTTTACGGCAGAGGAGGTTCCTCTTAAAACATTTCTGTAGGACAGGCCCTTTGAGCATGCCAGCAGAGTGATTGGATCATCATGCACCTATCCCTACACCACTGAATGGTGACAGTTTGATTTTTCTGCCCCACTGAGCACAAGTCATCGAGTTTGATGTTGGGAAGGGGAGAGGTCAGAAGTGAAGCTAGCAGCTCTGCTGTGCAGGCAGGACAAATGGGAAGACTGCTCTGTCTTCTGCCCTAGGTTTTGCACATATAAGAAGATGTAGGTATCTGCAGCATGCAGCCTGAAATGTTTTTGTTCCTGAAAGGTTTTTGTGTCAAATCTACATGGATTAGATTTGTAGCTGTCCTGAGCAATTGGTACCCCAACTGCAGAGCCTTCGGAGAAAAATGCTCTGCTGAGTGTATCATGCTTTTGATAGGGCATGTGTTGGAGTTCCTGACAACTATTTCTAAAGGGTTTTCCTTCATGCCAGGTCTTAAAAAATTATTTTCTCCTCTTTTTCTTCCCTCCTCTCTCCTCAGGGAGCTAGAGGGCTTGACGCATCCTTTACATCCTGCATTTACTCTGACCACAGCCCCTCCCTGTTCTCACGAGTGGAGCTCAGCCCTGCTTCCCTTCCTGTTGATTCCCAGTCAGCTACATGGTAAGTTTTCATTATCTCTAGACTTGTTGCCACGAGGTAAAACTCTGGCAGACTCTCTCTAAAATCCATTAGCACTGGGCATTGAGGGCAGAGCACTTCATGCCCATCAGAGATCAGTTGTATTCCAGGCTGGCTGCAAGGAAAGGAAGATAGTATTGAATTAGCATTGGAGCTGAACTTCAGCATAGATTGTTATAGGAATAAAATATGAAGTAAAATATGTGACAGAATTAAATCCATCAGTTCTAATAAAAGAAACAGAAGAAAGCAAAGAAATATTGGACCCTTAAATCCCATTAACCAGGCCAGAGAGAGAATGCTTTAAAAGGAAGCTGCACTGTATCTTTTTTCATTGTTTGATGAAATAATCTTTTTCACCCTTTAAGTAGTGTGTTTAAAACTCCTAGTATTTCTGAAACAAAGAGAATATACAGCCACCGAGCTAGCTGGTTTTTATACCTTCCTTTCTGAGTATTGTCCTTCAGTGCAATACAGAGCCATTTCTTTGTTCTCACAAGCTAGCAGTTAAATTGTATGTAAATGTATGCAAATTAGATGCTGTCTAATAAAGAGAGTCATTAGATGGAAGAAATATTTAGTTTAGGGGAAAAAAGAGAAGAAAGCAGGTGTATTTTCCAATAGAAAAATGTAAGATTGCAAAAGCCCCTCAAACTTTGGGTGAAGGCTTTTTATAAAGCCATTAAAATATTTTCTAAAAGGCTTGCTCTACTCTTGGTCCTATTTTTGTGTGGTTTTTTATGTATGTGCACTTCTGTGTTCCTAAAACTCACTGACTGTGCCATACATACAAACATGTAAGCATTGTATTCATAAGTATTTTATTTCTTTAAACCATGTAGCTGTGAATTTACACACATGTACCTTGTACTACGGTGTGTTTTCTGCTGAGTAGATAGACATGGAATTCATGTGGTAAATTTTATTTTCATAGATAGATTTATTCATTGTATGCTCTGACTGGATACCTTTTCTCACTAAATCATCTTCCTTCATTTTATCAACCCATTCCTCAACAATTTTAAAGCTTTATTTTTTTTCCCCCGTTTTATTTATTCACCAGATCTCAATGCCAGATGCATTTCCATTCTTTCACTTGCATTTTCTGCCAAGTTATCTCTTTTGAGGTATGGACCTGATTTAATCCTGAAGCAGCAGTGACCTTTCTAAACATGAAGTTGCAGCTTCACTGTCAGGTGTCATAACACTAAATGCTCAGAATGTGAAGCTTTGTGTCATCCAAAACTGGAGATTCCACACCCATGGATGGAGCACTTGTATCCATCTAGGCTCTGAAAGATTTAGAATAGATGAACCTTATTTTCTTGCCACTTCTAAGGAGATGAAATTTGAGACTTTTCTCTCTCTACCTTTTCGATTTCTACTCCTGCTTTTTCAGCACTTCTGTTTGAGCAGACCAGTATACAAAGGTGATATGGCTCAATTATCTTGAAGTGTTTTTTTGTATTTTGTTTCTGATGGTGAGTTAGCATGGTTTCAGGCAGAGGCAATAGCTGTATGTCAACTTGCCCATTTTTTGTGTTGCAGTTTTGCAAGTCTGGAAGTCTAAAGACATATATGTATATGTGTATAAAATATATGTATATAGAAATAATGTTGTTTAAATATTTACATATAAAGCCAAAGGATTGGCTTTCTTCCCAGAATTACTGGAACTACCTTCCCCAGGAACATTTGGACTTGAGAAATCTCTACAGCAACACTTTTTACTGAAACTAAGCAACTTGTGAAGTGAGTAACTAGCTCTGCACCCTTTGTTGTTCATATGGGTTCTTTAGCTTAGGATGATGGAGAGACCTCTCTGCACGGGTAGTTCATTTCCAGCTAATTATGAATAGATTGTCTTTTATTGCCATTTCCACCCCTCAGTTTCTCCTTGGCTTATTTTATGAGAGAGGTCTTACGGGGGAAGCTTGGACAGAGTGGGAGTATTTTTGCCACAGTTCTAGGACAGGTCCATGCTGTATGCTGTATCTGAGCAGTGTGTGCAGTCTGGGCACTGCATTCCTTTCTGGACAGCTTAAGAGCAGTCAGGCTGATCACTCAGAGCAAGCTGCCCAGTGTCCCAACCACCCTGGCTGAGCAGTCAGCAGAGAAACCATAACGTCTCTGGTACTCAGTGGGAAATATAGGCAGGGTGATTGTAAGGGCATGGTGGAGGTTTGGCAGAGAATATTTCAGTTACTCAGGAAGGCATTATAGAATATGTAAGGTGAAGATTGTGAGGAATGCAAAGGAAATCTGAGCTGTAATACAAGGATGCTAGAGAGAGATGAGGTTGAAATGAGGAGTAGCATGGGATATACTGGTAACTAGGAGGGATGAGGCCATGTTAGCAAACAGAAAATGTTGGTGGTTTACTGACTCACTTGGGGAACCACTCTTCTAGGCTGTCTGGCTTTGAAAGTCCAGGAGAACTGAGTCATTAGTGATGCAGGCATTTAACATGGATGTTTACACAGAGTTTGCAATCTAGGTAGGTGTAGTAATGCACATTCTTCAGATTTTGGGAGGTGGTGGTTAATCCTGAAACCCTAAAGGGGGGAGATTTACCCTGGACATGGAACAGGCTAGCAAACAAAGTACCTGCTGTCTTTCACATTCTTGACCAGGCTGCAAAAAAATACATGTAGCTGAGTGATACTCAAATGGGGAAAGAGTGATTAGGGGCAGGGCTTAGGGGCAGGGATCTGATTAATTCCATAATTCCTTCCCATGCTTCCTGTGGTCTGGAATAATTGTTCAGGGCAGGAGAGAATTCAGTGTCTACCTACTTTTGAGGATATGGATCTTGCTACCTTATCTATCTCAACAATAACAATAATAGAGCTTTCCTACTCTTGGAGTACATTGAAAGCATATATATGCATTAAAAGATTTGAGACTTCTGTATCCTGTGATGATGAATCCAATAGCAGTACTCTAGACAGATATGGGAACCAAACCCCCAGTGTATCAGATCAGGCATCCATCTTGCTAATGTCTCCAGCTCCAGCAGTGGGAGGCACAAGAAATCCTAAGTTGTAATAGTGGAACAACTCATTTTTTTCACTAGTGATCTTGATAGCAAATGAGAATTTTTAAAGTTGTACCTCTCAGGAACTTGTGCATCTTTAAAGAAATAGTTTTAAGAAATAAAATATGCCACACTAAACTAATCCTACAGCTAACAAACAGGCATTGGGACTAGCAGCTTTTGCTATTACCTACTGCTTATTATTGTTATTATTATTATTTCTTTTTAATTATGCAAAGTGCTAATCAGTTTGATTATGCACAGTGCTAATCAGGTTAATTATGCAAAGTGCTAATCAGTTATTCTCTAAGCACACGAGGAGAGCAGAGGTGCTGGCAGTGAATGGTGGTTCTAGATGGGGGTAGTCACGGCAGTCATTCCTTATTAAAAGAGGAGTAGGTGAGATGATAGGGGTTTTTGCTTCCATTAAAAAGTAAATAAAATAATAATAAAAAAAAGAAAGCCACGAGGGGGATAGTTCTGGTGGGGTAATTCTTCTTTCACAGCAAGGCAGACTTTTTTTCCAAGTCAGCTCATGCTGTTGGATAATTTCTGTAGTAGTTGGAGTGCACTGATTTGGACAAATGTATTGCAGAGGAGTCTTTTAATGGCAAGGGTACAAGGTGCGCCCACTTAATAGGTCGGGGTGCATAACTAGAAAAATCACAAATTAAGGGAGTTTGGTCAATCTAACAGAGTCACCTTTTAAGCACTGGTAAGTGGGGTAGTGATAATGTAACATGGATGGCAGTGGCTCATGTGTTATTACGGCTGAAGATCCCGTATGCGCATACAAAATGTGTTTCTTTCAGTGTAATGCCTTTAAAAGCTGTAGGAATGCAGGATACCTTATCAGTGGAACATATGCTAGGCTGTGTTTTTTCTTCCCCTTTAGCACTAAACTAAAAACAAGAATTTTGTGTTCCTGTGGAACAAGATCTTTTCACTAAGCTACGTTCTCCCACCAATCACAAAAGATTCAGTGTGTCTCTCTTATTATGCTCAGTGTCTAATATCTAACCAGTATTCCTTATTTGATTATGTTTCAGTATTGGTGTGGGATACATAAGCATTACTTTTTTCAGTTAATAATGGAGATGACATTCCCAGAGCAGAAAGCTACTTGCTCCTAAAAGTCCTGGGCAAATGATCCTAAGAGATTTTTGCAGTCATTAAAACAAAAGACTGCTTCATATAAGGTCATCAGTACTAGAAGGTTACTGTACCAGCAGTGCAAGAGAAATATTCCTTGAAAAATTAAGCATTGAAGGTACTAACTTATGGGGAGTCATGAGAAATTTTGAAGCGCATTTACGGTAGGAAGTAAAGCAAAACGTCACTGATAGATGGCTTAAACCAGAGCCAATATTAATAATACTGCCTTCTTGGCTTTGTGACTACTCCAGAAGATTCTGATTCTTAAAACAAGTTTACTACCAAATATGTCGTCATAGATGTTCATCTAGTCTTATAAATTGTTTCTGGTGTTAGAAATCTAGCAAATCAGTGGTCCAGCATCAGGTCTAGTGCCTTAGATCTGGAGGAGGGTAGTATGTGATGCCAATAAAACTTAAGTGAGAGGGGAGGACACCAGACACCAGTGTCCTGAGACTCTGCATGCTTTGCTGTCAAAAGCATCCACATTTTTTTAAAGTGGGAGTCAAACCCTGAGAAAACAAAACTTGGAAGTTTTCAGTTTCCTATGGATATTTCCCTATAGTATCTAAATGCTTCTGTAGAGTCAGAAGACCCTTGAAAGGCCATTAGGATAAACTCCACACCCATAGTATTTGTATCTTAGAAATATAAATCTACCTGAGACATAATCATAACTTCTCTTGAATTTCACCATCTCAGATGGCTGTCCTTCTTATGAATTGGAGAACTAGAAAGGGAAAAATCATATTCTGCTCCTAATCCTATTCCTGTCTTTGTAACCCTTCTAAATTGCATTACCTTGCTCTGCCTTAGTTTATCTTGATGGCAAAGTATGAGGTGGTTTTTGAGTCAAGGGTATTGTTTGCAAAGGACTTTGACATCTCTGAACTAGGGGGGTTATAGAAGTCATGTGTACTATGGGGAGTTGTATTATTAAGAAGCATCACCAAATCTTGTAATGTTGTGTAAATTAGTGCAAGATGGCACTAAAATGGTTTGTGTATTCCTAAAGAGTGAAATAAGTGGATGGAGAAAATGCAGTTGCCTTGACATGAAGCTAATGAGTTAGCAACAGATGAGGAAACCCCAAAAAGGAAAGCTGTGCAGAGAAAGTCATTGCTTCAAAATTCCTTTTCCACTTTCTTGAGAACCTGGTGTTCAGAGGTGTAGGCTAACTGCTCCTCAGCCCAGTAGGAGCTGAGTCTGCTCGTTGGCATTCACACAACTGGGAGCTGATGGAAAATTAATAAAAATAAGATTTTAAATGTTCAGCCTGACCTTTTAAAGTTACTGACTTGCATTCAGGTTACAAATATACAGCAATTTTCTCTTGAGCTGCAAAGATTCTAAATGTTAAATCAGTAACTCAATCAGACTAGCAGCCCTTCTCCTCTCTGTTCTCTCGTGCCCAGCTGCCATTACTGGAGTAAAGAAACAAAAAAACTATCTAAACATTTCCATATCTTACACCAGTACTTGGAAGAAGCCCCAGTGACATAAACTAACACAAAGTGACACATTGTTTAAAAAGTTGTTTTGAATGTCTTCTCCCATTGATCTTCTGTAAGGGAGATAAATAAACACTGTGTGTGGTGCAGCCAGACTGAGTATTTTTGCTCCTACAAATGTTTATACGTTCTCTGGTGGTTGTTTGCAATGCTGTTTGTTGACTGGAGATTCCAGACCTGTATGTTTGTAATGTATACATTTACAGGAGCAGTGCAGTTTGGGGACTTCAGTCAGGGTAATGCCTCTTTATGAACACTGCCAGGTGAATAGTGGGTGGTTTGTTTTCTCCTCCTTCCAAAGTAGTGAATTTGTCTTTGTGCTGCCAGTGAAAGAGAGGGCTGTGGTGGCAGGAACTTTAGTAAAGCAGGACCTTTAGGTCCATGAGGAAAGCCATATAGGATTTGTCCAGTAGGATCAAGTTACTTCAGCTTTTCATCTAATTAACAAATAACTATTGCACTGTCAGCTCATTCAGTGGCAATGAGGATTATTTTCTCTCAGGAGAAAGTGACTGAGGTTGCTACAGAAAACAAAATTCCTGTAGGCTGAGACCACTTCTGTTTGATGGTCCTCTCCCCTGTCTTGGAAAAAAACCTTTGCCTTTCTCACTTTTTGTTATTATCAGCATCTTAGTCCCCAGGGCAGTGGGATTGTGTGGAAGATTTGGGGAATGATGCAGGCACTTTCTTCCACTAAACTGAATGAGCATAGCTGCCTGAACATAATGTATGTGTAGGAAGAGTTCAGTCACCATTTCTCCTGGAAGGTGGAACTTCCCTTGAACCCATGCTTCTGTTATGTTTGTGTAAGTTAAAATTACGTGCTTTGGATGTTCCAGCTTGCTTTGCACTTTCCTTTCTCCTCTCTCATGCACCTTATCTACATTCATTAGACACAGGTTTCTCTGCCTTGCAGTTACCATCACAGAAACCACTCTCATTTGAGTATAAGCTTTATTGACATGTAACAAATTTTAATTAGTTTTAGTAGCTTTAAACATAAGTTTTAGGAGAGCTGCTTCTGCCTCAGGTTGGCTGTTTATAAATCTGCTACTAGAAGAAAACATTTATTTTGACCCATGCTAAAAATATTCTGATAACATCTAAGAGTTCTTGTGTCTTCATGGTTTGGAATGAAATCAATTAAATTACCTTTGTGGCAGGGAAGTATTTCTTTTATTCTGCTCTATGCTTGTGCATCTCACCACCCTGACACTAGCTGTTCCATGAAAATAAGAAAGACCTACTGCAATGAGCTTCTTAATGAAGCCTCTCAAAAGGCAGTGGTCTGTCTGGTGGTCCTGCAGGTTGCCATACTGTTGATGGCCACAAAGCACTGATATGTTGGTATGTAGCTCTTTTTCACTTGGCTGCTTGGAAATTCAGGGAATTAAATGCATGGGGGAAAAAAAGTTAAACAATATTTCATTTACTGAGGTCAAACCTTTAAACATTAGAACTGAAGTTGACAGAGCAACCTTAATTCAACTTCCCTGTGCTTTTCCAGTTTTTTTATGATCACATGCTGCTTTTGGTGGGAACTAATCTTTTCATAAAAAACCTAATGGACCTGTGGAGCTGTGGTGGAATAGAGATTCTGTAGTAAGAGGCTGTTTTCTTTAGGGCCAGTTGCTTCCCTTACTGCAAACACTGGAAATTGTTTAGTATATTAGGCAGAACATATCAGAAAACAAAAGGGTGCTTTTACTCTCAAGATTACGGTGAGAGCATGCATGTGCTTAAAGCAAAAAATGTGCTTGAACTGAGTTGCTTGTAAAATCAGACATCTTTAGGTGGGTTGCAAAGCAAGCTAGTATTTCTGCTTTCTCTTACCAATTCACTTACTTATTTTAACTCTTCACTATTTCTACCTTTTAAAACATTCTGTTTGATTTCCTTTAAAGCAGAAAATAAAGTCAATACCAGTAGTGACAGCCTACCCTGGTCTTGCACCACTTTTCTGGTATGCAAAAGACTTTTTCTTTTTCCTTTTTTTTTTTTTTTTTTTTTTCCCCTACTCTATGAAATTGCAATTTCTAGGATTTTGACTTTCAGTTGGTAGGAAATGCACTATGTTCCACATTTATTCACTGACAAAAGTGCATACAACTCTTCCTGACACTTTTACAGTTTAGTGGGAGACACTGCTCTAAGTAGAATGTGTCTGTCTGTTGCCAGGTCCGTTTTCTAAGTACGGGGAATTCAGCTGTTTTCTTGCAAATTCTTCTTTTCATATTTTATTATACAGGGAGAATACAAGGAGTGCTTGTTTCTTTCTTTCTTTTTTTTCCCCTCCAGTTGACACAATCAGTATTATTTGAAGAAAAAAACTTCTGCACACAGAATGGGAAATAGGGTGGGAAAATGTAATAGGAACTGCAAATCTTTTCTGTCTTGTCTGAGTAAATGAGAGCTGATGAGAGATGCAGCACAATGAGGTCTAGGGAATGCTTGCTGAACTGGTATATAAAGATTGTTTCATTTTGCTTCATTTCATTTTACTGTATTGAATTTGAAAGGGAAAATTGCAGCTGACATGAAAGTTTGCTGTGGAAACACCTTCGGTTCCAGTACCCTTGACGTGAACCTGGGCAAACATGAAAAGGAACGTTAAATAAAGTAGTGTATGAATTGTTTAGGTGTGCTTCAGAAGCTACTTTTTGAAGAGTGCCCTTTCACAAAAAGTGTCCCTGCCTCTCAGGTTATTCTGCTTCTTCTGTTTTTAATCTCTTAAAGTGTCATTCTGGGTCATCTTCTGGGTTTTTTGTAATTTGGTAGTGGGGGAAGGGTGAGTCAAAACCATACTGATTTGTAAGACTTTGTGGTAACATCCTTTTTGAATGTCAGTTTTCAAGAAAACTGGAAGGAGATTATTTCTTCCCCCATTTATGCCCACCCTAAAGGTTCTTCTCCCTTTTTCAAATAAATATAACTTAGGGGAACTTGGTTCTAGATGGGACACTACTACAGCAATGAGCTTCTCAATAATTTTACTTTTACCTTGCGTGTTACAAGCTGCTAGAGTGATTGCACATTGTTTGCTGGCAGGAGCAGATGTGAGTCAGGTTAATCTGAAAATTGTTTTTCTTGCTTTACCCTAGGCATCGTTAATTCTCAAAAACTGGGGAACACAGGATTTTTTATGCCTAAATCAAAGTCAGTTTTGCGTCTGAAGTAATGCATCATGAACAGCTAACATTGCTGTGTGAAAGCTCTGACAATGCAGACTGTAAGATTTGACACTCCTGCCAGAGCCATTACCCTTGGGAGAGATCTTTGATTATAAAACATCTAAAAATTAAACTTTTTTCCTAATCCAAATATGTAAATTGTAACATTCAGAAGTAAGATTCAGCAACCTTGTCTTCAGAGTCCAGCCAGGGTACTCTCATGGCAGATTTGTGTCATGAGCAGATTTAAGAGTCTTCTCTTGGAAAAATTTTTTACCGTCTGGAAACTTCGGGATATCTGTGAGGTAGGCATGCTTGGAAAGCCTTTGCCTGGATAGCATTAATGCTTTGTACACACCTTCCCTAATCAAAGTCCCAGAGAGTGAAGAGGTGGGAGTAGGATTGGTGGGCACTGGAAGAGAAATGAAGGGGGGGTGGTTTTACTTTTCTCCAAGCAAAGGGGTGGTTTAATGGCATTGTGTAATACAGCTCTTCTGCTACTTTGAGGGTTAGGGAACGATTGGGTAGGTTATTTAATTCCTCCCCCCTCCGCCCCTGCCATTACCTCCGCCTCTAAATGGAGACCTGCAAGTGCAAGGGTACCCATAGGGATGTCAGTGTCTCTGGGTGTGATTATTCATTCCAGGGAGCATCGTTCAGCTCCGTTTCTAAAATCTGGGTGTTGCTAAGTGCAATGGATTCATGAGCCTAGTTCAAGCACAATCCACTTTTTTTCCATGGCTGTGGTTTTGGAAGTGGAAGGGTTCCTCATTGTTTGTTTGGTTGGTTTTTTTCTCCAGATAAACTTCAGGCTCAAACAGGGAAATCTTTGATAACAGAAGAGAAGTGACAAAACCAAAATTCTTCTTGACCTAGGAGTAGACAGTTCATGGAAAAGGGAGGTGTTCCCAGTGTCATGAGTAAATGTAATGGCTACAGAGCATTAATAAATGATCTAGGAATTTAAAAGCTGATTGAAATGCAGAACATTTTGGAATATTTGGAGGGTGGGATAAGGCAACCACTCTTTTCTATAAATTTTTCTAGTCCAAGTCTTTATGCTGTGCAGTCTGACTAGCTATGCTATTTCATATACAATAGTAATTCAAGGAATGTTCTTTTTAACAGAATAAACAAATTTTTGCTGCTTGACATGTGAAATGTTTGTGCTAGTAAATTCCACAGACAGCCTCTTCCCCCCCCAGTATTGTTTTGTCTGATTATACAATCTTGAAAGTTTAGAATTGACTAGTTTACAGTAAGAAGCATTAAGTAAATGCAATTTCCCTATTTTTAATAACAGAAGCTCAAATTTCATATGAGATCACACCAGTACTCCAGTGTAATTAAGTTTATGGTTTTCTTATGCACTTCAAATGCCTGTGATATGCAGTTAATAGTATTTTTCAGACAAGTATTAGGACACCTCAGCAGTGATGCCAGTGTGGGATGGTGTCTAACAGCAGTGCAGACACCACAGAACAAAGGAAATTGCAAGACCCTGTTATAATTTGTCTAAAAATATGCATGACAGCAGACCTGAGTTTAGAAAGTGATAAGGCTTTGAATTAGAGTGAAGCTTCATAAATGAATCAGGCATGAAACAAGATTTTCAAGCTTGGCTTTAAGTCCAGTGTGTATTGAGAGTGAAATATGGCTGGATCTCAGATCTTCTGCAACTTGGATCTTGTGTAATGGCTGTACCCCAAGTCTATTTTCTGCTATGCAGATTTTTAGCGTAAGGCAATATAAGACTGCATAGGAAGATCTGGAGAAAAGCTTTGGATGAACTTTCCATCTGTGTACATATATACAGATACATTTTTTGTTTGTTTGCTTGCTTGCTTGCTTGCTTGCTTAACGGAATCATGATTTTTTCAATACAAGAGCATTCTTTTTCTATTTCTAAGGAAAGAAAATAATACTGAAGATGACTAAGAATTCCAGAGAAGTGGGCTGGAAGAAGTAAAACAAAATATTTCATTTAATTTAAACTGGTGGAGATTTTTTGTTTACTTCAGAGAAGTTTTGATTTTCAAATGTTTTGAAGATGAAGGCCAAAATTTTCATATTATGAGGAGGAAGAATGTGTCTGACTTGGCTCCATGTGACATGCTTGTTGAGCACTGAGCCTTACTTAGGCTTGGATGTAGAGCTGGATTTGCACACAGTGTGTGTGACAGCTCTACAAATTAGAAAAAGACCTGATTATTCCAATATCTTGGACTGTATGGGCCAGAGTCTGTAGCATCAAGATTTTGTGGTTCTTGAGATTCAGGTTGGTTGTGTACAGAAGTGTTGGAAGTGAGCCCCTGATTCCTTTCTGAAGCAATTCCCTCTGATACAATCGGGCTGTCAGGCTTGCTGACAGTAATGGCAAAGTTCTCACATGTCAGTAAAGCCTCTCCTCCCTTGGAAAGCTGAAGAACAGCTTGCTTTATGTAAGTATTTAAGGACAAAGCAAAGCCCAATAGGTGATATGTGGGCCATGTTCTCAGTCACATTTCCAGCTCCTGAGCTAACTCCTGTGCAGTGCTTAGCTGTGTTGTGGGGACAGCAGATCTGGGAAGTCCCTGGCAGGTGGCCATAGAATGGCCCTTCCTTTACTTTATTAAAACAGCACATGCAAATGCTAACCGTTTGTTTTGTTCATGCGAGTTTTTGCCCATGCAAATTGAGACTGCTGGTTTCCTTCATTGCACGTAAAGAGGTTGGAATGTCCTTTTGAGGGGGAAGTAATAGCAAGGATAGTTTAGTAGCACCACTTTTTATTCTGTTTGCTCCTTAATCAAACGAGAACCACTCAGACTTCAGTGTGACTGGTGAAGCAGTGAGGACCACAGGGTTAGCCCCACAGGTACTGACTGGTGTCAGTCCTAAGGGGAGCTTTCTTTGTCTGATATCTGCCTTTTAGGGGAACTGTTGGGGGGTGGGAAGCAGCACAGTTGGGATAGGCAATGGGAGTACCTGCTGTGGCTTCAACTGCCCATTGCTGGCTGGGAAATGCTAATTGACATTTGAGAACGTACTTTATATGAGAAAGTGATGAGTGAATGGAAATTAAAACAAAAGGGTTGAAAATAGAGCTGTAATCAATCTAGCCTTGCATCTCAATAAGCCAGGGGCAGTATTTCATAGTGAATTTGGGGCAGATATTGCAGCAAGTGACACAATAGCAGGGGGTCTTCCCCCCCACTCCCTCCTCCCCTTCCATTAAATCTACATTTGGAAGGTGGATGGTGCTGACTCATAAATTAAATTGGGGTAATACATACAGTGTATATATATTTCTGTCACTTTGTCTCAAATTAAACACGAACCTTCTCCCCTGACAAGATGATAGAAAAGTTAATTGCTCGCCCTGGCTTTAAATTGGAATTTGAATTTGCAAAATGCTAAAGGTTTATGAGATCTAAATCATGAAGAGCTTAAATTACATTCCTGTGATAAAATATTAATAAATCAATTAAAACATAAGCCGAGTATAATATTACTTTTTTTGTAGGAACCTTGAACACAATAATTCATTAGAGTGTGCAGTAACAATTATTGTATCTTTTTTAATTTTCTTTTTTATTAGTTTCTCTTTTTTTAAACTGGGGAAAAGGCAACATCAGAGGGGAAAACACCACACAATGGTGGAATATTATCCTGGTACCAAATCTAGTCATCTCCTAGTAACGCTGCACGTACATACAAAAGCATCTGAACACCCTGAGCTCCACACATTGCACCATGGCTCCACTATAATGTGACCCACTGACTGAAAGCTGGAGGCTGTTTTTCCCCTTTTCACCATGGGAAAGAAGGGCAGCAGCATGGGAGGAAGGCAAAACGCCTTACTGCTCCTGTTTTGTGTTTTTTCTTCTCCAGCCTCTTTCCATGACATTTTAGCATTTTCTTTTTTTTTTTTTTTTTTTTCTCCCTTCTCTTTATTGGTATAAGATTGGTATGATTTCAGTGTCAAAACTATCAAAAAATTCTCAGATTTTTCTATGAAACTGCCTGAGTTTTTTTGTTGTTGTTGGGGAAATTCAGGTTAGAATTGGATTTCATTGCTAGATTTTTAGTTATGTTTTGAACAACTCTCACAGCTCTAATCTTTACATAACCCATTTCTGTGTACTATATAAAGAGCACTTCAGGCACAGTGTGGAACTTAGTTATTATTTGAGGAAGGAGGTGTTATGCTAGCTCAGCATGCATTTCTTATATGCAAACATTAATACACGAGGAATGCAATTATTACATATACCTGCACACCTCTAGTGCCTGTGAAGGTGCAGATTCCTTTGTCAAGTGCTTTTTACCTTCTGTGAAATGACTGGACTGCATGTCTGATACAGCTATGCTTAGTAAAGGGTCTAATTGCTATTATTACATTATTTGTGTTTGAATTCTTGAAAGGTTATTTAGTACAAATTATGTGTTGGTGCCGAATTGGCAGCTCTGGGGACTGAAGTCTGCCGTACACATCCGTAGGGTGGGTCCCGTGGCTGAGTGTGCTCTGCCCACCCTTTCCTGCACCTCGGAGCCATGCACAGCCAGCACTCTTGGCAGCCTGGGAGGGTCTACTTCAGACTCTCCTGGTTTTGCAATTTGCAGCTTAGACCCTGGGTTGTGCAGATTGTGTCTGCTGCAGCCAAGGGTTTTTGACTAAAGCAGAGCATCCAAATAGAAGTCCCAGCCTGGTCCCCCTCTCTGGGGCAGGAGGGCTGTGCAGGAGGTGGCAGGGAAGGGGTGCACAGCTGCTGCTCCCACCTCTCCTGGGAGCAGCCTGCAGCCATCTCCCTCCAGCAGCATGGGGCAGCTGTGTTGGCCAGCTGAAAGCAGCCAGGGCCAGAATCAGCTGGGGAAAACAGGGACAAGAGATCCAGGAGCAGGTGGTGGCTTGTCCTTCTAACCACCTGTCTGAGTAATGCTTTCCCGTGCTCCCCAGAAGCTATGACAGGCGCCAGTTTTGCCTGGATATGGGATCCCTCATGATGCTCAGGGCCCCCTTCATGGTGAGACCATAATGAGTTCATTGAAGGATCCTGCTTTATGTGCTCCTGGCTGTCCTGACTTGGGAGTAACCTCAACTTAAAATTAAATCTTAGTTTTTACAGGCTTTTGCATTTGCTGTCCCTCTGCTGATGAGACCAGGTGGGGTCTGTTGTAGTGAGGCAGAATAAAATCAAACGTTGTGTTTCTAAGCACACGTACCATATCAGTACTGCTAAGCTCTTCATCAATATTAAAGAGTCAGTTGTTAGTTTTGACATGCACTGTTTTTCATTTTCCCCATTTCATGAAGGGGGAGAATGTGAGAAAAGTCACTTTCCACCAGGTCTCAGTGTCATGTAGCAAACCAGTGGTGGTGATTCAAGGGACTGTATGTCTCCTAGCTGCCCACCCTTGCACTGAACCTCACTAAAACTGCAGAAACGCCTGTTCATCAGGAAGTAAATGATCTGAGCTTGAAACTGAGCTTGTTTTGTGCAGACTGAGAAGCAGCCATCAGATGCAATAAGCTTCTTGTGGCTACCAAAATGAGGTAGCATTTAAACAAACAAGCTAAAACTGAAGGTTTCATATCACCAACATGGTCTTATCTTCCTTTGTTATGATTGCAGTAGATTGTTGAGGGTTGACCCGGTATTATTTATTCATGGCACTTGATAATTACATTTACTCAATAGATTCCATACTTCACAATTCCTGTTACAGAGTGTGACTGAATCTTTGTGCATTCCTGTAAATAAATTTTTTAAATTGGATCAGTCAAAATTCATGTGTGTATAGGGAGGTGTTCCAGATTTTTCTTGTGTACGGGGATAACTTTCAGCACAAGTTATAATACCAAGTTATTTGTCAGTGTTGCCTTTTGTTGAATCATAGGAGTTACACTGGTGAAATCATAGAATCGTAGAATGGTAAGGGATTGAAGAGGACCTTAAAGATTGTCACTGCCATGGGCAAGGACACCTCCCATTAGACCAGGTTGCTCAAGGCCTTATCCAACCTGACTTTGAACCCTGACAGAGTTGGGCAATCCACAACCTCCCTGGGAACCTGTTCCAGTGCTTTTCCCTGTGGCACGCTGTCCTTGCTGAGAGGTGAAGCAGACTAAATGCACAAGAGCATTGTTGGCTCCTGCCCTGCATGGAGATGGAAGATTTTTTTAGCCATAGGTGACATCAGGTGCTTGAGGTGGTGAGTTGAGGCTACGTATGGGCTCATAAAAATGGCGAGGAGGACACAGACTGGTGAGTGCCAGTACAGGGAGTACCCTACAGTTTTGAGGACCATCCTGTCAAAGAATTTACTCCCCTGTCCCACATGAGGACTGCCATCTCTTCTTTACTCTGCCCCAGGGAGGCAGCCAGAGGGACGAATGGACGGACAGACGCTGCTGTAAGTGCCTGTTGGGGGCACTGAGCTCCTCGCCGATGATGGTAAACATGATTTGGCTCCCACGCTCTTGTAATCAGGCTTACTCTTGCTGAAACAGAGATTGCTCTATTGCAGTGCCAGGCCTGTAGCAATACCAACTGTTAAATAATAAACAGGCCCTGGTTGCTGGCAGCAGCTCCCTGCCCCCGCCGACACGCGGAGCCCATTCCCTGGGTTTACCTGCCCGTGCTCCGGAGCGCGAGCAGCGCTGTGGTGGGCAGAGATGGGAGCAGTGAGGAGACATCAGTCTCTGTCGAACCCACTTAGTTTATTGTTCTCCAGGGACCTGGGATGGTACAGCCAGCACGCAGTGCTTTGGCAGCACTAACAATGGCTGGGCTGTCGTTCTAGATAATATTACAGAGTTTTGCCTGATGCGTGGAGTATGTTAGTCCTCGGCTCAACTGCCCATTTTCTAAGGTCTTATTTTCTTTACCTTTATTTTTTTTTTTCTGGTTTTTTTGGAGGGGGTGAGGTAGGTGGTGGGAGAGATGAATTTTCTGTGAATTAAAAAAAATAAAAAAATGGGCTTAACTAAGTTGTTCTCCTGCTGCCTGAATGGCATTTATTGTTTTATTGCATTAATAAGTATTATCAAGAACTTCTCCAGTAGTTTATTGTTAGAATGGATGCCGAAATGAAGAGCAGTTTTTTTAGTGAATGAAGGGACTTCATTATGGAAGTCACTCCAACAATGTAGAAAAAAATACATCAGCAAATAAGTCTTCACTCTTATCTCCATTTTCACCACTTCTGTAGTTTTCATTTGATTTTCTTACTACTATGTACACTGTATGCATGTGGAAAACAGTATGTCCTGGTTTCTGTAGAAGTGAACCTCGAGCTTGGAGATCAGTTAGGAAAAATATTGTGATATTGTGAAGAAGAAGAGATTATACCGCAGAGTTAAAATGTAACTGCATGAATAGACGCGAGCGTATATATTAATTTCCCTTTCGTTCTTCAAAGCTAGAGTGGAACACAAGCCAGATTTTTCACTTGGTGGGATAATGATTTTATTTTTTAAAACCCGTTTATGAAATGAATTGGAAGCAAAGATTTTTATTTTTATTTTCTATTCCACGCTGCTACAGAGTTCTGTATTTGGAGTCAGTTAAACTTTGCACTGTATAGACCATTTTGGTCATCTGTGAGGGAAATCACTTAGCTGTGGTTTAGGCATGGCATGGATGACACAAAAGATCTTTGTGTTTTTAACAAATATTGCGCTGTAAAACGTGTGGTGTCTTCCAGTGTTCTGGAGGGAATTCTGTCATAAAATTCCCTATCAACTCTGCTTGAAACTCCACCCTTTATCATAATTATGGCAGGTGCAAGTATAAGGAAGCAAATGTAATTAGTAATCAGACCTGTGAGTACTGCCCTGTCGCCAGCTCTTTATTTCCTCTATGTAGCTTTGCCATTACTGATCTGAGAACCCTGTAAAGCCCTTGCATAATTAATGTTTAGATTTTAAACCAAGAAACCCCAGATGGTGAGGTCTGGGGCTCATTGATGCTGCTTCCTCTAAAAATAGAGGGCATTCATGTGAGCATGTCCATCCATTTTCAATAGGTGAGTCAAGTTAAATACTCTTGAACAAGGTGGGATAACTTGAGTTTGTCTAAATCCTTGGGCCAAATCTCATCACGTGGGGTTTTCAGATCATCTAGATGATGTTAGACATGAGCAGTCTTTGCTTCCCATGCCATTTGTTTTCCTAGCATACTTGAACACTTCTGAAAATTCTTGTGTGTTTTTTTAATCATCCCTGAAGGCTTTGGCCTGAACAAGCATCTGGCATTTGATGCAGTCTGTGTTGAGATTGCAGTAATGACTTCTTCCCCTGTTTGTCATTTACTTGAGCAGATCTCTACAGACGGTCTTTTGATTTATTCTCAATGGGAGCAAGTTGGAGTTCAGTGCTGCTGGATGTCTTCAAAATACAGGAGAAGTACAGACAATGAACTTGTTGGTTAACATGTTTGTTCTGAAAGTTGTAGAATTGACATAGTTTTATACTTTTTTTAAAACTTTTTTTTTTTTTATTTCATAAGAATGTTGAAGCAATGCCAACATATAATTTTCAGGAGTCTTGAGCAGGGCAGCTACAGGTATGCAGGGAGAGGCAGTGCACTCAGGAGATTAATGAAGTGCCTTTGCAGCTGCTATTGTAGAAGCTGGAAACCTTGTTTCATTAAGCAGAAAAATAAACTACAGAAACAGAAGACTCCCTCTCCTTCTTTCTAAAAGTGTTTCCTTTCTTAAAATGCACATTTTTAATCCAGTGGGAAGAGTCTTTTCTTACTGCTGACATACTCCTTAAATCATATTGTTTTCAGGCAGTAGGTAGAGTGTGTAGATGAGTGACATTTGCTTGTAACTGTAACTAAAACATAGTTTTAGTGACATCAAAAAAGTGATTGCATTTATAAGCCGAACCATTTACAGCAGATAGAACGAAAATGTAAAGCTAGAGTTAGGAATGGAAAACATCTTTTATCACTTTGAGTGCCTGCAACTGTGCCATCTTGGGGTGTGATATATTTAGGGTTGCTGGTCAGTACTTGGTCAAGAGAATCACCAGGAATAACAGGTGGGACCCTTGGAAGCGATTCAGTAGGTGGTGCTGTTCCCTTGAAGCCAGCTCTGATTCTGTGCCCAGCAGGATATTTACAGGGTTGTTTATTTCTTCAGCTCTAGCTTTCAGGTAGGACTTGGGACTTGAAAATTAGCTATTTACTGCCATAAGAAAATCTCATCATCAGTGCCCTTTGGTTTTTTTTAGTTGTAACAGTATTCTTAGACCATATGTGAACTTTCAGTAGCATGGATGGTGGGAAATATAGTAGAGGATAAAACATAATGGTTTCATATTCATCTCGTGTATGCTTGAACCTGAAGCAAATTTCAGAATCTGTGAATTCCAGGAGTCGTAACTGGAAAATCAACCCAATGGGGACATGGGATAATGGCTTTAAACTGAAAGAGAGCAGTTTTAGATTAGAAAGAAGGAAAAAAATTCTTCTATGAGAGTGGTAAGGCACTGGAACAGGCTGTCAGAGAAGCTGTGGATGCTCCATCCCTGGAAGTGTTCATGGCCTGGCTAGCTGGGGCTTGGAGCAACCTGCTCTAGTGGAAGATGTCCCTGCCCATGGCAGGGGGTTGGAACTATGTGATCTTTAAGGTCACTTCCAATTCAGTTTTGTGATCCTATGCTTTTTTCTTTTCTTCTTTTTTTTTTTTTAATGTACTGTGTGGATAGCAGACCTGACTTGGCTTCCAGCGCGAGGTGAAGTTGAATCCAGACGCAGACCTAGAGAAGACTCCAAGCATTCCAGTTCTGGGAGTTGCTTGAATGTGATCTCTTAGTGATGGCCCTCCACTGAGCTACATTCTGGTAAAATACAGTCACTCAACTAACAAACAAAGCAACACATATTTTTCAGAGGATATGACCAGTGTCTTTCCAGGCTTTCTCCAGAATTCAGAATTCTTCTCAGAAATCTTCAGAAGCAGTGAAACTTCTCTTCTGTGCTGGACTCATCTTTTGTGGGAGGACTGCTTGGTGCGGTGTACCCAGAAGGGAGAATGTTCTTTTCGACTCTAGAGGTCACATGAAACATAAAGTCAGAAATTTCTTTTTGTAAGGTTTGAGGTCAGAAAGATCATTCATGTTCTGAAACCAGTTTTGCACAGATTCTCTCCATCCTGAACCCATCAGGAGGTTAAAGCTCCTCCCTTCCATTGGTAGTTTTGTTCCACTGGTCAATTCCCTTGCTGTTTAAAAATGTGAGATTTGTTTCTGCTTTGATTTGACTTTTCTTTCTTTCATTCTTGGCTTCACATTCCAGACTTTGGTTCTTGTTACGCCTTTCTTCACCCGACTGAAGATCTCTTTAGAAAACAATGCTACAGAGAAAAGTAAAAATGCCTTTCCAAGCCTACTCACTACCTCCTGTTTATGCCTCCAGGGATTGCTTTGGCCATCTTTGCCACATTGCAAAGATTTCTTATTCATGTTTGGTTCTTTATTTGTCATAGTTCTTTCAGAATCTCTGTTTTTCAGGGTGCAGCACACCCCACCTGCCCCCATGTCCCATCCTGTAAGACATTATGTGTTCCTTGTTCTTGAAGGCTTGCCCTACTATAAAGTTTATTTGAAAGAACAGAAGTTTTGAAAAACCTGATTGTCCTCATCAGTTGATGTCCTGTTCTCCTGATATTTTATCAATCTTTGCATCACCTTGAAATTTTTATCAGCATATTAGTTATATGATATATTAGCATCTAAGTTATAAGATTTTATAACTTATGAGTAATTCATCAAAATGCTGAGTAGTGTTGTTGTTATTACTAATTTTACCTGTATCTTCTTCTTAGGGTAATAGCTGAGGGTCTTCCGTTAGTTAAATACATGCTTTCATTGACAGAACTAAAATGTTCTGCAGTAGTCCTAAGTCAAATGCCTGTAAATCTCTAAGTGTATAAGTTTTTAGGCTTATAAAATACATATCCACACCGAAGAATGAAAGCAAGTTTGTTTGACAAGACCTATTTTCCATAAAACTGTGTAAACTAGCTTTAATCACTTTCCTACCTTTCAGTTCTTTATCAATAATTTCAGTCAGCATACATCAGTGCAATTCTACTGGTGTCAGTAGATTTGTACATTTTGCTCACTTACAGTGTTCCTAATGAGTATGTGTTACTAAAGAAAGCAAAAACCAAAGCAAAAGTAAGTGCTAAAGATACTGCAATGTACTTGGGCACTTTTTTATTTGGAGAAGCAGTCTGTAACTTCTCTATGTGGTTGTGGATGGAATGCATTGGTAAGTCCCAGCAGTCCCCGTAGGCAGAGTGGACTCTGGGGAAGGTCACTAACTGGGATTTTAATCCATCAAAATGTTTATGAGATTTCTTACAAAAATTAGAATTGGATGTGAAATCTTCTTTTATCTTGCATCCAGCATATGTATGTCCTTTTTGGGCATTGAGACAATACTCCCAGTCTTTTCTTGTTTGTATTAAGCTCAGGATTAAGTTTGGTTTTCCTGAGCTGGTCTCTTCCATTTCCTGAAGTTCGTAAAGGGAATCTAGTGGGGAAGTTCTCCACACACCACAGAGTTGGAGGGTACTGCTGAGCTAGCCGTGAAGCAGCTGTGTTGGTGTGGAGGCAGGAGGCTGATGACTCCTGGAAACAGATGCGTCTGCCTTTCAGATAGATTCAGACATGGTTTTCTTTCCTATTATGTCTTGAGATGCTTTGTGCTTTAAACACCCTATTGTGTCTAGTCAGCCTGAAATATTTACCATTTACGTTAGTAAATGAAAAATAAAAAATGTTGAAATGCTGTGCAAGTAAGGTTCTTGGACTACTGCATTTGATTGTCTAGTGTATACAAATTTGCAAGATGTGGGTGAGAGTTATGTGTAACAATATTTGAATTTTCTATAAAATAAATATGTGGATTTTGTTTTTCTTGATGGTGTGGAGACTTGACCAAAATTGGGCTGGCATGGATGGCCAAAAAAAAAAAAAAAAAAAAAAAGAGTGTATCAGAATGACCTACTTAAAAAAATTAAATTGGAAAAAAGAGTAATGGCTTGTAGCTATGGGATAATGGAATTTGGGACACATCATAGTAATCTTGCTTTTAATTGACAACAGGCATGTTTGTGCTTTATTATGGAAGGACTTTGTGATCAACATACCATTGCTGCTTGAAACACTACACTTTTTATGATACTGGTCAGAGAAAACAGTCCAGAATTCCAATCTCCAGGTCCAGGATTTTCATTTAAATCCATTTGCATTGTATTCTGAGGGAGATTCACTGTGATTATTGAAAAACAAACCCCACACAGTCTTCTTCTCCCTCAAAAAATCCTCACTTTCTTTCTGAACATTGAAACTTTTTCCTGCTCAAAGGATGGTAAAGGATGGTTGGTGTTTCTGGAGAACATTGTGTTAAAAATATTTGGTAGGGAATCCCTATTTCTGTATGGTACAAGGGATTGTTGTTTCTGATCTAACTCCGGGCATTATGGTGATAGAAATATTTCCATTGCCATAATGTGTGGATTGTACAAGTTGAAGTGGAATGTAACTGATTTCTATGTTCTAATGATACATAAAATTCATGAGTCTCAAACCTACTCTTTTAGAGTAGACTTATTTTACACAGTGGCCATATTCTGAAGCTTCATAAAAGCATTCTGCTTTCAAGCCCTTACAAGGAAGATCTTAGTGATAAACCAATTGAACAGCATTTTTAGCTGATTTTAAACTAAGTTTTCTTACCCACAAATTTGTTATCGTTTTCTCATTCTTCTTGATGAAAAAGGCATTTTTTGTCTCAATTTATCTATACATTCAGTCCATAAGCCCTTCCCTTAAAAGTTCTCAGTAGATTTGGTGAGATACTATATGCCTTGGAGAGCCTGAATGATTTATTAAAATCCCACCTTTCATCCCCTTCCAAATATGACAGTCAGAATTCAATGTGAGAATAATTACAGCTGTGCAGTTACAGCAGTTCTGAAAGACAGGGTAATATGAAGACTCCAGAGGAAATGTTAACAACTCTAATAGTTTTTCATAAAAGACAGAGAAACCAGAGGTTTAAACAAAGAATAGGTTAAAGTAAAATAAAAGAGTTAAAAGCCATCAAGGACTAGTTGAACCATGGGACAGATGATAAGCAAGCAAAAACTTGTTGTCCAAAATACTGATATCTTGCTGGCAAAAAAAGACATGTCTCTTATTTGCCCAACTAGATAAGTCACAGGGGGACACAGGAACTAAATGAATCTCTTTCAGTACCTCTCTCTGAAATACCAAATTAAGGTTAGTGGCTACATTTGACAAAGAAAAAGTGTTTCATCTGTGCTGCACATAGTGAACTATTAGTATGACTGCAACATTTAGACAAATTGAATGGTGTGCTATTGTCCATCATCTTTTTATTCTCTTTTTTTATCCTAATATTGAATAATTCATAGGAGAAACGATCACTTCGTAATGCCACAGACTCACAGCAGGCAAAACTAATTTTACATGATATGAAAACAGATTTTATTTATTTAAGAGTAATATTTAAAGAAAACAACAACTTTTTTGACACCAGCTGCTGGGAAATAAATAGAATATTTTATGACAGAAAAAAAAAATCCAAATGCGTTAAAAGCTGTTCCTGAGAGATGGATTAAAAAGTAAAATATAGACGTTGGGCAGATAAATTTAAACTTGATGGTCACTGATGTAATTCTGTTCCTTAGGGGGAGTGAAGGATAGTTTTCTGGAGGAAAGGCAACTTCAAAGGAGTGCAGAGTTGTGCTTAAGAACTTGTCTGAATAGCTGATCTGTGTTCTGGTGACTGGGGGCAGATTGGGTGACAACTTTTTAAGATCTTTTACATCCTCTAGACCAGATGGGTTTTTTCCCTCATGTCTGTTGCATGAGAAGCAAGCCTCCTTTTTTTTTTTTTTTTTTTTTTTTTTTCCCTAGTTTTTCCATATCTGACCTCAACTCTTTAGCAGGAGGAAACTTTGAACCTACATCTTTTTTGCTGCTATTTTTTTTTCTTTCTCTCCCTCTCAGAGTGGCTTGATGAGTGCAGCAAGAAGCCAATCTGGAGGGATATTTTAATTTTTTTTATGAGGCGCTGCCCAAGAGTAAGAGTGAGTGGGTCAATACCCATTTCCAGTGTCTCAGGATAAGGGAGAGAGCAGGAGGAAAGCTGCACAGTGTTTTAGCACAAGAGCAGTTGGAACAAATGCCATCAGTAATATAAATGTTGTGTACTGCGTTTTCATGTAAAATTGTTTAACTTAAAAACTCTTAGTGACAGAGGGAATGTAAATCTGAGGCTGAGAGCCTGAGTCCCTAGCAGAAGTTTATTATTATGCCTGATAACAGCTGAATTCCAGCCTTTTTGCTGCTATAAAATGGGGCAGTTTTGTCTATTATTGGCGCCACATGCACCACGCAGCGAAGGGCTTGTCAGCAGTTCAGCTCTAGGCCCCCATTTTCACGGGTTTATAACTCTACAGTTAAAAATTCACTCCAGGCTGAAACTTGGCACACGAGATGGAGTCTCTGCAAGTTATGCTGAAACTTAGGCTGTCCTCAGGCAGCTTCCTGATGGTGTTAAAAGACACAAGGGGTGTGTATGGCTCCTTTCAAAAGGCAAGGGAGAGCAAAGGACAAGTCCCACCATTTTGTGCCTTTGATTAAAAATTGTGTTGTTGGATTCTGCCTTGCTTAGAAGGAGCACCCTGATGCCCCTTGGTGTTCTTGCACGTCTTAAATTTGGAAAGGATTTTATTTAAATTTTCATTTAATTTATCTGTACTCTTCTTTGTTATTTTTACATGGAGAAAAATTGATCAAAGGCTTTGTATACATTTCCTTTAATGGGATTTAAATGCAGTGTTGTTTTACTGTGCTTTAAGGTTTAAAACACTGAATATTTAATTTTAGCTAGCTGTCATTAGTTAGTATTAATATAGAGTTTGGGTGATTGTAAAAAGCCCTAGGTATAGAAGTGTATTTTATTTAATGTTTCCAGTGATATTTTCCAAGAGATGAATTTAGAGAGACCATAATACAGTTGTAACTTCTGAGTAGTTATAATGATGCAACTTTTGCTTTGACTCAGTTACCTGGTACAAGGCATGCTGTGATTTTGTGAAGAGAGCATGGTTTGGTGTATTTATATACTCTCATTTATCAAGGTATGAGAATCAACTCTTTTTTTGAAGGGACTTTCATTTTTTTAAAGTGGTTGGGTGCTCTTATGGTGTTGTCATCTTGAAACTGATGCCATCAGGATACTTTTGGTTTTGTAGCTGGTCTTGGTGATCAGGAAACACCTTCAGTGCTGCAGACCAGCAAGAATCCTTTAAAGAGAGGAAGCAACTTGTGGGAACTCTTAATGAGATTGCCCAGGTCTGTAAGTAGATAGGTCCAGCTGTGAAATCTGTAGTTAATCTAGGAAAATGAACCTTTTTGTACATCACAATCAAAAGCCTGGACAAAAAGTTCCAAGAGCATAGATCTATTTGAGTTGTACCAAGAGGCAAAGGGTAAAAAAGAAATCGGTGAGTTAGATTTCAGTCTCTCACATATGGAAAGATGGTGCTTGTCTTGATGTCACTAAACAAAATAAATATAAAATATGTATCTGAAAAAAACTGTGTCCATTCTTTGCAGATACACTTTTGTTTAGATTTTTTCAGCATTTGACCCATTAAGTATCAAATTCTTGGCTTATATGTGTTGATTAAAGAGGAAGACTAGGAATGAAATTGTCTCGGTGAAACAAATTATCTTCTCTTACACCGTCATAAATAAGAAATAATCCTGTGTTTTTGTACAAATGTCAGTGTTCTGGATTTACTCTAGCTTTTATCTAAAATCAAAATTTAACCAGTTATCGAAAATTGGAGAGTTTCAATTTGTGTTGTGAAATAGGAGTTGGTTGGCATTGACCTCCTCCTGCTGAGGTCATCTGGTTTGTCTGCCAAAATCCACGTTTCAAAAAAATTTCCATGATATTATCCATAATAAGAACCATTCCTGAAGGATGACTCTTGTGCCTAACCTTGATTATCTCTAGATAAAATAGTTAAATACAGTCTTCTGGGATTTGCTACCAAATATTTAAACTTCTTATTGCATTGGAAATACAAAATCCATGTAATGAATTGTAACTAGCAATGAATCTGAGAGGCGTCTTCTGGAAGTAACTTTTTGCTAAACTTTATCTGTATTCATACACTGTTGGCAGAGCAGGTGAAAGGGCTTGAGGTCAAGGGGGTGCATAAGTGATGGACTTCTGTGGGATCAGTCTTGGAGGTCTCAGTCTAAAAAGCATCATTAACTCAGTGTTACCTTTCAGTGCCTTTCTAAAATCTTCATTTTAGACGAGAGGCCTGCGTGCAGAATTTAAGAGGCTTATTTTCTTATACAGAAATAATGCTGCTAAGCTGCTAGAAATCTCAGCAGCTTAATACAAATGTTCAAATAAAAAAGTTAGTATTTTAACTGTATAACCTTCAAATATAATTAATAATGAAATCCTAAGCAGGAGCCTAGGGGAAAGCATTAGGATTCTTTCTATTTGTGGAATAGGTGCAGGTCTCTAGTGTGCAGTTGAAAATAGGGACTAAATATGAGCTGATGATTTGGAAATCACTCATGTGTGCTGCTGAATGCAGTCACAGTTGGGATGTAAAGTAGAGCACAGGAGAAAATGAAACAGAGGGACCTGAGCCACCAACTTCATGTTCAGATAAAATACTGGGCTTGTGTACTAGATGAGAATATTCAGATACTTTTTTTTTTATTTCATTTGGCCTGAGGATTAAATTAATATTATACTGCTAGTGCAGGAGGTAGTATATTAATTTTTTTCTTCACTCTTCTACCAGTGGTACCCAAATTATTATTATGGAGCTTAATTATGGGAAACAAAAATCACAGTAAGAGGATGTGTCATGACTACCTGTGTGATGAGCCTGTTAAGATTTGTAGCACAGCAAGATGCTTTTCAGAAGCACTCCTTCCCAGAAAAAGATGTTGTCGAGTGTTAATCCACAGGTGGTAGTCATGTTCTGACTCAGGAAAGACAAAAAGAAACTGTTCAGATAATGAAGGGTGTTCTCCAGAGTGGTTGGAATACATTGCTCTGTCTGTGCTTACACCTTTTCAGAACCTGTGCACCACTTCCACGCATGAAGGTTGCATGGAAGGCCATCAGTTTCTTCTGTGATGAAGTGCTTAAGCTCTGCAGTATTGGGTGGAAACAGGAGCTATGGGATTATGTGCCAGAATTTTGGTCTCAGTAATGACATCAGGAGAGAGGAAAACTGTCTGCAGATACTTCAGTCATAAGGGATGACCACACAGAACTCTTCCAGCGTGCAAGTGGAAAAGGCAGAAGCCCTGAAAAGGACTGGTTCTTTCTTTTAATTTCCAGTTCTTGAGGCATCTTGAAGCACATGGTGTAGGTTTGATTAACATATAAATGGGTCACAGCTTGGAGGTTGCTACATTACAATCCTTTGAGTCACATGATTAGGAAGGAAAAGAAAAATATGGACGTGGAAAGTGAAGTTTGGTGTACACAGTAGTCAGCATTCACACATCCCTGTCACACTGTGTGACCTGAGGTATTGCAGTTATTTCCTATGTAGGTATCAGTTGCCATTTTACTGACAGCTTCTGGAAAAGTGATGGTATTGGCTAATGGAGCAATCATACTGCTTGTCAGAGGAGAAAAATTATTTTTAGGCTTGTCTTTTACAACAACACCCTGAAATGGTTGATGATGCCTAAAAGAGGTAACGCAGAAGTCAAACTGTTCTTTCACATAGGCTGTTTTTTCCAACAGGAATAAGCAAAAAAAAAAAAAATCTCATAAATTGTGGAAAGGACACTAGAGATTCACTCCCAATCTACTCTTTTGGACCACCAGTCAAAACTTGGTAGCTTCCAGGGCTGCATTTCGATCCTGGGGCACCTCCTCTCTTGCAGATTATATTGTGTTCTATTGTGTCCATTCTCTACAGGGAGGTGTGACCTCTCACTGGAGTATTTCCTGGGTTCTGAGGTGTTTATAAATTCTGTTCTGTGGTGCTTAAGGTATGAATTTGTACTGTTGGTTCTGTGTGTGGAAAATTAATAGTGTCTGTCTCTACCCCTGCTTATTTCCTTATTTTTTTAAATTCTATGAAGTTTAGAGGAATCAGTCTTTTTCTTCAGGGTGATAATCCTCTAGCAAATCTGGTTGAAATTGGTAAATTAAGACTATTAGTGAGAGGATGTATTCAGACAGCACAATTCTAGCCTTAAGGAAATCAAGAGAAAAGGCTGATGTCCAGAGACAGTACATCTTTAGTTATTCCAGGCTCAACCAATGATTTGCTCTATGACCTTTGGCAAACCACTTGTCTCTTTATGCAGTAAGAAAATACTGATTGATTGAATCGATCTCTGCATGGATGAGGGTAATTTTCAGATTCCTGACTGAGGATCTCAGGGTTCTTTATTGCCAAATACTGAGAAGGTAGAAGGTAGTGGTAAACAGGCTGTCAATATTTTCTGAAGATATGCTGTCATTCGCCTTGATAATGATTCATACTGAAAGATTTAGGCAGGTTCTGCTGTTTGAATAATGCAGGTGAAAATGTTTTTCTGATTCAAAGACAGTTTGAGTATCGACTGTGTAGCTTGAAGAAAGGAGACCTAAGATCATTTGTGGGATTCAAAGGTTTACCTGAAGAGTATCTTCCCATTAATAAAATATCTGGAATATTAGGAGAGATTTGTTTAACTCTTCCTATGCTATCTATGACTTACTGAAATTTGCTGTAAGAGAAACAGATTACTTAAGTTTACTTTCTTGGGGTGTTTTTTTTGGTTGTACACTGGCAGATTTGTGAAAAGTAAAGCATGTAGACGTTTTTCATTCCTGTCTGTAATGTATGCTGGAGCATGTCCCTCCCTTCTTTTCTTATTTGATCGTGGGATGCAACGTGTGAGCCATGCAGTGAGAAGCTGGGTGTTGGCATCAGTTACAGCAAAAAAGTATTTAGAAGACTGGTAAGTCAATGCAGTTTAAAGCTTAAAAGCTAACCTTTACAAGACTGGCATTCATTAACACTATGTATAGCAAATAGTTCTTAATCATTATTAGCTATTACCGCTGCGTATTCAAACAGTTGGTTCTTAACAATCCCATATTTTTTCCAGGCATTGCTTAAGAACTTGCATCTAGAAAATACAATACAAAATACAAACAGTATTTTGACCAGCTGGAAGAATAAAAATCACTCTGTTTCTTAACATCTTCAAGTTTAATATTAGATATAATCATCCAGTGTTCTGCACCCACTAGAAGTTGTCCACAATACCTTCCAGTAAAATAGTATTGTACAATTCAAACTGCATTGGGGCTGGATAGGAGAAAAGAAAAATATGGATTCCTTAAAATAAAAAAATAGTAAAGGAAACTATGACATCATTATACTTGTAACCTAAACTGTGTGAATTTTAAGTTTTCTTTTAAAAGCCATATTTGATAAAATGATAACAAGAAATTTGCATAAAGTATGACAAAATTTGGGATAGCTACAAATCTTGTCACTAAGAGATGCCCACAATGTTATGAAAAGAAAAGAACACCTGCATTTCTTTTATATATGTATATATATATCTATCTATGTGTGTATAAACTAAAACTTCCAAAGCAAATGTGCAGAAGTTTCTTTTCAATCTTCTTCTTTGCCCATCCCTACTTTACTTAGTCCTTTCAGACTCTTTTTTAGAGAAAACAAAAAAAAAGGGGCATAGATTTCAATTTCTTGGATTGCAAACTGTCTTTAAAGATCTCTTCCACTTTACTGTTTCTGTCTTCTGGCTTTCAAACAATTGTCATTTTATGAAAAAGGGCAGCGTGTTTACAGGTTTTATGTGAAATCACCTTCAAAAGTAATGCATTTCCTGAACCATTCTATTTTTAGCACAGTGGTAGAACGAAACTAAGAACCTTTCCTAATTGAAAATGTACTTTTAGGAACTTAAAGATAGGGTTCTTTATTTTTATCTAGTATAGACACATCTTATTGTGGGAGATATCCCAGGAAATGAGAGACAATTCTCTTCTTATTTGTAGATGTGAGGCTTTTCTCCCCTCCAGGTTAGCTTGTATAGTTTTCTATTCAGGAACTCAGTAGTGTTGCTTCCACTGCAAAGTTAAATCTTCAATGTGCTTTTAGCTGGTTTTGTGGGGGATTTGTTGTTTTGTATTTGTGGGGCATGGGGTGGTGCTGGTGAAGTTGTTTTCAGATGAAGTTTAGGAACTGGAAATAAGATGAGCCAGAGCAGTGTGACTAATGAATTTTCTGCAGGCCATCAGCAAGAGTCTCACCAGTGGTATGTGGACTGTCATCCTGCTTTCAGAGAAATGGTGGTGTAATGCATGATTCTCTTCTGAAGAGAAGTCCTCCTCTTAGCAATCTGGAACATTTCCATTAGGATTTTAAGAAGAAAAAGGATGCAGATTTAATAGGATAATATGTTTAAGTGGCCGTGGTGCCATCTTATGTAAGATGGAATTTTCTGCAGCCTGCAGATCTAGGAAATAATTCTGTACATGTTTACTCTGTAGTAGTTCCTTCTTCTGGATTTAATGTGGCTTAGAACTAAGAAAAATACAACTTTTCTCCTGTAATTCATATTAGATATATATTTGTTTGTTTCTGTGAACATCAGGGCCCTACTGTACTGGTTATTTATTGCAGTATATTTAATGCAGACTTCCAGTCAATGAGGACAGAAAGGAGATCGCTGACTACTAAAAACCTAGGCTGGTTTCAGTTATAGCTCAGGAAATGGAAATTCCCTTTCTTGCCCAAAATATGAAGCTCAGTCAGTCAGAAAATATAGAGACATTAATGTCATAGGGCATTGTTAAAGAGCAAAAACTTCAGCTGAAAGAGAGAAATGCATGAGGGAAAGTTTTGTGTCAGTTGGCTACAGCAGAAGATCTGGCAGCTGGACTTCAGAGTTCTGCTCCAGCATCTTCAGATCTGCTGGAGGAATAATGTATCTCTTGTTGGCATCACTGAATCTCTTAATGGAAAAGAAAGTGTTTTTCTAAATAATTTTGAGATTCAAGGAGGAAAGGCTGAATTTGCTTGGCAATTTTAGCCCTGTTATTGTACCAACTGATTATAGGGACGGTTGACTACATGTAATTAAAATCAAACCTTTACTCACTTGATGTTAAATAATATGGTATTTTATATTATAGTCTCTATTAGTACACACAGATGCATGATGAGAATTTATAGATACATGTGACTCCTAGAATGCTGTTCTTTTTATTGTAAACTATTGCCCTAAATTTTGGCTTCTTAGCTTCTTATCGTTTTTCATTCTTTTGCTTGCTTACCTTAGAATAAATAGCCAGCAATCTTTAAAAAGGTAGCACAGAGTGAAATAGAAGTTGGTGTTTTGCATCCTTCGTGTATTTCACAAGTGTTTGTAGTGTGGAAGGTACAGGTTCAAATTTTGTTCCTTATGCATTGTTTAATGGGGAAGGGAGCGCAGCAGAGCAGGAGATGGTACTGGCCTGCATTAATTCAGAAAATGTTCCTCAGCACATACAAAGAAACTACACAGTTCCTCTCTGATAGACCCACTTCGTTTTTATAGTTATTTGTAGAGAAAATGCTTGAAGAGTGCTGAGTTCCTTCTGTGGGAGGTGCAGAGGAGGGAAAAAGAAGAGTTTTAGCTCTTCCATACAAATTACAGGTGGGTTCATCTTTGGTAAATGGGGGAAATGAAGATGCGTCTCAGTTATGGCAACAAAGGTCCTGAAGGATCTATTCTTTTAATTCTTTCAAGGTATATTGAAGAAATAAAAAAAATTAGTTGTAAAATATGTAAATGATCCTTTTTTATTTATGAATATTATTTTCACTGTCTCAGCATTTGGGCCTGAAATATTTTTCTGGGCTTCATTGCAACATAAAGGCATTAGATCAAGAATGTTCCAAAATTCAGATTGGCTGGTATTTGCTTATATCACCATGACTGAATATTACCAGTTTTAAAATGCCTTTTTTGTTGTTCAGGAAATTTTAAAACAGCTTTGATTTCAAACATGAAACTTGGCAAGTGACTGGTCCATAATGTGTTCTAATCACTTCTGGTATTTTTGAAAAGACTTGAAAAAGACTGAAGTTATTATTTTATTAGAAATTTAGTTACCATTTGCATATCTGAACTTCTCGTCTTCTTTACCTGGAATGCAATTAGCATATGGTTTTGCAGACTTTGCCCAGTGTTAGTGTTAGCATGATGGAACTTAATTTTGTGTTCTTTTGTACAGGAGTTTTTATTAGAACTTTTTTTTACTGCTAAAAATTTATATACCAGTTTTATTTCTGTAGTTTGGTTGACCACCAGGAGGATACATTTGATCTCATCTGTTTAAACATAGTTTAAGGAACATGTTAAATACCCAACCTTTTTTTTTCTAATAATAACATTCTGTTGTTTGTTAGGTGTGTTTTGGTTTTTTGTAAGGCAAATGGAGACAGAGTGAATTTTAGTCTTGGAACTTCGAGCAATTCAATTGTTGCAGAAGGTCCATGAACCTGAGCTCATACCACGTACTCTTCATCTCAAGTATCTGAAGCAAAGATAAATATTACGTAGATTTAAATGTGTGCACTGCATATCTCAGTGTCCCTGGAACAACTACAAATGTAATTTGTATTGGACGAGGCCAACAGGATGCTGAGGTTTCTGAATCCAGTCCTGCAATGTATTTAGATATATTTTGTCTTCAGAAAATAGTAGCCATTCTTTTTAAAAATCCATTTTAAACTTATCTAGTCATTATGCTGTTGCTTTATTACCTAGATTTTGCAGGATGTGGCTGACAGTATAAAAATCTTTTTCTTGTTTTTACTAATATTGGAAGTAAGTGGAAGATTGTTTTCTCCTTTTTTCTTCCAGATATTATTTCCTGTCGTGACACAGTGATCAGTTCAAATCATTGCTGATATATTCTCTTTTTTTTTTTTTTTTTTTTGGTTTGTTTTTTTTTTTTTTTTTGGTGTGTTTTTGTTTTTGTTTTTGGTTTTTTTGGTTTTTTTGCTTTTTTGTGCATTGTTTCTGGGGAAAAAATTTACAATAGAGCTTTGCCAAATCACAGTGCAGGAACTGAACTTCCCTGAACTTTTATGCAGTTCCAGCTGGGTTTGAATTTCTCTTCTTGTAGGATGATGTCTAATTAAACCAGAATTACATATATGGACTTTATTGGGAGATATTTGAGAGCTTGGATCAATGTTACATTAAAAGTTTAAGCAGCAGATTTTCAGTACAGTCCAAAGGTCTCAAAGTCCTCTGGTATTAAATTTGCAAAGATTTCTGAGATGAATGAAATTTGAGGGGGTTGGTAGCATTGTCCCTGTAATATTGAATCTCAATAGCCTGTACAATAAGATATTGTTCAGTATCCTCCTTGGGCTTGAGCTTAATATGGCAGTTACATAAACTGAAATAATGTGAAACTTCTGAGCATAGTTTGTGCATGACATTGTGCAAGATGGAGCTGGTTTGGGGCTTCAGGTTAATGGCCTTCTGGCAAAAGCATAAAGTAGAAGACTGCACTGATTTGTGCTTCTGCCTATGGTGGAATAAAATCTGTCCATGTGCAGTCTGGAAGAGTTCTGATACCACTTATGATGCACCTGCTTGTGGGAAGTCCAAACTTAGCCTGTGCTCCTGACTTTGCTTTTTACTAGTTTTATTTACTTTTAAAAGATAGCGTGGCCCTTCTTACACATCAGAATCCCAAGTTCCCCCAGGATAGGCCTGTGGAGATAAGGTTTCTGCTTAGGGTATCATAGCAGTGATGGACCTACTGTACATCTGAAGTCTTTCGGAACCACAGAAGCCACACTTGCACTTGCTGCCCCAGAGACCTGAAGTGTATATTGCCACCCCTGATTCCTTCCACTTCTCTGGCATGAAACCCACAGATTCATGCCTCTCTGCTAATACAGTTGCCTCACTGTCACTTTTTCCTATGGAGGAAGTGCAACACCTTCATCTTCTTCCTATCTCAGCCTGCAGCAAGAAGGGAAGAGGGAAGCTCTGCAGTGTGACAAGGCAGATTCTCACAGTGATGACAGAAGGAAGCAGGTGCTGGTCAGGGTGAGGAGATGGGCTTAGGCTGCTGTGTGAGGGTAGAAGAAATACTGGAGATTTGGGAAAAGATCAAAGGTCCCAAAACCACAGGTGATTGAGGTTGTCAGGTACATCAGATCTCCTGATGTCACATGTCAAGACAATGACTATGAACAACAAGTCAAGAGGAAGAGTTGCGACAACTTTCCTAAATCTCTTACAGTTGAGAACATGTAGCTTTCACTCACTAACTCAGTTTTGCTGTCTCAAGAAAGAGAGCATTAAAAGTTATTTTGGCCTTATTCTCGAAGTGACACATGTAAGCAGAGGCTGTGGTGCTGGGGGTGCATTCTCTACACAAGGAAAGAGAAAGGGGCAGGATATAGCGAACTTCACATCCCGCTGATGTTGAATATTTTATCCTGGAAATAGTCAACTGCTATGATTAATTGCTCAATACCTATGGATATCTAGACTTCCAAACAAAAGTTTATCACTTTGACATTCTCTGCTGTATGTCCCATGAGATTTTGGTGCATTGTTCTGGGGTTTTTCATTTCATCTAAGATCCTGCCTTTCACCTAGGATCTTGCCCTTTCACAGGTAAGGGTCAGGCTGAATTTTTGGGGGACAGATCTGTGAAAGAAGTGGAGAGGTAATACCCATTAAACTTTGAGTGTACACTGTGTCTCTGTGGGGATAGCTCCATGTCATCCCCTGTATCAGAAATCAGCAACAAAATGGCTTTAGCTGTGCAGGGCAGTCGAAGTTCAGGAACTAGAACTAAAAGAGTACCTTGTTTCCAAGGAAGAATTTAAGGATGTCACATGTGATTACTCTAAACTTTAAAATGTTAATCATTAATACTGATATTCTAAGAAAATAGGCCAGATGATTGTCCCTTATCACAGTGACCGAAATCTATTAGTTTGTTTTCCAAGGGAGCCAATTTCACAACTAGACCATACCAGTGCATAGTAACATGATGAAGTCAAGCAAACACAGTGAAAACCTTCTATTTCTGACTTTGAAAAAAATTTCTGTATTGGTTTTGATAACTTTTTTTTACATTTTAAGATATATTAAATGCCACATTGTTTTGGCTCGTGCACAGCTCCATTATTTGGATCTTACAATTTTGATGCCTTTCACCAAATTGATAAATTTCTTTTTTCTGAATCATCTGTTTTGGATGCTGTCAATATTTACATTCTTTTTGTCATCCTTAATGAATCTATGTAGTGATAATAATCCTAGCACCTATTGCTCAGTGTCAGAGTAGGAACTTCTTTCTATTCTTTTGTAACACCACTGATTAATAACTCATTGCTTCCTATCTGTCAGACAGTTTTTATCCACCTTATTGTAATAGTATTCAGACCATAATTCTCCAGTGCCTCTATGAGCTTCCTGTGTGGTACTGTGTCAAAGGCCTTGCTAAAATCCAAACAAATTATATCCACCACATTTCCTTTATCCGCCCAGTTTGTCACCACACTGAAATACCCAGCACAATGAAACATTTATTGATGTAAGTTTCTCTGTTAAACCAGAATAAATGTGAAGGTTCTGCTGTGATTATGTGATAGAGCCTGCTTCTTAACAGGTATTATCGTTTTATGCACTAAAGATAATGTGAGCCATGGGAGATGACACCATTCAGCAGGAGCAGTGAGGCTGTGAAGATCAAAGCATTATGAACCCTGAAAAGAAGTGGGAGAAGCTTATACGCTACAATAGCTTGTAAAGGGCATAAGTAAAGTCTTCAAGCTGCATTCCAAGAGATGCTCAGTGAATATCAGCTTCAGAGCTGCTTCACAAAAAAGCTGTATCTTTAGAGAAAGAATTGTTTGGGCAAGGCCTCATGAAAGCTGCATGCTGTCACTGTTCCTGTTCCTTGGGAACATAAACAGGATCTAGGGACAGCTTGTGCAAGAAAACAGTTGGAATAAGGAATATCATGGTTTTCAGCAGCCAACTTGATTACCATCATCGCCCCTGCGTAGGAGGAAAGCTTCAAGAGGTATTTAGAAGGATGCTAGGTCCCACCGAACTGTAACAGATCTACCCATTAAACTCCTAAACATTAGGAGTCCAGGGCAGATCCTAAGTGCAGTTATAGAGACCAAGTCTTCTGTGGGTTGAGAAGTTCAGCTTCTTATGTGCTTTCACAGCTGGGCTTCTCAAATGCTTGTTGCTTACTTTGTTAGCCGTAGGAATAAATGAGGGGAGTGGACTGTGAGGTTAAGGGACCCAACACATTTAACAGGCTTGAGGGCCCTCGTGGTGAAGTTGCATTCAGTATCTTTACAAGTGACTGTTAGAGTGGATTATGCTTTTATACAGTTGATTGTCTCTAACTTTCTGAAACTGAGATTTCTGGGAGTCTTAGTCTTCACCCAAAGGCAATTTTTATCATACCTGAGCAAAAATAGTTCAAATACTATTGGGGGAAGTGGGGTGTGTGTGAATTGTAGCCAAAAATACAGCTTTTTCCTGATTAAAATGTTTTTCTAGCTGAAACAGCCATGGTTTGGAGATTAAAATTTGTAATGGATGTCATCTTCACTGGGAAAGTAAACTCAAAGGATGAATGCCGTGAGGAAGACAAAATCTCTGTGGGTGCTCATCTTTGCAGTGAACCAATAACAGATGGTGATTTACCATTTTGACACAGAAACCTTCAATCTCCTGTTGTCCATTCCTGCAGAGGGAGGAACCCTTTATTCCAGCACAATGCTGTAGGTTGTCCTCTGCTCCCATTCTGCCAAATTACAAAGCTCCCTGGGTTTATCCCATCAGCAGCTCTGTGACTCTGGTTTGAGCCACAAAGGCTATGAGTTTGAAGGCAGAACTGGAAATAACCTAAATTCCTGCATATTTTTGAAAGTGTAGTATTTGAAAGTATATTTTTGAAAGAGCTCCAAGTCAAACTTTTTTGAAGGATTTTTCAAGCACTGGCATTGCTTTTTTTTTTTTTTTTTTTTTTTTTTTTTTTTTTTTTTTCTTTCTTTTTTTTTTTTTTTAATTCTGTCCACTCAGGACAAGGGACAGGTGACAAAAATAAAGCTGTTTATAGAGAACTAATACCAACTAAAGTGCATTCACCTAAAAAAAAAAAAACAGTAAAGTAATGCTATATCTGTGTTAATAAGATTTGTTATTTTGTTTTACCAGTGAACCTGAACAGAGAATTGTGCTGGTGTGTCTATACTGGTTCCATTTTCAGAGTTGGTATATTTGTTTTTAGATGAGGAGCCTGTACAATTGACAGCCTGTACAATTCCCTTTTTGTTTCTGTGACACAATTATTCTGGGCCATATCCTAAGTAATTATTTAGATTCTGAAGTTGGAGTGAGGTATCTTATCTGAGTTACTGCATATTCTCTTGAAGGTAAAGGGCTTGGTTTTTCGTTTATGTGTGTCCATTTGTCATCCAGTGCCCTCCCTTCCCCTCATTCCCTGCTTGTTGAAGACAGGTTCCTTAATATTATCAATGAAGTTTTTTCTTGAGTAAGGACGTCAGTATTTTACCAAAAGGAATTGTGGCAGTGGCTTCTTTGTTGATTTCCAGTTCAAGAAGTGAACTTGAAAAAGATAATTGACTGACCTTGTAATTTCTGCATCTAGAATTTTCTAAAAATATCAAAAAGCGTTATACTCTATTCTCCTCTATTCTTCCTTCTCCTCATAACTAATCAGCTAGATATGACTAACTGACCTGATCCAGCTGACTTAAGGTACTCAAGGAAAATCAAAGCCTTACAGATATGGAACTTCTTTATTTCTAAGAGCTTGCAGAAGGTTGACATCTTCTGAAGTGTTTCCCAATAACAAATTACACTTTTTTTCTTTCTCTTTAATTTTTATATTGAATGAATCTGATTCTTATCAAAGTGAGGAATTGGACCATAAACATAAGTCAGGCAAAGTAGAGTAAGGGGACCATGCAAGTCATGGAATATTGCTAATGAACTTCAGTCGTTGCAGAGTTGGTAGCTTTCCTCTCACAGTTTTCAGATGCTGCATAAGCTTTATGGCAAGAAGGAATTGTGAGAAAGCAAAGTGAAAGCTGTTTACCTTCTGATATTTGTTTTTAAAGCCTTTGGTAAGAGGTAACTCTTGCACTGTTCCTAACAATCTACTCATGTGTCTCATTCCTGACCTGCCATACTCCTCATTCTTGCAATTTCTGCTCTTGGGCTTCTCTCAAGCAAAGTTCATTGACTGTTCTTGAGCCATGTCTCTTTCTTTCCACAAGGGGATTAGGGCAGCCCTTTCACTCAACAATCGTGATCTCCTGTCCTACAAGTGTTAAGCATCTTCACCTGTGCACAGGAAGGGAAGCTCTTACAGAGAGCTTTTTCCAAGGCTCCCTTTCTTGTATTAGAAGAATCACAGAGTTGTGCTAATTATGCCTGTCTTGACGAGAGGCACCACTTTAACTGCAGGCACTGTGTCCCCAGGCTAACTTACAGAGTAATGCCAAATGTTGCATTCCCTCCTTTCCAATCAGAAGAACATGGGCAAAGCACAAAAGGCTTCAGGTTAAAACTACTAGGAAGATACACTGAAGAGCAGTTGTCAGGATTTTGCCCAGTATGGGAAGGAGGTGCTATGTCTTTGTGCTTTGACAGGAAAGGGCCATGTGTTTCCTCGTTCTCTACAAGAAAATGGGGATTTTGGACAAAATTTGCTGTGGTGAAATCCGTGCACCAATTTATTCCTATTTAGGTCATCGGAATAGGGCTTCAGTGGTGGTGCAGTCTCTATGCTGGCTCTCTACACAAGGATACATTTCACCCTCAGTGAATGCTCTTTGTTTTCTCAGTTGAGGTCAGTTTTTCCCTGCATTCATTACAAGAAATAGCTTTGGATTTTAAATACTGCTGCCCCTCTCCTTCTCTGCCAGCACTCCAGCATTACAGTCCTGAAGATGTTAGAGAAAAGGGGTAAATTTGGAAGGGGAGGAAAGTGAAAGGAATGGAAGTTCAGAGGCTGAAAGTGTTACCACTTACGTGGCAGTTGTGCTACTGCCTGCTGCTGAGGGGCTTACCAATTTTTTGCCTGGATTTCTTCACTGTTTGTCTACCTTATTAGATGTCAATCAGGAGAAAGAAGGAAAGTTGTTTGATATAAGGTTGTCTAAAGGAAGAGGAACACGTATGTCAGATGATTCCCTCAGGAAAAATTTTGTCCAAGCCTGTAAAGGCTATCTTGTGGCAGTATCATCCTAGTGTCTCTATCAGGGGGCTCTTGTTCATTCAAATGCTCAAGAATTGTTTTTGATTCTTCCTGTGCTGTTCCCTTCCATGCTCTCTGCTTCTCCTCTTGTTCTTCAATACCTATGATCTTGACAGAGTGGTAAACTCAAACCTACAAATAAGTTTGTGAGCTCATGCTTGTTTGTGGTATTGGTGTGTATATGAACATGTTTGTGTGACAGTATATTGTCTGAAACGGTGTGTTTTATTTTAAACATCCATGAGGATGGATTGAGAAGCCTCATATAACACTGACGTCTGAGGAATTGGATTTTTACTTATGGAAGAACAAAGTAAAATTACACTTAGGAATTGCTCCCAGTCTGTGATACATTTAAAAGCAGCACTAGATTTGCATCCGGGATTTATTTGACCATCTCTGTGAGTGTGCTGCTGGTGAGGAGAATAGCTTTGACTTTGAATGGGGTAAATTAGGCAAGTTCTGCTGTCACCTTTTAAAAATAAAATTTAATGAAGTTTTGATTTGTTCCTTTAATGAGTCATTGGTACATTGTATGTGTCTGTGTATATTGCTGTACGGTTTGTTATTACGAGGCCAAATCCTGACAACTTCTTGCAAAATTGTTTTAATTTATTATTAATATTTTTTTGTTGTTCTCGTTTCTCCTGGTTTTGGAGCCTTTATAATTAGATATAATTAAAACCACAGGTTTTAAACTCCACTCTAACATTTAAACTCATATTTATGGTACAACCCCTGGAGTTTTATTGTCATTCCAACTATTTCGACTGCATTTTGAAAAAAATTTCTTTTGCATCTGTTCAGATGCTGTGTCTACAGCTACCACTTCTTAATCATCTGTTTTGCACAGTAATGTAACATTTATTTTACATGATAAGAAACCGTGCAGTTTTACAGATGAGCTATTTCTTATCCCTTAACAAAAGGTTGCAAGGGACCTTTTGCCTTATACACTTTAAAAACAGCTTTTCTCTTTTTGAACTTGTCTTTCTCTGCACCTCCATGCAAGTCTGAAAATGCTGCATGCTGCAGAACGAATTTGTAAAAAATGTTGTTGGCTGGCATTATGTAAAACCATATTTTCCCTTTTGGTGCGTATGTTCTGGTCCTAGCAATGTCCTTGTTTTGCTGAAATTAACATTTTTATCCTCACAGTCTTTGGTATGTGGTGGTGTTTTTCTGTCTTTTTTAATTGTGTGGGTTTTTTTGGTTTTTTTGGTTTTTTTTTTTTAATTAGTATAAGGTTGATTGTTAAAATTAAGAGGCAGAAGGCTTCTTTCCAAATTATTCAGAGATCTTTTGCTGAAGAAATATATTTTGCTACTCTCAATTGCTTTTTTCCCTTTTTCTTTCATTGCAAACTACTCTGGGAAGAGCTTCTTTTAACAAAAAAAAAAAAAGGGCTACGCTTGACTGATAATGCATTGCTTTGGATGGTGAAACATTATGAAAGTTTAATTTTTAATTAAATCTGAAATACCAATTATAACTGAAAGAGATTTTAACCTGTTTCTTTTCAGACTGCCTGAAGTTATATTGTAGATGCTGAAATCACTGCACCTTAAAAACAAAAAGATTAAGCCCCACTGCATTCCTGTAAGTAAAAGCTTTTCCGGTACCTTTTGTCCGTATTTTTCCTCTATATGCATCCAAAGTGTTAGCACAGTAGCTGGTCTTGGATAAAGGTCAGAGTCCCCTTCAATGGGATTTAGAAGTTCAAAGGATGTTTTATTTAAAAATTAAAAAGGAACTTACATCTTGCAGATCTTTAATTTCAGAGCACTGAATAGATCATTCTTTCCTGCTTTGTTTTGAATAGTATTAGGAATACTGTGCATCTCTGTTTGTTGACTTACAGTTGCTGTCGCTTTGTCAGTGAGGATTTCTGCACATTGATGCAGAGATAACAGAAAGTAGCAGAAGATTCCTTATAGCACAAAATACAGTTTATTCTCTTCTCGTGGTGTCGTAACAAATTCTTCTCCTTTGTATGAGAAAAAAACAAACAACTTTCTGATGACATCACAGGGGACTTCAGCTGCTTTAGGGTGCAGATGAAGGCAGAAATGCCTAATTCATCTCTGCTGTGACACAACAAAACAGTCAAAATTACATCTACGTCTCAGCAAGAAAGGAGTCTTTTTCTAAGAGCATAGTTACTCAATAAATACAAGTCAGATTGCACATCACTCTGATCTACCCTTATTTAGAATCTATTTATTGAATGCACTTGGGTTAATAATTAAGATTTGGAACTTCAGTGACTGAACAACAGGCATGCAAAAGAGGATTGGAAAATATAGCGGATTCAGATACTCTTCATCAAATGAAATAATATATGAAAAAAAATCCAGAAGCTTGTAGAAAGAAGGAAAAAGATCAATTTCAGTTGAACAGTACAAAGCTGTGGAATATTACAAAGCAAAGTCAGTTTGTTTTCTTGTTTAAGATTAAAATGTGCAGTGTGTAATGAAATCCAGAGCCTTCTTCCAAAGTGGTACTTTTGTACTTCATTTTTAAAATATTTTAACTATTAGAGGGGATTTATCATGCCTTTACCACCACCCCCCACCTCCTTTTTTTAAATTTATTTTAATGTTTTATTGTAAACTAGCTGGAGGATACAGTTACACTGTGGGCAGCTAAAGCCTGCCCCTCCAGCACACAGCGCCAAGCATGACTCAGACAGGCAGATTGTGCCATTCTGGCTCTACTCCACTGTGTTTTTACATTACTGGCAAGGGCCATGCCATTGTGTTGTTTAAATATTGTGTATTAACTGCAGGCTGTGGCCAGTGAATGGTATTTAACATTTTCTGCTCTTCATTGCTGCATGTGAGCAGCTTCCCTGGCCACCAGAGGTTAACCTTGCAATTACACTGGTGAGCCAAGTTGAAAACACTCGTGGATTTGCTGGGTCCAGCAGCAATTTAAAGGGAGGTGTTCAGGGAAAAATGGGGGAACTCGTCTGAATCTGTGAGTACCAAATTTCATGCTTGTCTTGCAATTTAGTGTGAACAACCAGGAAAATTTTTGTTGGAAAGCAGGAGTAATTCTCTTTCCAAAAGGCAGCATAAGAGTGAATTAAGGCAAGTTCTTTGAATCCTTGGGATCCAGATGGTCACTAAGTCCTGCATGGACAGCCCAAAACAAAATAAGAGTAGGAATTGGTGCTGGCTGGGATGAGCCTTTTTTCGTTATATGAGACTCTAGATTTCGAAGGGGAAATAAATACACAAGTGTAAAACTCATGTTTAGGAAATATTTTTGGTTTCCTTTTTTTTATCAGCAGTGTCAAATGCATCCATAGAGAGATGCTGAGCAGCTTTCTCAAGGTCCTAGTAAATCAGTGGTCAAACTGGGAATGAAGTGTGGCATCATGACTCCTGAGACTGTTCTGCCTAGGTCTTCTTTCCATTCTGTGAAGTAAAGGGCCATATTTTTAATCCTTGAGTTTCTTGTGCTAACAGCTTTAAAAAAGTGAACAAACAAACAAAAGAAATTACAGCAACAACAAAACTAAACCCACAAACCCCCCCCCAACTTTTAAACTTGTAGCTGCTTTTAACTTCTGTAGCCTTGGCATAGCCTTTCTCTGGAATACAGAAGAACAAGGTGAGGAGAGTTTTACATAAGCACATATAACCTGTAAAATGAGGATGTGGTTCTTGCTATACCTCATGTCCATGTAAATAGTTGCTTGACACAATAAAAATAGTGGTACTTTTTGTAGAAGAAGATTATCTTTATGGATTTCTTTTATTTCCTGCATGTTTGCTGTAATCAGGTGTTTCTAATTGTAAGATCCTCTAAAAATGTAGACTTGCCATTTGGCCTTTCCTGCATTAGCCCAAAAACAGCAAAGAGAAAAAGGCAAGACATATCTTGGTAGTTTTGTAATTTATTTCTTTAATTAGAGGGTGAAAATCTTGCTTTATTGTAGAGATGTCCCTAAAGCGAGTGATTAATATGAGATGAGCCAAATTTTGTCTAATAAAAAAAATTAGAACATGGCATTAGAAGAAACGTTCAGATACACATCACCTGAACATCTGTCAGACAGTTGCATGAGAAACTCCACTTGCTGAATGTGGTACAGATATTCTCCTAACGCAAAAGGTCTGTGTGCTGGATTCTTGCAATATTGGGTTCTCTAAACTAAAGTCATGTGGGCTGATAGGCAAGCAGATCTATTGAGGTCAATGGGACTGCTCAAATAATGAACTTTAAGGATGTGGTTTAGTACTTTGCTGTTTGCAACTAACCCAAAAGAGGATTAAGTCAAGCAAGAGGAGGTGCCTCTTGCTCACACTCAGTGTCTGTATGATTTTGGAATGAGACAATGAGAGCACACGTTGTGTTTGCAAGAAAAAGACATGCTTTCAAAGCAATAGTTTTAGTTACATTGCCATGGGCTGAGGGCAATACAGAGTATGTGGCATGTTATTTTTGTTAAAAAAGAGGTTGGTTTTTTAAGGTGTCAGCTTTACACAGCCTGATCTGATCAGTGACCAAGAGATCCAGTGTTCTAATCTTTATGGATACTGAATCAATGAGTGGCATTGGACAAGTCATTTGACCTCACTGTGCCTTGTTCAGCAGATCACTTTTTCAGTCTGGTTCAGACTGATACAGCTCTGTGAACATGACTGAATTTGTGAATTTGTGTTTGCAGAAATCTTAGGGGATAAATAATAAGCATCGTTATTATTAATAGGTATGTTGTGTAGACAAATCATGAGGGATGGCAATACAGCCACTCTTGGGGGTGATCTTTCACAACTAGCTTGTGCCTTTATTTAATCCCATCACTCAAAAGTAGCAAGGCCAACTTCAATTTACAGAAGTATTTCTCATGTCATTCTCCCCACTTCTGAGTACTTTATTGTTCATGTTCTCTTTCTGTTTCTTTGCTCCTTTCTTCCATGCTGAGTTAACCTTGCATATCAAACTTTATTCTTTTTTTTTTTTTTTTTTCATTATACAGCAGAGGCATTTGTGTAACCTCCAAATTACAGAGAGCAAATTCATTTTGTCTAGCGATTGTTTGCTGATGATGTACAAAACAGACAGAAGACAGTTTGAATTTTCATAAGTTCAATTGAGCTTGCAGGCATAAGGAAAGGAAGAGGCAGAACCCAAGCCAATGTGACACAGTAAGCTGGCATCCCAGAGTGCAGGCTGCATGTGTAGCGTCAGCACGTCATGCCTGGGAAGGCCTTCGTCCATCACAGCGCTGCTTTTAGGTGAAGGAAGAGTTTTGAAGCAACAAACAAGCACTGTATGCACTCCATGGACTTTACAATGCAAGAATCCTCACGATTCTTGATGGATTTGGGACCTGTCCTGTCCTCTTATAACTTGCTGGTTTAGCTAGAATTTCAGGTCTAAGATGGGCTTTGAGTCCATTTTCAGTTCCTGGTCCTCTGACAGAATGTAGACTCTCGTGAGTTTAAGCCTTTTTTTTTTTTTTTTTTTTTTTTTTTTAATGCAAATATTGGCTTGTAGAAGCTGTGCTGCAAATGTGAAATGAGTATGGAAGTGTGCTTGCTTTGAACAGAGCTCAATGTCTTGGGGCCAGCTATCTCTGAGGAATAGCGTTAGCACTAACAAAGAGAATTAATTTTGCCTTTTCCCCTTCCTTTACCAAGGCATTCATCCAGAAGCTCAAGGGGATAAATTCTGCCCTGATTTCTACCTGTGGAACCCCAGTGGAAATGTGGAGAGGTCAAAAATGTTTGTCAAGACAGAAATTGTCCTAGAGTTAAAATTGTGGAGAAAGCAGAAAATGGTTGATTGTTATCTGGCCCAGGGACAAAAAGATATGTAGGAGCCCTACCTGCCATTATATGCTACTGAAAGTGTTGCTTTCATTGTACCTTAAGAAGAATATATTTTAAAAAAAAAAGCCTAGTGAGTGAAAATTTATAATCAAGAGCACAGTGATTAATTGTTCTTCATGTCCACTGGGAGAAAGACCTAAAGAAATCAGTTCAACGAGCAGTGAAAATTACTAAGTTAGATATTAGAAGCCATGTTCTGACTTGTATGGGTTGTAACATGCTGGATCACACAACCTAGAAGTCTATGGAAGCAGGGGAGGCTTCTTTTTAAGGAATGGCTTGGAAAACCACCTCCCAGAGTGTGCTGGAACTACCCATAAGACAGAAGACCAAACTGGATGGGTTCTGTTACTCCCTGGCATTTATCTGATTTAGTGCACCGTTTGGGAATGTTGGTATGTGGCAAGTGCATTCCTGATTAATAAAGCCTAATGTTCCCAGAAGATCTCCAGGGTTCTCATTTTTCCATCCTCTCATAACTGAAAGCACACTGTGTCTTCAAAGATTTCATTGGGCTGCCAGCATTTTGCTTTGATCCTTCTTTTTTTAAAAGAAGAACAGAGGAGGGAGTCGTATAGACACGGAAAGACATTTTCAGTTGTGGTGAGTCTGCAGGGCTTTCTTTCCAGTCAGTGCACAAATACTGATTTGTTTCAGTTACTGGTTTTTAAAATTTGGATTAATGGAGACACTCCAGGTATTGCCTGATACAAGCTCCTCTGATAAAGAACATGGAGACAGTTGAAAGTTGCAAATAGGATTGATGATCAGAGCAAATACGTAATGAGGCTGCAGTAAAGCCTGCTACAAAAAGGTAAATGTCTCAGAAGATTAAGAGCTTTGTAATTGTCTCTCTCTTCTTATGATTGCCTCTGTTTTCTGAATTTTCCTGCAAACATCCTAGAAAGATGTTTTCACTTATTGAAACTGCAAATCTCAAAATGCAGTTGGCCAAGAACTAAGAAAATTTTCTTAGTTCTCAGGTTGGTTTTAATCAGTCTCATTCACAACTTAGCACAGAAAAGGAGTTGGGAATTATTTTTTATTAAGTCTCTCGTGGGTTTTTTTGTTTTCTTACAAATGTTTAAGGGGTATTTTGGGGAGGTGGAAGGGGTTGTGTGAGGCTTTGTTTCTATGTTGCAGGTCTTGAGGTTAAGAGCATCAGCTGTAGTGTACAAATGGGTAGAATCATGACTTTTTTCATAGATGGAAGCTCTTGTTTTTGCAGAATAGTGGCCACAATAGATGAGGGTAGGAAAATGGCTCTCTGGTGTGTGGTTGTTTTAGTATATAAAGGAGTATGGGCTGTGATTCACTCATGTTAAAAAGGCATGGGAATATAAGAATTGATTCCCTGCGTAGCACTGCTGTCGCAAGTTGTAGTAAAACACTTCAGCATTTCAGCACCTGAAGATGTTATGGTGAAAGGGGAAAATCTTTCACTCCATTTATCAAAGCATTTGCTACTCCAAGATAAAATAAAGATTAAATATTATTGAGCAAGGAAGGTTGTTTCAAACCAGAGATGTCATTAGATAAACTATGAAAGGAAAAAAAGCAACACAGACCTGGCCTTTTCCAAAGTACTCCTATTTTATTCTATCTGAAATGAAATTGTTTAGCTAAACCAGTGTATAATGGGAGGCATTGTGGTTACTCTGTATTTACATCAGTGTCCCTGAGGACACACTTGCTGAATCATTTCAAATTCCAGAGTCTGATGTAGGGCAGTCTGATGAGCTTAAGTTACCCAAATTATCTGGTCTGTTTTCTTCACTAGGCTAAATTGTCTAGCTCTGAATTTTACTATAGAGGATTTCATTCTTACTGCCCTCTATCCTGCCATTGGCCCTGAAGTATCTGGATAATAGATTAGGAAGAGATTTTAATCTGTTGTGCCAAAATTAGTCTGTTGTTTCTAACAGTTTCCACTGGCATGAAAGAAATCAGGATATTTGTTTTATTTGTTTATTTTTAAATAATAACCAAAAATAAGTATTTGACTCTGCAAAATATTTTGGTGTCAGCAATAAGTGAAGGCATCTCTGAGTCAAAAACTGCATTAACAATTTTTTGAACCTGTTGCTTTCTTTGGCAGATTTTTTTTCATCATACTTCCTTAGAAATTTCATTCTAGTTCATGCAGTGTTCTTATTGAAATTTTGAAAAGTTAAAATCTTTTGTAGAATGGAAGAGTGTTATCTCATTTCTTCCAAGATTCGCAGCAGGTAATCAAGAATCCTGTGACTCTTGCCAGCAGAAGTAAGATGTATATTTCTCAACAGCAATGATAGCAGTTGTGCACCAGATCACTGCACGTACTCTCTGAATACAAACCAGATTAGGTCATGATCATGCAGCCCCAGTTAATTTAGGTGGGGTACAGTGGTACATTTCCTATGTATAGAATTTGTAAGATCAGACCATCAGTAGAAAAATTGAAGTCAGAGACAGATGAATTCTCATCTCTTCCCAATTCCTTTTTCCATTCATTAGGGTTTCAAGTGAAGAGGATAATCTGTTTTGTCATGTCTGTTGCCCTGCTTTAATACACAACTAACCTTCTTATGTCTGAGTGGCTGTCACTTTCCCAGAACAAGTGATACTGGATTCCTGAAGCAAACAGCTCTAAAATGACCATCCTTTGGGGAGAATTTAGTGCCTTAGTGACAGCTTTAGTCTGCATGTTGTTAGCAACCAGAGGGAAATTCCAGCAGTCAGGGCATCACAAAAGCCTGAGGAATGCAGAGAGGGGATGCTGAGGGACCCAGGAGCCAGGTGACCAGGAAGGTACAGAATTAAATTAGTCTATCAACTCAACTGGAAGTATAGCATGATTAGAAGTGAAAAATCCCTGAGCCAACAGGCAAGGTTGCTATAGGTAGTGATGCTCATGGATGGCACCTGAATGTAAAAGTTTTGATTGCTCATAACTGTTTCAATCCTGCAGGAAGGAAAGGATTATTTTTTTTACTTTTGTCAGGACTTCAGTGCTATTTAATTTGCCTTGGTGCTTCTTGGCCATGTGACATCACTCCAGAAATGATCCCATTTGTGGTTTCTTCCTGTGTCAAAAATTGGTGTATTACTACTTCTCAGCTTCTTTGTGTGAGTGTGTGTGTGAAAATAGAAAATTTTCACATTTTAGAAAATATTGCTTAGAAAATGTTGCTCATTTAGAGCTACATCTGCCCTTTCTCTGATAGTGCTTGCCTTTCAAGAACACATTTATCATGGCAAACTCCTGTTCACTTTAGCAGTCTTTATTATGCTGTGGTGTTCATGTGCCTACTTGCTGATACTCATGGCTGCAGAATGACACTGAAGAGAACATTCAGATACTAGTACAGCTCTAGATGTCTAGCAAATACTTAGTTTCTTCAGTCATGGTCACCTCAAGTGTTTCCCTGCCCTGTCCTTTGGCAAGAATTCAGGAAAACTCTTAGTGTACAAAGGTAATCCCAACTAATAGTTATGCTTATATTTTATAACAAAAATAAATATATAAGTTTTTAGACTGGTATTGAACCAAAGCTTTGTATTCAGATAGTCCCTGAACTTCAGTGATGCTCAAAGCATCATTCTCTTCTCATGTGTAAATCTCACACTATCACAAAGATATGGAAATACGTGATGAGAGGACACTGTGCTACAGGTCCAAAGCTAGATGCAGTAACATTTAGGTGCAGGACTCCAAGTGGAATTCAAGCTCCAGAATCAGGGATTTTGTTCTGTACTTGGGATGTATTAAGAGCAAAGAGAAGCTCTTTGGATGGTGTTCAGCCTAGAGGCAACCACAGGGAAGCTCTAGAGACTAAAGAATTGGTGATTCTTCTGTGGACAGGATTTCTTACCAGCAAGATCTTTTTCCTTGCTGCAATCCGTTCATGTCCTAGAGAATTCCAAATGTGCTAGGTACATTTTATTTTTTTATGAATGCATTTTCTATCCCCTTGTAGAATTTGCCTTTCAGCATCATGAGATAGGCAGAAATTTCCTCTGCCTTAGAATGGTGGAAAACAATTCTGATGTTCCTACATTGTCAGACTGTCAGTGGCACAGTTTTCTATGTGATTGTCTTCACTATGAGTTAATTACATTTAAAAGCATTTAATTTCTAAAAATCTCTTACATTGCCTCTGTCATAATGTTTAGAATGTATCTATACCATATAGTAGATATTCTTTAAGCTCCTTATGCTTCTATTTCTTGTAAAAGAAATATACTATATAACAAAATAGAATTTCTTCATTTAATGGTGAACTCATTCTCAAAGCTGTGTCGTGATTGATCATGGATGCCCTGGTGGAAGTTTAGAAAGGACAGTAGGCTTTTCTTCCTACTTTTTCTTTGTTGACATAGTAGGAAACCTGAATATCAGTGTTACGAAATACTTAAGTCTCACTTCTGCTGCCAGTACTCGATCCCACTGTCTGAAAAGGATAGAACTTTGTAATTGCCTCCCTCTGCTTCCTAGAGCTGGCAACTCAGGGCTGTGGAATTGAGAGGAATTCAGGGCTGCAGGTAAGCAATGTGACAAAGCCTGTGTTCTTTGCAGTGCCTGTATGCAAACAGAATTATCCCCTGTGATCCCTGCCAGATCTCTGCACACCATTTCTAGATGAAGTGCCACCATTTTCTGATCACTTCTTGTACAGATAAAGAGGGAAATAAATCCTGGCCCCAAAAAATGTCCCTGGGATTCTTCCACATTCCTTTCAGTGGAAACTTCAGTGGAAGTTTGTTCATTGCAAACACATATGCTTGAGCTGGACGTTTACGTGGGATGGGTTATGATATGTCTGATGCATTTATGTGTTCAGTGTTTCCTCCTCCTCCAGAAGTCCTGCCCCAGGTGAGGGGCAGACACCAACTGCTTCTGGCTGATATCCTGCTGGAAATGTAGGACTTTCCTTAATTGATGGAGAGGAAAAGGGCTTACCTTTTGATTAAAAAAGTGATGAAATAAATACATCCTGCTTTCTTTGTAGAGCCTTTTTTTTTTTTTTTTTTTTCCTTGAAATAACTAGATTTATCCTGGTTAAATACCAAAGTGACATAAAATTTGTCACATGCACATTTGTGCATGTGCTTAAATGAAGGTTTATTTTGGGTTTATTCCTATTTTGTGGAATTGGTGTGGTTTGGAGTTATTTTGTGAAGGGCTACAAGACTGATTTGGTTAGAAATTAATCCCTTCCCCCATTTTACCTAGCTCAATTTTAATACTAATTTACAAAACAGTTCTTCAGTTTGTGGAATTGGTAAGGAACTAGCAGATTTCAGACAAATCAGTATTTTGCTGAACTGGGGCTGGGCTCTTGCTTGGCCTGAATCCAGGTGTAAAAGTCCCAGTCTCTGTCCCAGTTTGGTCTTTTTATTCCTCTGCATCACTGAAACTCATGCACCAATTGAGAGCTTTCAGAACCCAGTCTGCATTTGTCCTGTGTTTCTTTAAATATAGAAAGAGATAATGGAGCCTCTTCTGCACTTTTGAAACATCAATCTTCTCGCTTAAAGCTAGGTCAAATATTCTGTGTATTTGTAGCACAAATTCATGCGGCTAAATGGATAGCAGTGGGGGTGGCACTGTTGCCCTTTAGATAGGACTCAGTTTACTTTGGTGGGATTTTTACCAGTTTCAGTGCTTGGAAGGTCAGGTTTTGTTTTCTTTCACCACTTTGCCAATATAGCACTATTGTTAAAATTCCTCCCCAGTTCATCCTTAATGGCAATGTCATTAGGACTTTCAGGTTCTAGCAAGACACTGTTGGTGTGGAGGGCAAGAAATAGTAAGAGGCTTAAGAAGAAATCCTAGTGCAAATCTTACCAAACACAAATTATAGAAACAGGCATCACATATAATGGCATATAGTGGCTACTCAGTGTACCAGTCCAAATTAAAATGTGCTCTCTTCTGCTCAGGAGATCTAGACTAGGAGAGATGAAGAGAAATTGTGTCCCCTCTTCTCCCAGCTCTCCCCAGTTCATACCTACAATCCCAATTATCTTGTCAAAGTGAAGTTTTTATGGGAAAAAGGTAGCGTATCACCACAATAACTTCTGAGCATAGCCCATGCCTCAGGACTTGGTGTAGCACAAAAGGTCTTATTTCACCTCCAGGTCCTGTACAAATAGAAATGCCTTGAACAGTGAGCCAGCAAAATGTGAAATTAAACAGGGGCAAATGTACATTTATTTTTATGTATAGTCACATTAATCAGACATATCATTTTTCTTTGGAAATGACTGTTTCAACAAAAGCAAAATCATAGCAATTAAAAATGTAAGGAGGAAAAATAAAAGTATTGATTTTGTTTTGTGTGGCTTTGTTATTTTTTTGCTTAATTTTGTCATAAGTAAGTAGTAATGCATATCTTATTGCACGTCAATCTGTTTGTTAGACTGCAAAAGGCATTTGGATTTCAGAAAGGTGAAGGTTCAGTAAGAACGAAGCTAATGCTTAGTGACTTTTTTCATTGCACGAAACACTGCTAGTTTTTCTACAGCAATGTGCAATAATGCAAATACAGAAAAAGCAAAAAATGAAAGGGCTTACTTGGAAATTCTAATACACAGAACTTTCAAAACAAATTTATTTTTGGCTTTTTAATTATGTGGAAAGGTTCGGTATCACTTCTTTTTGAATCCTGACTTCAAAAGGAAATGAGAAGTCAATTTTTCTCCCTTTACTTATAGCTTTAAAATGCCTCAAAAGGCCTAGTAGCTTACTAGCAAAAATAATCAGAGAATTACAGACTGCCCTGACTGGGATGGGACCCACAAGGATCATCGGGTTCAGCTCCTGGCGCTGCACAGGACACCCCCAAGAGTCACACCCTGTGCCTTAAGAGCATTTTTCAAATGCCTCTTGAACCCTTCCAGGCTTGGTGCTGTGACCACTTTTCAGGGGAAAAGGGCCCAGCAACTCTCTGGAGCAAGAACTTTTTCCTGATATCCAACCTGAACTTCCCCTGGCACAACTTCAGGCCATTCTCTCAGGTCCTGTCACTGATCACTGCAGAGAAGAGATCAATGCCTGCCCCTCCTCTTCTCACAAGGAAGCTGTAACTGCAGTGAGGTCTGCCCCAAATCTCCTCCAGGCTCAACAGACCCAGAGACCTCAGCCCCTCCTCAAGGCTTCCCCTCAAGGCCCTTCTCCATCTTGTCTTGTGGGACCCCAAACTGCCCCCAGCACTAGAGGTGAGGCCACCCCAGCTCAGAGCAGAGCAGGACAATCCCCTCCCCTGCCCGGCTGTGATGCTGTGCCTGATGCCCCCAGGACAGGGCTGGCCCTCCTGGCTCCAGGGCACTGCTGGATCAGGTTCCGCCTTCTCTTGATTAGGACCCTCCCCTGAGGCACAAGAAAATAGATCTGGGATCTGTTGCTTTTTGAAATTCTCTAGGGATGTTCAGAGAAGTTGTGACTCCCATCCCTGGAAGTGTTTAAGGCCAGGCTGGACAAGGCTTTGAGCAGCCTGCATTAATGGAAGTTATCACTGCCTGTGGCAGGGGGAACAAGATCGAACACTATGATCCTGAAGGTCTCTCCCAACCCAAAACATTTAATACGTTTGAAATTTCATTTCTATGATTTTATTAATTCCTACTGTTCTTTGTGATGCTATAAACTGCATCTTTCTCTCCAATTTTTCACCATCATTCTTGGGTCTAGGTATCTAATTATCTCTAATGGAAGAATTAGGGTGTCAACCTCTGTTTTTGCTGACAAAGGCTACTGTAATAGATAGTTGAGTATTTCTTGCGGATGCCAGGAGGAATGACTATTTTGTGGACAGATATTGTAGTAGACAGAAGTATTGATTTGGTTTCATTGTAATAAACACTGCCAGATGTTATCTCAGTGTGTACTGTTTGCATTAGTAAATAAATAAATTCTCCAGAGCACAATTATTCCCTATAATGTTTTTTCAAAAGCTCACTCTTGTCTTACTGTTGAGCTTCCTCTGCTTTCTGTGCAGCTTGAGAAACTAATATGAAGATGTGAAGCGAATTGTAAAATTCAAATCTTGCTGTAGGTTCACATACCATGTCAAGGCCAAATCTGGCAGGTGTAAGTGATGGCACCTTCACTTGAGGTAGTCTTTCTTCATCTGGGACTTTTTCCTGTAGAAAATAACTGAACACATTTTATTTACTGTTGTTTTATTCTCCATACTGGTGAACACGTTGTCATGGGAATGTCGCAGTAAACACCTGTGTCCTTTGAGTCTTGGTAAAGGCTCTCAGCTCTCAGGTCACTTGGTACAAAGTGATGGTCTGGTTCCAGCCCATGTGCTGTCACTGAAGGCCTTGGTTAAATGCCAGTGCTTGAAGCCCAACATGTCACCTATTAAGTTAAACCAGCTCTGAGCAAGAATCTGACCTTCTGCAGAGACCAATAATTCCAAGGGTCCAGATTCACAGATGAAAAGGATCGATGGCATAAAACCAGTTTGCAAAGCACACCATTTCACACCACATCATGACACTGCTCAGCATATCACTGCAGGCCCATGTGCAGCTCCTGCACCTGAGCTTGCCTAGTGCTACCTTTTTCCTCACAATAGGCAAGGCACATTGAAGCACACTTAGATATGAGTTCTCTCTGATTTCTGGTGCTTTCAGCTTTCCTGAAAACACTGAGCTAGTCTATGAGTGCTTTCCTATAGTGTAGTCCGTAAAACTCATGTTAAATGAGGGCCAAAGTTGTGTACTGCATATTCTGAAAATTATTTATTTCCTTTTATTTTCAGTGAAGCCATACCTGTTCCCTGAAATAGTGGTTCCTTGCTCTGCTGGACTAATGCATCTCATAGTTTATGATTTTGAGTCATGTACTGAACACTGGCTTTCACTCAGACACATGTGCCCTTGACAAGTTGGCTCATTCCAAAGCCTTCCCAAAACATACTCAAAGCAATTTAAAAGGTTTAGGAAGATGCTATGTGTATTTGAATTCTCTGCCAGTGAATCAGCATTATTAACCTTACTACTCCTAAATTAAATCAACATTCTCTGTGTCACATCCTAAGTTTAAATTAATATTAAAAAAATATGATTTTTTTTCCAAATTCTTAATAGTTTAACTATTGTTTGTCTGTTTCTTCCAGTTTAGCAGCTGAATTTTTAACTGTACTTAGTCTGCTTAGGTATATTTAGAATTTTTATACACTTTACTGGAACTTTATGTAGTAAAAGCATTTACATGTGTATGTATTTACATCTGTACTTTACGATCTGTAAGGCTACTCCTTCTCAGAAAATTTATTTTGGACAAGGATCATCAAATCAATACTTTTTTTCATTTTTTTTTAACCATTTATCACTGTCTTCCTTTTCCTTTTCTCCAAAAAGTAAAAAAGAAAAAATTAATGAAGAACAAGGGGAGGAGAAAATGGGGGATCTTCCAACCAACTTTTTCTTGCCACGTGCATGAATGCTTTCAGTAATGTCTCTGAAAACTTTGAGAATAACTACTTGCTCCAAAAATTCCCATTCTAAAATTAGCAATACTTGGCCATTTAAAAGGCAGACCTTTTTCTCATCTCACTTCCCTTTGAATAGTCAAGTGCACATCCAAGTTACAGCCACTGAAGAACAATTCAAAGTTGCATGCAAACATGGTGTGTCAGCTGTGCATTTCTCCTGTTTCTAAGGAACAAAGATCACAAATGTGAAATGAAATGTAACAGAGAGGCACCTGAGTGCAGATGTGAGGGTGGAATCTGCATTGGCTCCATTTCAGCACAGACAGTGGGAAAACTTAAATCTACTCGTGGGTCCGGAGATCTTTACCTCTTTCAGGTTAGCAAATGTATCTAAGGGAAGAAGCAAGAATAGCTAATTCCCAAGTGATTTTAATGATTCATGCTCCCTAAAAGAGGGAGCCATGGGAAATATGCCTGAGCATCACTGTTTTGTTGTGTGCTATAGGATGTTTGTTTAGTGAAATGGCTTTGCTAATAGATTCGCTAGTCAGTCGTGTCCCAAATAAAATAAAAAGTGTAACACAGCCCTCCTTAGGTTTGGTCTTCTGCAAAATTAAATGCCTCATTTGTGTCTCTTATCTAGGAAGGAAAAATGGACCAAATAATGACCAAAGCCTTCAGTAGCTCTGAGGGTCTTTTGATTTTAAGGTATAAGGACTGCATGAGCTTGCTGCTTCTTCTTCTTCTTCAGGGCTTATGATAGAAAACCTTTGCTGTATTCTCTCTTCCTGCCCTCCCTGTCTCTCAGCTCTCAGGTGATACAGGGCCACAGCATAAGACACCTCAGGTAAATGTTGCAACAACCAGCTGATGTGACTACAGGGCGTATTTTCTGTCTAGTAGGTCGATATATATGTTTCCTTTGCTTCACATTTGTATGGAACAAAATACCCTGCTTTTTATTGATTGTTTCCTAGGGTAAGGCTGGAAGTTTGTCCCCAGAATCAGTTTGGTTTTTGGCATCTCCCTTGCCTCCTTGTGCAGTGATGCCGCTTAATGCTCATTCAGGCAGTGGATTTGCGATTCTGGTTCTTGGCCTAAAGTGGATTGAGATTCATAAAAAATAATCTCAAATCACAAAGCCACCATGGGAGGCCTATAGCTTCTGTGACTATCTCACTTGGGCTAGATTTGAATCAGCAATTAGGAGGTGAATGGTTTTGTTCTTATCCCACTGCCAATTTCCTGAACTAACATAATCTGAGTGTGTGTCACAAAACTTTATTTTCCAACTGAATGCATTCATCCTTTAAAAACAGGTTAAAAAATAAGAAACAAAATGTAAAGGAAATTTAACATCCAAAAAATACAGAACAGTTCTCAGGACTTTAAAATATATGTAAACATCAGTTCCTGCCAAGTTAGTCATTACTAAGAGTTGTTAACACGGGGGATTGATTGAGAGAATGATTGTTGCTGTAGAATGATGATTTAATAAGAGAAAAATCTGATAGATTTGACATGCTACATAAAATGTGCAGAATGGTTATTCTTTGGTAAATTGCAACTTTCGGTTGTACCCTGTACAGATGTGTTTGTTCTGTACCTTGCCACATTCCCCTTTTTTTCCTGTTATTCTGTTTAATTGCTAGAAAGCATTGGTATTCACCATTGTTACACATGTCACCCAGAAAAACATACACACTCCCCATTTTCCTTCCTCTTGCTGACTTCTCTCACCCCTTTGCCTGGCCTGAACTCACCTACCTCCTGTGGTGTTCAGTGGAGCACTGCAAAATGTCCTGCTCTCCATCTTTAAAAGTTGTCTACCAGGAGCTCAGCTTTATTTGCTCTTTGCTAGCACTGCCTTCACAGGCACTGTTCTGGCTGATGATTATTTATCTGCTATTTAGTCTTAACAAAATGCTTAGTGCTTTATAAGCCAGAAAATGAAAATTGTCTCAGCTCAAGGAAGTTGTACAGGACAAGAAGATGAAACAGCCCTTTTATTATTCCCATCTTTACTGACAGGCTGTACTCTGTTCTTCCATTTTTCAGCAGTAATTTATGAGAGGTTGGTTTGTTTGGGGTTTTTTTAAATCTGAAATGACCGATGCCTGTGTGAAGATCCTATTATAAGTGCTGTTGGTGTCTTTGGTCTTCTGTAAAGCCTAGTGGTTCATGCTGGCCATGCCCAAATAACAGTGATCCCCTTGATCTGATCTGCTGCTGCGCCCTTTTTCTGCAGATAGAGGAGGCTGGTGTTAGAGGCTGGCCACAAATGGCCTTTAGCTTGCCTTGAGAAAATGTAGGGCTAGCCCTTGTGCTTGTACTCTATGAATAATAATAATAATAAAGAATCCTAGAGTCTGATTACAACAAATAAATTCCATAACACCCTCTGCATTATATTGGTTGTGCCAAAGAGCGTAACATAAAATGACTGAGAACAACAGCAATTCAAAACAGCAGTGCACAGTGGTGTAATTGGACCCCAAGCACATAAAAATAACAGTTTAAAAGAAAGGAAAAAAAGGCAGAAATGAGACCATGGAGTGGTATCAGGGACAGTGTCATGAAACTGGTGAGATGCATGAGCCTAGTAGAAAGAAAAAGAAGGGGTGGGGGGTGAGTTACTTATGAATCAGTACAACTGTGCTTTGTTCTGCATGAGTGTTTTAATAGAGCAAGTGTAATATAAGGATCAGGTGGGCTCGTGGGAATGGAACAAAAGGTTTTGTAAAATTAAAGCAAAATAATTATAGCTCTAGGTGTAGAGTGAGCACACTCCAGCAGTTGATAGCAGGAACCTGCTCAGAATGGAGAAGGAAGGAGGGAGGAAGATGCAGTTGGAAAGGTTTTTGGTTTACTTTTTTTTAATCCATGCATACACATACACGTGTACATACATACCATGTGCACATATAGTGTAAACAGATTCATACATGTATGGTAACAAAGACTTTAAGTCAGTCCCAGTTTTATGCAGCTTTAGAAGTCACTAATAGACCTCCACAAAAAATGCATTAAAATGAAAATTTAAGGAATAATCTCAAATGAATTAATTAACAAAAAAAAAAAAAAAAAAAAAAAAAGAGCAATACCATCAGAACATTGCTTTCTGAAGGAATAAAGGGCTAAAGTCTAAAACAGAGACTGTCTTATGACATGGGAGATGTTCTTGCTGTAAAAGCCCAGTGATGAATGTGTGCAGAGTGCCCAGTATACTAATAAAGCCAACTCAAAGTCCCAGCAGTGAATGTGATCATGGGGGTTCACAAGAAACTGTCAGCAATGCTTTGTGTTACAGAAACTCCCATATTTGGGCAGAGCATTCTGCTGTGCTCTCGGGCAGAAAAAGCTGTTTCCTACCTGAATTTCAGAGTAGTTTTACAAGCAAGGTGGGAGCTTGGTTGATCACCAAGTGGCCTCCCTGTGTCTAGTTGGGTGCTTTTTCCTTATTGTCTGCCTGTATATGTACCTAAGTGCATGTGGAATCTGTATAAAGTAGAAAACAAAACAGAAATCTGAAAAAAAGTCACGACCCACCATGCACTTTCTCTCTAAGTTGCTGATTGTCCTCAAAATGTAAAGAGGAGATGTCTGGAATCCAGGAATGGAGAAAGCCTGTACTCAGATATGCATTCTTCTTCTGTCGTGTTGGTCTCCCAGTTTTCAGAATGTGCTCCTATTTTGGGCAGTGAGTTCCAAATAAATAAATTCTTTTTATTTGTAGATATGCTGAAAGAGAAAGAAGCAGTGAATTTTAACACCAGCCCCATTGACTCCCTATTTCCTTCCACTTATGCACTGCTGCAGGGAATGTTATAAGGAATACAAGCAACCACCAGTGATAAAATGAACATAAAGTGAGAAACTGGTTTTGTTACAGCACTCAAATCACTTCCCTTCCACGGTGGATGTTGTCTGATGGGCAGGACGATTGCACCTCATTGTGATGCAGTTTGTGGAGGGGAGGTTCAGCGTAGCCCACAAAACTGTAGTTGCAGGCACAGCTACTACAGATGGCTGGTGTGCAAGATAAGGTCTTGGCAAGGGAGGGGGACAATTAGCCTGCCTCCCACTACATTTCCCCTTATTCTGTCATCAGATTTCCCTTATTCAGAGTTTGTTCAGGGTAATTGTTCACAGACAATATATTTTTGTGCTCACGGTGCAATCAGAGGCTGTTCTCACTTGGAGCAGAGCACATCTCTTAGGTAGTGCTTTCTGCCAGAATGTGGAGGCTGAGATCAGAGTGAAGCTTTATGAGCTCCATTTGGTGCTTTTTACTTCCGTCTTGTTTCTCTCTCTGCAGGGGATGTGAAACTAGATTTGTCCTGTTTCCACAGCAGGGTTTTGGTTTATTTTGTTTTTCCAAAGCATTTCATTCGGTGGCGCAAATCCAGAGGAGAGTGTGTTGCAGAGATGGATTTGAATGTCAGACAGAAAGAGTTGTGTTTAATAAACTCTTTGTTGTAAACTATAGAAACTTGAGAGCAGGAGGCCCCTGTTTAATACAAACATTCTGTGGCTAAATTATCACTCTAAGTATTTGCCCTGAAATTTAAAGAGCAGTGAGACAAGGTAACTTTGCTAAAATGGATATTTATGAGGTCTGATGCTCAAATTTGAAATTCTTTGGTTCTGGTTCTCCTCTCAAACTCTTTCCACCTTCCATCTGCCTTTGTCTTTTGACTCAGAGATGGCTGCCTAATAGAACTGTGTGGAATATAGGACTAGTTAAAATGAAATTTGAAAAACAAAACCAACAAAAATAAAATTAGATGAAAAATAAACAACAAAGTTTTATACAGTTTTAGAAAAAAAAAAAAAAAAAAGGGAAAAAAGATGCTTTAATGGTCTGATACAGTACTTGAAGATGATAGCCCCACATGCAAACAGCTGAACATGTAGCTCCCATTATGTATGCCACTACTGCTTATCTCCTCTGTTCCCCTGCTTTTGAAAACTCTTTTCTGTATCACAGCACAAGCTACCTATCTGTGTTGATCTCATTTTGAAGTGTTTTGTCAACATGAGCCTATTATGAAATTAAAGGTCAGTAAAAGGCCAGGTATTCGTTGGGGTAAGCACTGCATGCTGGAAAGGGAGGGGTCAAGAATGCCTCATCACATCCCAGGCTTTCAGCTTCGCATCGTGTGCGTATTCCTGTTTGGGAACGGAGACGCTGTAAAGCTTCAGTCGACCCCTGAATTCACAGCAAGACACAAGATGCCAGTATCTGTCACATTCAAGTCCTTGAAACACTGTTGAAGTCAGGGAATTCAAAGTCCCAGATTCTTGGCTTCTTTTGAGATCACCTTATTTTCTTCCTTGCCATTCTAGTAAATCCAGCATACATACATGCACATGCATACTTGTGTAGACATACTGACATCTTCCCAGAGCATGAAATTCAGAAAAGGGAACAAAAGCACAGGTTTTTCCCTTCGTCCTGTCACTTTCTGACAAAAAAAAAAAAAAAAAAAAAAAAAAAAAGGGGGGGGGGGGGGAAGAAGAAATTCATAAGTAGTTTATATTCTAGCTTTCCAGCTTTATTTTTATTTTTTTCCATTCACTCTTTGCTGGGAGCAAAACATAAAGGATTAAGACAAGAGCAGCCCTGTGTATTTGTATATTATATTTACATATAATATATGTTATTCCTGTTCTAAATTGTGCTGAAGAAAAGGTAGTATTTTCCACATTTGCTCAGAAATTATGCAGCACTGCTGATATTTCCCTGCTTTTTCTCCATCTACTTTGGAATTTGATGAGCAATGGCATATAGGCATCAGTAAAGTCTGCAGTCCCTCTCTTTGCTCTTTTGTCTGATTATCCTTTTCCCAGTCTGTAGGAGAATGAGTCTAATCTGGCTGGAAAATTTGCACCCTGATTTTCTCATACAGCACATGAAGTTTTTTAGATAACAGTAGGGACAATTTCTGGTCTTATTGAAGTTGTTGGCAGTTCTCCAGATGATTTGTTATAAGATTTGGCCTTGAGAAAAAGGATCAGTCACACTCATCTCCTTTTAATTCTGAACTAGAATGACCCGTATCACTGCCCACTGATGGCTGCCTAGGATACTAGCAGTGAAATTTTGGAAAACGTTCAAAAGTTCAAATATATGCAAGAATGCATGAAACCCCCTGTTTAAGAGACCAGAGAGAATACAGTTTGCCAGAGCAAAATATGTCTTTAAATAGAAACATAAAAAAAAAACAACCTAGAAGCTTGATATGAAAGAGATTTATATCCATTTTGTTATTTTTCTATACAATGTCAATTTAGGATGATATCTGGGACAGTTCTCTCAACCTATGTAAGTGTTTTTCTGTTTTTTCTAAAATCTTTTGGTTGCAGAGCACTATAAATGGTGCAAAACAAAGTCTCTTTTCCAAGTTCCCTACAGTGAGCAACTTAAGAGCATTTAGTTTTAGTGTGTATTAGGACTTTGTGTCCTCAGAGAACAGATCCTGCCTCTTTGATCTCCAGATATAAAAATCACTGTTTCCCAGTGGTTACAGAAGATCACTGGGGCCCCAGAAAATGCCATGAAGATGCAGAATGAGGACCTCGCAGCTCCAGTCCATTTCCAGCACTGCTGTTGCTTCTTGTATGTTTTGAAAAGAATATTAGTGATCTCCAGTAATCCCCATTTCTGAAATTAATTTAAAAGTACTTATATAACTTAGCAACATGCCTTAGGGAAGGGAAAAATAATTTTAAAGAAATAGTCATACTCTCTAACTTTATTATAGTTTCTTTCATGTGTTTATATGTGCAGGTAGTCTGCAAAATAAATGTACAGGCATATAATTCTGCATGCCTGTATCCTGTGCAGTGGCCCTTCCCATGGGAAAGGAGTTGATCTAAACCAGTATTCAAATCCAACAGTTTTCTGTCTTTTGGAGAGAAGGAGAAGTAGGGAGTCAAAATACAAGATTTCATTACAATACAGTTCTGTCTGCAGCTGAAGGCATGTTGCTATCTGGAGTTTTCCCTTTCAAAATTTCTAGTAGGAGGTGAATTTTCCAGTTGGTTTGACTCTGCTGTTAAAAAAGCCAAGCTGACTTTTTTTTTTTTTTTTTCTTTGATTAAGTGAATAAAATGTTAACGGTAATTAAGCCAAGGAGAGTTTTAAATTTCGTTGATTTTTTTTTTCCTCCAGTTCCTAACCTGGTAAACAAACTGCTTGTATCCATCTTTGCAGAGATGATTTAAAACCACTGTGCTGAGAGTATAGCATAAGAACACCAGTTTTCACTTTGGGGACAAAACACTCTGATGACCTTCAAGGCTCGTGTGTTAAACTTGCAAATAAAAAATCATGTTTTTCATTATTTCTGTTACCTCAGGGTTACTTCAGGGCTAAGGTTCCCCGTGAAGATCAAACAAGAGGTTTCTTCCTGTCTTGCACATCCTTACGTATGCCCAGATTATGCCCTCTGTGAAAATACTAAACCGCAGACACTGTGGCCTTGGAGCTGGAGGGAGGATTGCTTGGTGTTATTCAGGCTCTGATCAGCAGACCAGACCAAGATCCGGCTGCTCCTGTCTGGCTCAGTAACCTTGGAAAAGTCAATAATAGGCTTGTGCCCACATTCCCCAGCTGTAAAACGAAGGGGATGCTCTTTCTCTGCTGCAGAGGTACTTTGGGGATAAAGCTGCTCTCTGAAAATGATGGTGAGGACCCCATGTGCTCCTCTCACCCCATGTGCTCCTCTCATCCTTGCAGGATAGTGAGTGAGCTCGCCCAGCCCGGCTCAGCTGGAATTTTTGATAACCTTTGCAGAGTGAAAGTGATTGTTTCAGAGCTGCTTCTGTGGTATATTATCTGCTAATGTCCCTGATACATTTCTTTTTACATGTTTTGCTGTAACCTTGTTCACGCAGGCTGATCATATGTGCCCCAGATACAAACAGGAAGACAAAGTTTCCAGTTCCATCTGCTGCAGTCTAGAACGATTTTATCCACCATTCACTGGGGGAAAGCAATTCTGATTTAAATGGCACATAAGCTGTGCATTATTAGTCTGATAGGGTAAAGTATTACAGGGTTTTTTCCTAGTGGATTTTTACATTTGAGCTGGAAATAACTGTGCTGCATGAACTCTTAAGTTGAGAGATGTATTAAACAAAAAAAAAACCAAACAGAAAACTTGTGAAATAGCAGAGGCTTTCACTTTACATCAGTGAGGTCTACTTGTTAAATCTCCCCAGAACAATTCTTCTACCAAAATACCTGGCCAGCTCTTCCAGCTCTTCTCCAGCAACTTTCAGCAGAGGTAGGTATCCCCTTAAAAAAAAAAAAAAAAAAAAAAAAAAACCAACAACACCAAAAAAACAAACAAAAATCTCCCCCTAAAAACACACAAAAAACCAACAAAAAACAAACAACAAAAAAAAACAACAACAACAAAAAACTAACTCCAAGAAACAAACCAGACTAAAAAAAAAAAAAAAAAAAGCAACCTCCTTGGAGCCACCACTGTTTGGAAATGAACAATTAACAAATGCAACCTTTTCACTGATGCCCTAAATTCCTTTGTCACTTAGTATCAGCCTGCACAAACTACACCTCCATGCCTGACCTAAGTTACATCATACTGCCATGTTGTGGAGTAATCTATTGTTGAATGTGTACAGAAAATTGGTTGTAAGATTCATGATATTATAATGAATAATTATATTTTTTTTTACTAAATAAATGACAAGGTTTATTTAGTGAAAATATAATGCCACTGCAGAGAGCAAAATAAAAAATAAGTTTATGTGCTATGCTTGGACTAAGGGACGTGTCCCTACATTCCTTCTCAGCTTCCTAACACTGCTAATAGGAATAGTGATAACCTTTATCTCCCCACTGGGCTGCAGGAGACCTTGGTGTCTGCCAGGAGACAGCTTTCCTACAGCAAGCAGGTTCTAACTAATCATCTTGTCAGTCCTCCCTAAGGCATCGCCGCCTTGGGGCAGGTTTGGGGCATGATCCCACCTTCCTCAATCTGTGGGATTTTAGTAGAAGTAGCTCGGGTTTGTATCGGTGTTGCTGTCCAGAAGCTTGTCTGTTGTTTTCAGTGAGGATTTACCTGGAAAAAAATATATCATTGAGCAGCTGAATTTTAACTGTTCAGGACCAGCTGAATCCTTTACGTTACCAGGTTAGCATACCTAAATGTGGGCTTAATTTGCTTTTTTCTTTTCCTCAAAATTAATGATTTCTTTAAGCTTATTATTTGGAGTTCTGCTTGCTTCGTTTCTAAGCAGGCAAAGATGCTCACCTGTCTCTAATGTTGTGCTACACGTTACATAGATAATGCTGAGAGTTAATCCACTGAGGAGGTGGGATGGATGATGGTCGGTGTTAATCCAATGTGGATGGTGGGATGGAGTGCTGGGAGCCTTTGTGGTACAGAAACAAAAGCACTAAGTTGTTTCGAGAGAGATTCTTCCCTGCTAGAAAAAGCACTGCAGAACGCCAGTCCGGCTTTGGGTAATAAAAGTAGCTTTGAAAGTGAAAGCAAATAGATGCTGCAAGCTCGGGGGGAAAAAACGGAGTGCCCACGCAGTCGGGTTTGTGTCCCTGGGCTTTGGGAGGGATTCCTGCCCCGGCAGGACGGGGCCGCGCTCGGCTGTGCCGGGGCTGCGGGAGCCACTGGAGCGCCCGGTTCCCGCGGGAGGGGGGAGGGCTGGGCCGGGCTGGGCTGGGATGAGCCGGGCTGGGCTGGGCTGGGCTGGGCTGGGATGGGATGAGCCGGGCTGGGCTGGGCTGGGCTGGGCTGGGATGGGATGGGCCGAGCCGGGCCGGGCTGGGCCGGGCTGGGATGGGCCGGGCTGGGATGGGATGAGCTGGGCTGGGCTGGGCTGGGCTGAGCTGGGCTGGGATGGGCCGGGCTGGGATGGGATGAGCTGGGCCGGGCTGGGCTGGGCTGAGCTGGGCTGGGCTGAGCTGGGCTGGGCTGAGCTGAGCTGAGCTGGGCTGGGCTGAGCTGGGCTGGGCTGGGCTGGCAGCCTCGGGGAACCAGCGTGAAGGAAGGAAGGAAGGAAGCGGATCACAGCGTATGAAGTCTGAGAAGTGACAGCGTTTTGCACTGGAGGCAGCTGTGTTGAGGTTACCTGAGGACAGTGTCTGGCTCTACTGGCTCATTGCTTGGAGCATTAAAAAAAAAAAAAAATCATCCAATTAATGGGGGCACCTCCTAAACAAACCAGATATCCCTTTCACCATGCAGTCCCTGTTGAGAAGAGTATAATTTTGTGTTAACTACACTGGATAAGTAAGAATTTGTTATGTTCTGACTTTATCCAGGAAATTCCCTTTTAACCCAATTGTCCCTATTAAGTGTGTCAGCTCTTCTTTCAAGAGCTCTGCTCTGCAAAGGCAAATTAGTATATTTATGTGGAAGCATGTAATTTTAAGACAACAAAAAATTGGGAAGCCCTTATCCATTTTTTCAGAAAAAGTTATCTATTTTAAATTATTGCAACAAACTCTGCTTGATTACAGTTGTTTATAACAATTAAATTTATTTCTGTTCATGTTTATTTTTTCACTTTTAAACATTAACAGCAGAATTATACTTTCCACTTTCATTTTCTTTAATCTACTTTAATTTTGTTTAGACTTGATTTAAAGTTTCATTTTCAGATTCTCGTCTAAATATTAAAAATCTAACCTGAAACAACTTCCTAAGACTGATCTACTATTCTTTGCCCTCTTCTTAAATTATGCATAATGTAAGCTTGACAATAGCCAGGTTTAATTCTCAAACACTTTATTTATGTCAGTGTAATTCAAAGTCTAAGGGAAAACAGTTAATCTTGTGTACAATTAGCGTGTAGCTCTATTTAGCTGAAGATCAGTGTATTTCCCTCACAAGTGAGCATCAGTGAACAGGTCCACTGTGTCGTCTTGAGACCTGTGTGAACTGTTGACTACTTCAAAGCATCCAGGATGGGCCCTACGTAGGCTCTTGGAAGTTTTCCTGTTTCCAAGGCACTTGTGTAGGTAGGTATATTAACCATGGGATATATTATTTGTGCACTGATTTTAGAGTTGTCAGAGGAAAATCAGTGTCAGAGAAGAAGGGAGCAGTGCTCTTGAAGTGAGGTTTTCACCTTTCAGATGCTGTTTGTTTCCCCATCCTATTTTGGATTTTGAGGGTGCTGTCTTTTGTGGAGGAGATGGTTAATGCTCCAGAAAAATGGACCTTATGTGTCCTGCTGTTTGGTTACTGTTTGATTGAGGTGTTTGGGGAGAAAAGTTACATAATTTTTAACATGAACTCACAATCAGTTTGGGCATATGGCACTGTAGGAGAGTGTGTACAATGTGTGTGTGTACAGTATTCCTAAAGATATTCCTAAAGACTGGTTTCAGTATGTTTCTAACTTGCCTGCATCTTAGCAGTAGATATATAGAATATACGTAACATAAATGCATTCTATTAGGGGTTGTTTGATGCCTCTGATGTAGTTAATGCTCTGAACATGTTGTTTTGACATGCTTAGTTCTATGTGAGGAATTGTTAACACATTTTATCATAGTATGGCATGGATTTGTGGGAATTCCATGGTTTTCTACAATATCACTACCTCATATGAAATGCACACAGTCCTTCTAAATGAAGTGAAGTGTTTATGGCATGAGGTTAATCCTCAATTTGGGGCCCAAAAGGTGTTTTCACTCATGTAAAAAGTAGCGAGACCCAAGGTGATTTTAACAGATGATACATTTCTATCCTAAAATAGATTCAAAGGGATTTTTTATCATACTGTTCAATCTCAGGTGTGTCTTTTTTTTTTTTTTTTCTGCTCCCAATATGGGTATTCCTGTTTTGTATTTCAGAACCTAGATTTTCATTTAGCAATTAATGTGCATGATTCAAGTCACTCCTTCTGTATTTTATGATTTTTTTTTCCAAATATAGTATTTCTCTGCCTACTGTTGATTGAGCAGAATGGGACTTGCCTACACAAAATTTCTTAGGAAATACGATTTGCACATCCAGATTTCTGACTACACCCACTCTCCCCATTATTGCAAGGTGTTAATCTAGTTGTATGATGGTGCTTGCACAGATGCATACATACATACTCTCTTTAAAAATAGGCTGTGCACCTAAATCCTTATGGGAGAGCTGGGTCTGTGTGCTCACTGAATATTTAGCCCTTGTGGTTACTGCAGAAGAGTTTTTGTGAAGACTCTTCCGTATTTTTAGAAGGTGCTTTTAGTAAGCAGTTTAATCCTAAGTAACAACTGAGTTTTTTGCAGCAAATTTTAATTTAAAACTAATTTTAAAATTACACATATCCTTTTTAACAGTACTTTGGATTTGAGCAGTTCCTTTCCAGAAACTTACCCTGGAGAAAATGTTTTTAATCAGGTTAAAATGGAGGCAAGACAGAAAAAAAAATGTTTGCTGTGGCGTGACTGGAGCAGTGCTAATGAGCTCTGCTCTAATACATGAAGGAACATATGGCCCCCATCTGAATACAAACTGGACACAAAGCAGTAATTCAGCTGAGATGTCCTGAATATTGTAAACTGGGTGAATGTGGTTGAAGGTGTTTATAAATGGTGGCTGAATCCCGCACACTGACTCACTGCCTTCTGATGTCCAGGGCTCAAGGTGCTATTTGTAAGAGTATAGAAAATGACCAGTAGAGGGAATTCTTAATTAATGCTAACAAAATAGCAAACTGAAGTGTTATGCCATGAAGAAAAAACTTCTTGTGCTCATGACGCAGCAAGAGACGGATTATGGAGAGGGCGAGTTAGGAGAAGAAAAATCACAGGACAAGCAAATTGAGTATTTACTGGCAAATAATTGCTCTCTTAAGCTGTGGCACTCTTCCTAAATTCTTGGCATTCCTGAGCACTAGAACCATTTTCAAAAAATGCATCGTTACAGAGTAGATGTTAAAAACCCTCTCAAAGGCTGATGGTGCAGACTTGTGCAGGTAAGAATGTGTGCATTACTGCCTATATTTCTTCTAAAGCTTTAGATTGCCATCGTTTGCAGGACTGATACTTCTCTCTTTCTCCGACAGAACTGGTGTTTTAGTTTCACAGCTGTATTTCGTCTGAAAGTTGGGGAAGTGAGGCTAGTCTTTTAGGCAGGCTGCTTTTCTGTCAGCAGAGAGTTATCAACGGACAAGGAAACAAAACAATCTGGGGAAAAGTATATGGCCCGGTTGTATTTTGTTTAAATGGGTGCTGGCTTTTATGGAGATGCCTCTGATTGAAAGACTACACATCAGCTTAATGTGGGGCAGGAATTTACCGCCCGTATGTGCTTGTATTGCCACGCTGATTTCACTGCAGGAAAGCTTGTGAGATGCTGCAGGGAAGGAACTTTTTATAAGGGGCTCAGTCCCAGGGACTGCCTGCATCCCCAGGGCTTCCCTAGGTGTGGCTCCCCAGGGAAATGAGATGTTGGGGAACCCACTCTGTTTCCATTGTCTACAGTTTGCCTACCTGTTTTCTACTCCTTTCCCTCCCAAATTTCACCACTTTTAGCAAATTTTTTGATGGGTGAAAGTTTCCAATTTACCCGTGCTTCCACTTTTTTTTTTTTTTAAGTAGACAGCTGTTTAAGGGGGGAAAGTTCTTTTTAACAGCCACTCTATGGGACAGGCAGCCTCATAATTAAATCCAAAATTATACATCAGATACAAAACTCTTGACAGAAATCCGTAACACTGGAGGCTCATTTGACTCTTCAGTAGCTGTCTCAAATTTACGGAGGATTTTCTTTTTGTTTATTCCACATGCAGATTTCATTTTCTAATACTAAAAAAGGGCATGGAGATGTAAAGGTAGTTAAGGATACTTTGTCTTAAAATATGACTCTTACATCTTAATCATCAAATAAAACTGTAACACTGCCACTTTTTACCAAACCTACAGAACGCTGTCCCTCATTTCTTCTCCCCACTTCATCATGTGCATTAAAAGTAATGGCTGAAAGAGTGTCACTTCTCACAAGTTAATGAGAACAGCTCGGATTCCTGAAGAGCAGACATGTTGCTTTGATTTTACAGGGGGTTTATTTTGATTGTACTGACCACGAACAAGCTGAACACTTGATGGATGGGGGCAGATGTGTGTTGGAGACACAGCTGTGGAAAGTCACACAGAAAGCATCACAGAACCCAGTATCAGATCCTTCAGAAAAAATAGCCAAGTTCCCCATAAAGAATAATGGTGGTTTAACTTTTAACACAGGGATGACTTCTCATTAATACGTATCAAATTAAAATTGACTTAGGTCTTTAAACATGGGCAGTGTTTAGTCCTTATTGTTTATTGTACCATAATTGTGGATATTCTGTTTATTCAGTATTATGCTCTTTCTGTGATTATATTTATTATTATAAAGGCCTTTCTTATTATTGCAATAATTATTATATATTATAATAATTATTGTTACTTATTATTGCAATAATTAGTCCTTTTTAAACTGATAAAATCTTGGCCCATCTGGAGTTTTGGGTACAGAGTACTGCAAGTTTATTATATAGCATGTGATTGAAAAGTAAAAATCCTTTTATTGGTTTTAGTGTTCTGCCTTTTAATGACTGTCCCCTCTTTTCTTGGGAAAATTTATTTTCTCTGTGCAGTTGTATTTATATCCCTTCCACTACATTCAGTCTTTGTTTTCTTTGTCATTTGATGCTTTCAAAACTTTTTTCATATGAAAAGCTGTTGAGGGTTTTAATGAGTCTTTTACTCTCTGAACCCTTTTTGTTTCTCCTCTACCCTCTTTGAGATGGAATGATCAGCACTGACTGCAAAACCCAAAGCAATGGCATGACAGCAGCTTATATAACCACATTATGGAAATCTCAGAAGCATTTCCTTTGGACCCCCGTATTGTTCAGTGTGAAGCCCTGAACAGCCCCACTAAATCCCTCCATTTCCTTTCCTGTGTTGGCTTCTGTGAATTTACCAAGCTAAGGGAGATGGAAGCAGTGCAAATTATTTTTTTGTTTCTGCTAATGGAAAGGCTAGCTCCAGAATCCTGCAGAAAGTGGGAGTTTTTGAAGTCAAGAGAGGTATCTGTGGAGAAGTATCCTTGTACCTTGTGTGCAGCAAACTGGAAGGATTCCATAAGACAGTGATGGTTGACATGGAAAGGAAGTACAGCTTGTTCTGTGGCTTCTAGACCATCTGCAAGTGACTTGCAAGAGATGAGAGTGTGCCAAATAAAAGCACAATTGTGATATAATGGAGGTATGAATCAGTCATTGGTCTACTCTTACTGGAAAAAGCATGCAAAGACTGGGACTGTTCCTCGGGTGGTACTAGGATACTTCATTCCTTTGAAAAATGTGTTTCAAGCCCTAATTTCAGACCAGCAGTCACTTAAAGGGTCTGGAAAAAGAAAAAAGCTTTTTTCAGTTTAGATTGTCAAATCTTATCTTTTTATTTCTGCAGATAAATAGAGGCATGTTATAGAAATATATAATACGAAGTCCCTGGGTCACAGTAGAGCATATCAAGTTGACTTTTGCTGGAAGCAAGTGAGTTTTATTCCTGTTTCTCTCCTCTCCATTCACCCCCCTTCATTCTTCTTTTACCTCCTCTTCTTGCCTGTCCCTGCCTTCCGTCAGAAATTTTCTTTTTTCCTTAGTCAAAATTCTACCTGGTGTGGTATATTTTTCTAGTGTAAATGATCACTTTCAGTGTTGAGGTGATAAAACATACTTTATGCCTTCTTGGTTGCCCAAGAGAGAACAAATAGATTTTGAAAAGCAGATGGTTGACTAGAGAGCCCTAAGGTATCACAGAGCTAACAGGTGCAGCTCCCTATTCAGACTCTGCAAAGCAAAAAAATCCTGCTTCTCAGACAAACAAGAAAAAAAAAAAAAAAAAAAAAAAAAAAAAACCCACACAGGAAAAGCAGGCAAAAGATGGACTTTAGAGTCCAAATACATATATATTTTTAATCATGTTTATGATGTTTATGGTAGGGACAGTGTTTGTATGCTGGAAGTAGCCATCCCTTGTGAAGAACAAGGCAAGCTTCATAGCTCAAGCAGAGTGCTGGAAGGTAGAGACCTGCACCTAATTCCATCATGACCATTGATGAGCTGAGCGATTTGCAAAACTCCTTCATGTCTGTGTCTCACACAAAAGCAGGACAGTAGCAGAGGAATAACTAATGTATCCTTCTACAGATCCTTGTGAACCCTGTATGGGAAAGGCTAAGGAAGGAAAAATGTATCCTAGCATTGAAACACTACATACTGAGTCTATTCCGTGCATGTTTCTGAAATACAGAGAGTCAATTGTTGAATACCTCAAGCAAAACAACACATGTAGGTCATTAACAAAGAAAGAAAAATCATGTCATCAGCATTGCCTGTTTCTAGTCACATCTGTGCTATCTTACACATTCAATATGGAGTAGATGACTTACCTAGTCAGCCTTCCAGTGGTGAGGGATCTATGACTGCACTTTTTCACTTCTTCTGCAGCTATCGATAACTTCAGATGTAATTTATACTGGGTTTTGCTCACACTGCCATAAATCCTAATTCAGAATGAGAATAGAATATCAATGCTTCATTATTAATAACATCATTAGGCCTTAATTTTGTGATCTTAAGTTTGAGCCATCCAGCTGAAAATCCCTGGGGTATGCTTACTGAATCCATGCTGGGAGCACTTCGTTGTTGTAGGTGCTCTTAAGCACATTTGGTCTTGGTATAACAGATGACTATGAAGTGGTGTCTAGAGGTCTGAAGAGTTATGTTTGCAGGAGCAAGTAACTTAGACCAGGCAACAAAAGAAAGTTTTTTGCATTGCCAGAGGTGGAAAAAACACAGATGCTAAATTCTTGTCTTCTGATTTGAGTACTGGAGTACTGGTCTTCTATTTCAGGGGAAAAAAAAAAAAAAAAAAAAAAAAGGAAATCAGGAGGGTAACTATTCAGAATTTTAGCTAGTAGCAAGAAACAAGGAAAGGGCATATAATGAGCATGGCTCTTTGGCTCTTTTTGCCCAAGCATTAAATATTAACATCTTTAAAATCAAGATTGCAAGGAAAGGGTTTCAGTGCGTTTAGTCCAATTAGAAAACAGATTCATAACCATAATCACATTTTTAAATTAATGAATACAGGAATAAGAAAGTAATATAGATCAATAATCTTATGTAAAAGTTTTTCTGGGAGTTATGGAATCTGGTGCATCATGCTCTCAATTTTTCCGTAAAAACATTTTTCCGTTAGTCATCAGGTTGGAGCAAAGTTTATAAGAATTGGAAAAACAAGTCATAAGAGCTAAAACACATTTTGAAAAGTTAAAATGAAAAGATGAATAGGATGGAAAACTTTTTGAGGAGCTGGGAGAAAAGAAGGTAACAGGGAGAATTTTTTTTCTGCTTTTGTTTCAAAGATGGAGTCTTGCTGGAGAATTAGGTTGTAACAGTACTGTAGCCAACTGTGAATATCTGTGATACTGTTGGAGGAAAGATTGCTTTCCTGCTCCTCTTTTCAGGAAAATTGCCTTAGTTGTCTTGGTCCTTATGTTCCACATAATTATCAGCTGAGTTGAAGGAGATCTCCCTACAGCTGTGAGTAGTAATGAGGCTTTAGCATTTCTTTGCACATCAGTACTAGGATGTGACCTCTCTCCCTAGAAGGCTCACCTTTTCATTACAGTGGTGTTACTGCTTTTCTGAATGTTTAAGGCATCACTCAGGTGATACAATCCCTTCCCTCTGCAGATGTAGAAAATACAAACAAACAAAAGTTCCAGAGAGCTTATTTAACCTTGGGATGTGAAAGGTGGTCAAGGATGGAGGTTTCAGATTATTGGGGCAGGAGTTTTGAAGGAGAGTAAAAGAATTAATGCATTTAGGATTGTACTTAGCATATTGCATCAATGATGCAAGAAATGTGGAGAAATGCCACAAACACCTGAACAGAGGGAGGTGTCAGAGATAGAATGACAGCTGCCGTTCAAAACTCTGATGACATTTGAAATGTAAATAAATGTAAGGCAGTGTCCTTTTGTGAAGGCATTCCACGATGATCTTCCCCCTCATACCAAGTTCAATCAAACAAGTTCACCTATTCTCCTGTGATGCAGAATTGATGTGACATCATGAAATTCCAAGAATAGAAATCAGACAAAATGGATGCTTCTACAGAGGGCAGATTATCCTGTCATGTTAAAAATAAAGGAAGTTGTGGTGTGAGTCAGTCCTCAGAAAATGATGTTTGAAGTGAGATGTATAAAAAGTGCTGGGGTACAGAAGCTCAAGTATTGTGGAGGTACTGCATGGCAGATCTACCTAAGATTTATATGCTGGCAGGAGGACAGGTGTTGGGGGTAGGAAGGCTTTTTATGATCAAGCAGAGTATCTCAAAGTAGCACTGTTTTTATGTGTGTGAATGATAGACAGTAGTGAAACAGAGTACAACAGAATCCTAAGGCAAGGGATGGTGAGTGGGCAAATCATAGAGGGGATTTATGCTCTGTGCAGCTATGGCTCAGATGATTTGGCTGTGCTTTTTCTTTTTCTCACACTTTTCCCAATTTATTTTGTATTATGTATCATGCCTGTAATTGTTTTCGCTTGTTGTTTCTCTCCTGACATGTTTAATCCCACAACACAGTCTAGTCTTGATGTTTTCCTTCTCCTTCAAAGAGTCCCAAGAGAGAGAAGCAAGGAAGGTAGATGTATTTGACTTTGGAAAATGATTTGATGCCACTTGCAAAGGAAAAAAAAATATATCACAGGGGTCTGCTGCGGGGCATGGAGTGAAAATATTGCTTGTTTGTGACAAAGGAGTGCCTTGAAGACTGCTTCGGCTTGATCAGTCTGAAAGCCATGTCTCACTGTTTCCATTACAAAGACTTTAATGTTCCTGTTTCTTTTGGAAAAGGACTTCATCTATTTTGAAATAAATCCAAGGCTCCCCAAATGTACTGTTTGCTTGCAGGCCCAGCACAAGAGAGCTGTGCATCAGGGTCACATTGCAGAGGGGTCAGGAGAATATTCATTCTTAGGGTCGTTAGCCAAGGAGTCTGCATGGGACCAGCCCCATGGCAGCAGAGGACTACAAGGACTTGGAATGTGGGGACATTTGGGCAGCACAGCTGTCCTGCAGTGCAGGGCCATGGCTCCTCCCCAGCCCAGGGATCCTGCACAGGTGCTGCACTGGGGGTCTGCAGGGCTGCGGTGAGATGAGGAGATCTCAGTGTGACCGGCTGAAACCCAATAGATCTTTATTCCCATGGGGCTCATCTGGTTTGCATGTAGCAGGCAGGACATTAGGACCTGTGTTATGCATGAAGGCAGAGTAATATTTGTATGATGCCCTCTTGCTTTCAGATCTGTGCTGATCATTCCTTCACTGGATCTCAGGCTGGATATGTTTACTGGAGTTGATCATTACAGAGGCTTAGTACATTAATTCAAGTTCTCAGCAAACAGTGGCTCAATATCCTCCCCAAACTCCCAGTGGCTTCCTCTCCTGAAGGCATAGCTTTCTGACATGTTTTTTTCTTTCCCTAATCCTGAGATATCCCTAATCTCTTCCCTCTTCAATCCCCATTTTTCTAGTTGGCAGCAGAGAACTACTGCAGTGCATACCAGTGGAGCTCATTCCCAACTTATCATTTTTATATTATTAGTTTCACCTAGTGTTAAAATGGTGGAGTTCTAATGTGTGGAAAGAAAGTATGTTAATTTACCCTCTGAAAGGGACAATAAAGGCGTTAAATTTGCTAAATTTTCTGATGCTGTATGCCTGATGATATGTTTTAAGTTCAAGGGGTTTTATTTTTTGTTTTTCTTTCTTTAGTGTGTTTCTGTATTTGCATCAAGTGCTGATGCTTTTACATTAGACTTTTTGTTTAGCAATATTACAAAGCTTTCATTTTTTGTTTCTATTCTTCTAGTTTAGCTTCTAAAAGAAATTCTAAAAAACCTCTCATGTTAGATGAGCTCAAGCAAGCTGCTACCAGCTGGTAATTTCTTCATACTTTAAGTGGACTTTGTATTTCTCATGGGCTAGCCATTGTGACCTGAAAAAACTTGTTATACCAATACATGAATCCAGCAAAGTACAAGTAAAGGTGACAGGGGTGTTTGCACTCCCAAGTTACTGATATGAGAAGATGCCTCATTTCTGGGAGACCACCCTTCTCCTCCTTTGTCAGCTTAAAAGTGTCTATTCTTCAGCAAGCTTGGCAGAAGTAGAGAGGCTGCCCAATTCCTACAAGTTTGGGTTTTTTTAAACCGGTAATGAGACAGAGTCAGAAATTACTCCTGCCTGCACGAGAGGCTGCAGTTGCACTCCAGAGCCCAGTGTGAGGGTTGTCCTTCCAATGGGCAAATCTTCTCTCCCAGATGGGTCTGGTGCTGGGTGCCAACCCTTCAGTGTGGAAGAGGGAGCTGGAGGAGCTGTGAGTGTTGGCCAAGGTGAAGAGAGAAAGAAGTGGGAGATGGCAGTCATAACTGAGAAGACTAGGGATATCATGGCCAGGACACGACAGAGGAAGAGAACCCAAATGTAAAGGAAACCAAGCCTCACTAATGCTCTTACTTGTGGGGATGATTTGCTTAATTTGCATAACCTCTGTCACCTCTGCAGGGCTACTTCAACAAAAAAACTCTATTTGGAGATTAAAAAGGAGTTGGAGGGGAAAAGACACAAGCTCTGGTCTTCAGATATACACATGAACTTTGCAAACTGATTGTAATGTCTGTGTCTTGAATTCTTCATCTCTGAGTGAAGAATTAAAGTACATGTGCTTCAGAGGGGAGCTGCAATACTTCATCCATTTGGAAATTATTTTTCTCCTTTAGGAGACAGATGCTTTACCTTTTCCATGAAAAGTTGTAAATGTTTCAGAAACAATTAATGAAGCTTCCTGACATCCTCTTGGGTGAGGAAATATGATTGCTGTGGGAAAACTGAGGCAAAAATCTGTCATGTGAATATTTTATTTTAATAGTTAATGAACAGGGAAAAAAAGAAAGTATTACTGTAAAACACATGAGCAAGATTGTGGAAAACTTTGGCAGAGAAAGGTTCTGAGACAAATTCTGTCTTGATTGGCATTTCTTGAAGGTCAAAGTGTCTACTCATTGTATGAGACACGATTAAATTTGGCTCATGGTGTAAATATAATCAGGAGACTTGCATCTTAGTATACTTAATTTCAAAATGTACATGCTGCGTATGGCAGGCTTGTAGAGAAGAAGTAAATATTTTGAAAAATGACTACAGGAAAAGATAAACTTCCTTTGGTTTCAGGACAGCAGTAGTGCCATTACTTTTTGCATGAGAATCACCAGTCTCTTCAGTCAATGGCAAAAGATCTTCAGCAAAATGCACCACACCATCTCAAGGCGCTGGTGTTTGTGTACAAATTAACAATTTCTGTTTAAGGCTTTGGAGATTGAGACACAGAAATGTAGCAGGCCACACAGCCCTAACCTTTTCCTCTCTGTTGGAATCAGAAGATCTGTAGTCCTTCATGCACGCACATGTCCATAAACTTCAAGTTGATTTTTTTTGCTTTTAGCCTCTGTGTAACTCAGATGATCCAAGTGTTTTGGCTCTGTCATCAAGATCCAAGTCATTCAATCAGTAATCCTAGGTAGACCCCCTTCTTTATCACGACAAGCCTCCTTTTTTTTTTTTTTTTTTAATCTCTAGTAGATTTTAAACTGAATAGACATGAAGCAACAGTTTGAACTACATTCATTACATGTTATGGGATATGTGTGTACAAGTATGTATTGAATGGGTAATGATAATATCTGTGGCAATCCCTTTCCTCTCTTAGACATTTAGACTTTTGTATCAGTTCAGTTTGTAACCACATCTGTTAGTCAGGATAGTATAAATCAAAAAGTAAAAGATTCAGATGGTAGGAAATGAAAAATTTATGATGAGAAAAGAGGTCCACCCATAAGCCTTGGATAAATGCTGACACTCAATTATTATTTTAAATTTCTATTTGTTTGCCTGGTTTTGCCCTTTTTTTTTTTTTTTTTTTTTTAAGGTAAGAGTCTCAAGAGTCAGCAATTACTTTATATTCATGGAAGTGAATGAGTGGTTTACCATGAACTTAAGATCAAGCAGACCAGTACTCCACTTTGTGAAAATCTCACCCCTAAATAAAGCTAGGTTCTGACTGATACACACCTTCGCTTTTGTGTTCCTGAATAAGATACGAAAAGGCAATGAGCAGAAATGGGCATTATTTCATACCCAGGGAGAATTGGTGCTTTCCAGCACACTAGCCTTATTTAAAAATTGCTTGATTTTTAATTGTCTTGCAGCCCACCTCATCTGTGCACCCAGAGGATTTTCCTCTGCCCTTTTAAAATCCACAGAGTTGTTGGGAATACTAGACAAGGACCGTCTTCTCCTTCTGCTTGTTTATGCAATTCCTAGCTGGTAACACAAAAAGAAATAAAAGCTGATTCTGTGAGGTTCTTCTGGGAGAGGAAGGGTGATGAGGGGAGCACTTGACTTCTGAGGTCAGAAATCACAGATTAATTACCCAGCAGTATAACAAGTTTTGGGCTGGTCAGTTGCTCTCCCTGGATAAGGGCAACACTCTCCAGGACATCATTCTCCAATTCTTGAGTTGTCAGGATGCCATATGTGCCTGAGCCCTGATTATGCAGTGGGGCTAGTTATGGTAACGGAGATTTATCCTGATTTTACCGTGTTTCTGTCGTTCAGAGTGTGTTAAATGGCCATAGTTTCCTCTGGCACTCAAAATCTGAATGATCCCTTAGAGAGGGGAAATTCACTGGTGGTGTTCATGACAAATATTTGAACTGACCACTTCCCTTATGGCCACACTGGAGTCTGAATTCTCTAATAACTGTGTCAAAAAAAGGCACAGGATGTGGAGATCTGGTTACCAACTGGTCTTCAAGCATAAGAAGTAGACATTTGCATTCTTTTGTCCCTGAGCTGTAAATCAGGAGGGACAATCCTCACTTTGAATGCCATGCTTATTCTCAGCATGATGTGTATGGTAAAGGAGGCATTGAAAGAAAGCATCAAGGCTAGGATAACATCAAAGAAAATGCTTCAGTTTTTATTCTCCCTTCCATAGTGGACAAATTAAAACAGAATGAAACACCAGAAAACTTGAAAATAAAAGCAAATGTGTATGTTGGACTATGACAATTTATTCTGAAAATCAAAGTAAATTCTTCCCTCTTGCAAGCCATTGTTCTGATGACATAATTTTCTAACAGCCTAATCCTCTGCCTTGCTTACTTTGATGTGCTTCCTCAAATTCACTGGCCAGCCTATATGGTGGCTTTGAGATTTTTGATGTCCTCTTACTTAGTTGGCTTTCAGAGCTACACCAGGTAACTCTGCTGCTATTATATTGTGCTTGGAACAGCATGTAAAGGGATGTAGCTTTATTGCACCAACAGTCTCAGCAGGCATTGAAATAAAAAGTTCAAACACACCCCCACTCACAACATGTGGTGGTGACTATAGAAAAATGGGAAGAAGGAGCTTTTCAGGAAGAAGGAGTCTTAAGTAGACAACCTCAGTCTACATCCTCCTTTGAATTAGAAGTCACATGGCACAGTAGCCTTTTTATTTTAAAAAATAGTGTCTAATGCCATTTTTCCCCCCTCTGGCTTTGTGGTTTATTTTATTTTACAGTAATTACACCTTGTATGGAAATATCCTGTCTAGCAGGTACACACTGCTGCAGAATACAATCCCAAGTTCCACTAAACTATTCCCACAGTCCAGACAGGGCTGCCTCCTGTTTCAGGACACACCAAGGCAGTCACAACAGTGAACTCCATTCAGCTGGAACTGAGAGACACTTTTATGATTTGACAAAAATAAATCCAGAGAGAAACTAAATGAGTTCTCAAGTAGCAGTTGAGGTAAAATATGTGTGCTTAAAAGGGGTGTAGGAGTCAAATTTCAAGTGTGTATAACGTAGAAGCCAATTGTAATCAACAGCTTACTTCTCACATGTTCGGTGAGGAAGCGTTTAATTGTTTTCCCAGCTTTGTGGGGGAAGGTGCCTCGTGATGCATTTCCCCCATGCATTCTGCCAGAAGGGGTTTCCCATGTGTTATGTGGTGAGGGGGGCTGAAGCAGGCGTTGTGCCACTGAATTCCTCTCTGTCTTGGGTGATTTGGCCATTCTGTTTGGGTTTTGTAAGCTGAACGGAGCAGGAAGGTTTCTGCCATAAACGACTTCTGAGAATTGTTGATACATTAGGGGACAAAGAACATTGATCTTAGTAATACATTTGTCTGAATAAGCACATCAGTACTTGGCACATTGTTATTAACACCTTTGTGCACTCCTTTTCTTCCTCAAAGACAATGTGCCTGCATACAAATAAACCTACGTTTTCAACTTTTATGTCAGTGCATGACTGTGGGGACAGAGGAGAGACTTCCAGCTGTACAAATATACTAAATATGTCCTCCATTATTTGTGGCAAAATTAGTTTTTTGGACCCTACTGATTAGAACAAGACACATAGTTATTACTGAGGATATCAGCTGTAGGAAAGAAACACTGTCTCATCTTTATACCACATATCCCATTCTTTTGTCAGCTTACATTATAAATAAATAACAAAGCAATTTGACACATGCCCATTGATTAAAAATAAAAGTTGTCAGAGTGAGAGGAGAAAGACAAAAATATGAATTATTAATAACAATATTAAGCAATGCAAAAAAGATGCTTAACATGCAGGAAAGTCCCTGAAAAGTCACTTAGTGAAGGGGAAAGAAAGGACAGCTGTGAAGACCTTCCCTCTACTACTACTTTGTCTTTTCTTTCCTACTTGGGCCCTTGGAGGTCGGGGTGGCATGTAAAAGAGAAGGATGCTTCTGTTAATTTCTGTAATCTTGTTTACCTCATCTCTGGTATTTCCTACACGTTGGAAATTCCTGCCTGCAAACACAGAAGTATCATATAAGGAATGGAGTTAATGTAAAGAGATTCTGTTGTGTCATGATTTGGTTTGGCCATCTTATATTACTGAGCAATCTTCCTGGCATTGGGTTTGAATGACTGACTGCCCTGGCACATCATTTGGAGGAGCTAAGGTTATTTATACTCTTCCTAAATTTCGTGTATCACACATACTTCTGATTCAATATGCAGATATTAAGGTATACAAAAATGCTAGAAATAGTTTGTGTTCTGTACTTTGTAATGCTCCAAAGGATAAAACATAAACAGTACCTTAGTAGCTGGCATAATTATGCATTTCTTTTCCCACCTTCTGTCGCTTATTTTGGTTGCAACTATTTAAATGCTCTCATTTATCAGACCAGTTTGAATGGCTGTTGGGTATATTGACCATCCTGGCAATACTTAATTTCCCATCTGTGAAGATCAGATTTCCTTTTTTACTGAAGAGGAAAGGAAGAAAAAGTACACTGGTGAAGAGAAAAAGAGACAATTGCAAAATTTTTGCAGGAAAATGTGAAGGAAACCCCTTGGTGACAATCCTGTTTGCTGAAGAAGGCTCTTTCCCTAAAGCACGTACAGTGTGTGCTATCAGAGCAGAATCAGAGCTAATCAGAAAGTTTTCCTGGTAGCACCAGAAGTCCAATCGTGGCTGAAGTCATGCTGTCTCTAGAGGGATATTTTATATTAGACTTCCTCATGGCCAGTCTGAGCATTGTTTTATTTATTGCTGGGGAGATGACATCATCTTAAAAAAAACCAAAAACAAACCTACAGGAGCAGTAAGGCTCCTATCCTGTGCTTGTGATGTTAATGCTTTGAATTAACAAACTGTTAATGAATTCACAACATGATCTCTCAATTATTGTATGGCAATTCTGGAAAGCTTCTTTTTATGCTGCTTTGGTTCACATAAGAGCTAAGCCCTTGTAGATTCTATGGATGGCATGAAATTCCAGAAGTGCTCAGAGCTTCTGAACGCCAGGGTCAAAGTATCTTCTTGCTGGCATTTAGTTACCTGTGGTGCAGGTACCTCCATCCTCATCTGGGCTCCCTTTGCAGTCACCTGAAGAATATTAGGCACTTACAGGTGTCATTCAGCCTGTCTCAAAAAAAGGCATCTGAAATACTTCCTCCTATAAGGGATCACTTCTGTTCATAAGTTATAAAATCTGCATTAAGACTGTAAGCATTTCAGAAGTTATCTGAAATTCTTCTATGTGCATTGTCACAAGCTTAATAACCAAAATGAGGGAGTTGCCCTAAAGATGTTAGTCTTCACTTTTCTGTTTCTGTGTGTACAAGGGGAACACTGTGCAGGTTTGCAGGTTATGAGAAGATGGACTTCCCTTACATAATTGTAATAGTGCAGCTATGTACTAGGCCCTGAATGGTTTGCATTTGCATTTTATGAGCTCCTTTCAGTTCCCACATACATAATGTGTAAAGATTAGCTCTGAGTGGATATGTCTCAGCATGGGTACCTTACACTATTCCTGAACTTGGCTGTATATGAAATTATTGGTCTTAAATATTAATTGATGTAGCCTGACTCCCCTTAGTACTTCTAATCTGCTGTATCTGATCCCCAAGGTTTTGGTGAACATTAATTTGTGCATTAAAAGACTGAATTTAAGTTAATTTCATTGGTTTGGAAAAGTCACACATACCAATAATTGCTTGACAGAGCTCAAGTACAGACCAAACCAAATGGAAGGGAGCAGCTCCTGGGACAGGACTGAGTTGACAGAGAGGGAGACAGTTGCCCTTTGTCACATACCCAGAACTATAAGCTAAAGTCAGAAAAAAAACATGTAAAGAGATGTTAGTATATTATGCTACTCTATGATGGAACTTAATGGCAATAATTTCTTAAATTGTTTTTTGTCTACTTGCACCATATGTAGCCTTATTCTAATAAGTCCTGTACTAATGTCTGCAAGGAAATCTTTAGACGGTCGAATTTTTTTTTTCCTTTGAAAAGGAGATTCTTAAGAAAGTAAATAGGCTTTAAAATTCAGCAAAGCAGGTTAAGACAACCTTTGATAAGGAATTTTAAAAATCTGGGAGAAAGCACTTTAATAATACCATTATGGTACTTTTCATCAGCCTTACTGCACCCAAGTGCAGTATTTCAGCTCTGTAAACTGAAGCTTATTTATGCTAAATGATTTGCCCAATATCTTATCATGGGTAAGTGGCAGGCCAGAAATGGAACCCAGGAGTCCTAATTTGATTTCTTGTTGAATTCAGAGACAGTTTAATGCCCCGAAAGAAAAACACTCAAGAATTCAACAGGAGCACTCTGCATGAGGAGTCTCCCATTTCAATAAACGTGTGGTTATAGCATGTCTGTGCTCCACTGACCGAGGTCCCTGCGGCTGTTTTCAATCCAAACCCACGTCTCCTCTGTGGGTGCCCATTGCCCTACTGAGTGCTTCAGTGCTCTGAACCAAAAGTCTTGTTCTTAATGGCCATATTGGGGAAAATACAGCCATAGAAAAGTGCCACCACTGCCAGTGAAAATAAATGAGAACGGGTAAAATCAAAAGAAACTGTAGAGTCATAAGAATATAGGCTACAGTTTGAATGCTTCTACCAACGTTGGGCTTCTGATTTTAGAGTAGTGAAGATGAGACAGCAGATGATATTATTTATCTTCAAATCCCTGTCTAATCATATTTACCATCTCTGCAAGATCTTGAATAAATATGGATAAGTCTCTGTGTTTTTAAATTCATATTTTGAAATTTGACAGTGCATTGTGTGAGCTTTACAGAGAGGTATTTCTGGTTTTTGAGAGAAGCCTCTTCATGGCAGCTTGTCTTCTTGGTAGCTTTCACAATGTGTGAAGAAAGAAGGTAAGAAGTAGGGCAAATAATACCTTCTTCCTGCAGCATTTGGGCAAACATTTGAAATCAGTGCGTTAAATCTGTTGGCTGGTGAAAGAGACTAGTGTAGACTCTGGATCTAGTCTGGAAAATTCAATCACATAATCTTGAAAGGAAAATTCAAGAGTCAGGGAAAATGCAGTCCAACATAATTTGTTCAGTCAGGACTTTGTTTGTGAATTCCTGTCAGGATTGACCTCAGTGTATTTATAAAACTTAAAAGGGATGTTCTTTCTTACAGTTCCAAATTTTCCCTTGTTCAGAGGAAATTTTGCATACGTTACAGCCAGTTTAATTTCTAGAGACAGAGTATGAATTTTCTCAACTATGACATGGAGGGCATAAAATGAAGTTCTGTGAGCAGAGCTTTTCATTAATGTCTTTTTTTATGTTTAGCCAGAGACAGAAGCAGTCTGACTTTTTTTACATTTTTGCTGAGGTTAAGAAGTTCTGAAAGCAGTGAGTTGATGGAGAGGTAGAGATGCATTGGGTGCACAATAAATGCTCAAGCATGGGTGTTTATTACCATGTGAGATGCTGTAGGATACCCCACCTGGCCTTTAGTTGCTTTTCTCAAAAAACATTTATCTCAGAAGTGCTAAGTCCTATCTGCTAGCCATGTCCAGATGTGATTTAGCCAAAGTGCTTTTCTGATGGCACTTGAAAGCTATGTTTAAGCAAATGCTTTGAGCCCTAAGCCCCAAACTTTAAATACTTGAAACCATATCTAGGATATGATTTATTGATGATAATCCTACCATAGAGTGTTTTAGGACAAATCCTTTTAAAGCAGTTATTAGATGAAATGTTGGACTCTGTTAAAATGGTGTATAATACAAGGAATACTTGATTTCATTAATGCTGATTTGATAACATCAGTTACCCTCTGGAAATCTAGGTAAGCTCATAGGCCAAAATTTTTGCCTTTAAATGCTCTTTGTACTTATACCATGTACTGGGGGTATGAGGGGCACTTGAGAATAATTAGCATATGGTTTATGCCTGACAGTATAAAGTTCATGCCTACTGATCATAGAAAAGTTTCTTGGAAGTGTAACTGTTTTGTTTAACCTCTGTATTAATTGCAAGGCATATCAAACAAACAAACAAAAAAACAATTTGCATCCATATTACTGAAATCTGTGCGGGATATGAGAGGGAAGTGTTAAATATCTGCAGTTTGGTAAAATCTGAAGTACAAAGGAAAAATATGTATCATCTGAAGTTACTCAGGGTGGATAGCATATGTTTTAAACAGTTGGATTAAAATTCTAGATAGTGTATAGAGTGAGTTGATCATGTCCTAGTCCATGAGCATTATTTTTTCTAAGCTGGGAACATAAGGTGATATATCAACTAAGTAGATATGATCAGTCTGATCTGCTAGGTCTTCTTTTTGAAGACATAATCCTTATTAAAAGCAGCGCTGTGAAGTTTGAACCTTTTCCTTCCACTTCAGGCACAGATATTTTTCTGCAGCTATTTTTTTATTGTAAAAATAAGACTAATATCTTTTGCAAACTCTGTTCTCAACCTTATTCTAGCAAAGCTCCCATTGACTTCAGTTTCTTTACCTAAGTAGAAACTGAATCAGAAGTTAGCAAAATATTTCAGGATTATGAGCTCTCTTTAGAGAGACTTGAAGTAATAAATTTATTTGGTGGTGAAATCTGAGGAGCTTTTAAATATGGCTAGTTCTTTTTAAACCTTTTGCAGAAACCTGTATTTTGTTGACAGTTATGACTGATGGGTTTAGCTTTATGAAACTCCATTCTAGAACTAAACTTAGAAATTAGCCAAGTCATTTTGTTTATTTAATTCTCCAGGTTTTTTTTGTCTTCCACAATGGGCAGTCTCATTTGTTGCCTGTAAGCATAGCACATGAGAGAGGGAATATAAACCTGCCTAACAATCTTGAGTGGAATAAGAAACTGTTATCCTGGCAAACTTGATGTTAATTTAGGAAGCTGCAAGCTGTGCATTTTCTTTCTTTAATTTTTGATAGTTCCCTTTCTCATATGCTCTGCCTTGGTAAAGGCAAAGTGTATGATCTTTGCTTACTCTGATGGATTCATTTTGATTGTGCTAAGTACTTGTTGACTTTGGGGAAGCCATCATTTCTTGGTGTTATTACTTGGTGATTTGTCTTCTGGTTAAAGCTTGGTTTAGGAGATAGGAAAATGAGGATCACATCTCCAGATATCATCCAGGGTCATTAAGTGGACGCCAGCCAACTCTTTCCAGTGCACAGGTGGTAGTAGCATTGATTAATTCATGATCACAAAGTGCTTTGGTCTACTGGCATAAAAAGCAGAATAGAAGTGCAAAGTATTATTAATGGAATGACTGCTTGACATACTTAATATATGATGTTAAATATCTTTTGAGGCTGGATACATTATGAGCGTGAGTGACTCGACTGAAAGCAGTTATGGTTATTTCTTTAATTGAGAAAAACAGATCCTTACTGAGTGCACCACTGTTTCAGCCCTCATGGTAACCTTAGTAAGATTGGGTTCATCTTACTAACATATGGCCTAGGAACTGGATGCTGGCAGCATCTTTAGAGTTTGGAGAACAGATGCAGTCTCTTTTTGGGTTGATGGCTGGGAATTTCTCTGCCTCTAATAACTAGTTATATGCAGGCTTTCAGCTGTGATTTCATTTCAAAAAACATCGTGCTGCAAGATGCGTATTTCTCCCTTTTCCAGGTGGAAGAAATTTGTAGTTGTTTAGGAACTCTGTAAAACATAACATTAATTCTGGTTGTATTTACAGTGGGACAAATCTTACCCTGGTTTATGTTAATATGAAATTTACCACTCTGTTACCAAAGCCAAAGAACTTGGCATCTAAGAGTCTTTTCCTGTTTAGTGGGAAGCACTTGCTGATTGACCACTCTGTGAAGTCATGGATGTGTTACGCTATCCAGCTTTTCTCCAGAGGAATGCACAACTACAAGGCTCTTTTTGTGGAATTTCAGTGTTTACGCATGATGTGAAAACCAGAAGGATGTGCACACCTAGATTAATGTTTCACTTCGCTGGCAGTGGTTGCAGTTTTACTGAAAGTGTCATAATAGCTGATGTTTTTCTTAAAGATTATACTCTTGAAGTAAACAGATAATGTCAAGTTCTTCGTTTTTTTGTTTATAAAATAAGTTTCTAGTCCTCCTGATTGGAGGGAAGATACTGAATTTATGATCAAAGCATAGTACACAGACTCAGGAATGAAAAAAATATAAATATAAAGGCTGGTGCTTATTTGATTGTTTAATAATATTTTTAAAACTTTAGAATTTTTAGAGGAAAAATGGGGAAAGTTCTGAAAGGCAGGAGGGAAACAGCATGAGCTCAGGATCTGCAGTAGTTCATTTGCATTTTGTTTTCAGCTTGGTCAGAGGAATAGTTTAGTGGTCTGAATACTAGCTTTGAAATCCCTATGCAAGTTGAATCTGCATCTACAGTATCAGCAGCAGGACTAGGAATAAAATTCACACCTTCACACCTCTACAAAGAACAAGTATAGCAGTGAAAATTTATTACATATTTAGATAGCCATTTAAACAAAGATTACTGAGACTGTTCTGCGTGGTATTACTTATCTGGGTCTTTATTAGCTGACCAAGAAATACACTGTTTGTCATTCATCTGAGTGATGTTTCTGTGCCTCTGCCTGCTTGCTTGGCTAGATTTCCTCTTCTCTCCCCATTTTAAGTGTTTGGGCCAAGAAAGTACTTACTAAATCAAATTTCCAAGGTCTTTTTTGATATTCTGCTTGTTTAATTCTTTAAATTAGGATCATCACTGTTAGTGAATGTTATGTGACCATACACACTAGCCATTAGAATTGCTATGGGAATTGCTGTGTGGAACTGTAAGTTCTTTATTGTGTGGGAATCAGACTGCATGATACTGAGGGTCTTCTATGACTCCAAGAGCTGTGAAATAGCTTTCAAGACTTAAAATGAATGGTTGTAAGTAATTTGGCTTTTTTTCTCTGTAAATTCCATGACAAAAATAACAATAACCATGAAACTGCAGATAAAATACTCTGCTTGCCTAGGGAATTGCTTAGTTTGTTATTTGGACTGTAGTACTACCCAGTCCCCAAGCAGGTCTGTCTCTAATAAATGTTTGGGTATAAATTAAGAGATTGCCCTTGCTTTAGATCTTCATAATCTACATCAGAAATTCATACAAGCGAGAGGAAACATTGCTATAGGCAAAATATCAAAGGACATTGTGGCAATTATCCTTTTGTATAGATGGGCCAAGCAAATCTGAACTGTATAGAATGTGGTAGGCACAGGACTATTCCGTGGATGAAACAAAACAGTGTAAATTGTGACTTTTTTATTTTGAAGGCTAAAAATTTTAAAGAAACTATGCTGAGAATTGACTTCCAGAGTAGAATACTTTTGATTTTCAACTTCTTTCCACAAAAAAAATTCTTTCAATTTTCAGTAAAAGTATTTGTCTGTCAAAAAATTCTTTCAGCTGCCAATAAAATTTTTATTGATGCTTTCATAAATACATTTCTTTTTTTATCATTCTTTGTTGGGGAACAGTTGGAACTTAGTAATAGTGGCCTGTAGGACATCAGTTTTTATAACTGCTGTGGCTTGAGAACTTGCTGAAGGGAACCTAAAAATGTATTTGACCTCCTAAAGACAAATGCCAAACCACTCTCAGACACTTTTGGAATCTGTTGGGATTCTTACCAGGGTGTTCTCTATAGAGTGTAATTCAAAACAGGATTGCCTGTAAGAGATTTTAGGTAGAGAGTATCTCCAGAATTTTAAGTCAGTTCCTAACTGTGTTGATGGGAGGGGGAGGTAGTGATTTTCTTTGTCTTACCTCGGTTTTTCTGTTTCTTAAACAGAATGACTACCTGCAGAAGAAAATAAAAAGAGATACCCATTGATTTTCTCTGCCTTGCTTCCACTTGCTTCCACATCCATTCTCCTTCTTCTAGTGAGTAAATCAGGGCAGGTGCCAGGAGTGCTGCTTCCCCAGCCAGCAGGATAAAGAAACTGTCTGTACTGAGAAAGTTTTCCCAGCTCTGTGTTTATTAGCCTTGTGAGGAGAAGCAGGAGTATTGAAAGCTTTTTGGAAACTTAAAGGAAAAAAAAAAAAAAAAAAAAAAGCATTAGCTGGCATTTTATATTAGGGATTTTATACAATGCTGACAAAAACCCAAATTCTTAAGACTCTATTTTCATCCAGTAAGTCTTTGGAGTCTCTTGGAAACTTGAAACTTCTTTTGCTAGACCACTTTAGAGCAAATAGAAAGCTATTGTATGTAAAATTTGTACTGTTTAGTTTCTGACAGTCAGGTGGGTTTTCCTGGATCCTGAAGAATAAATTTAAAGGTACAGAGATCCACTAGATCCAGTGCAGGTTAGCATGGGGGCAGGATTATATGTTAGCAGGTCTTAAATGGAAGTCTTTGTACTGCCCCAGAAAGGACGTTGTAATTTTTAAATCAATCTCCAAGTAAAAATAAAATAAAGGAAATGGTGCGACTTGGCAAATAGATCTTGACCTCATGCTATTTTTACAAGTCAGACAGATGTGCAGTCTCCGATAAGCTGGTACCCAGGACGAGCTATCAAATCAGGAATCTGTGGAGTCACTCTTCAAATCCCAGCACTAATCGCAATGATAAAGAGCTACCTTTCGATTAATCCTGTCCTGGACTTTAGACGAAAGATACTGCAGTTTAATTACTGAATGAAATCCACTTTGTCTGATCTGCCAGTCTGTGCTGTAATGTCATAATATAATCAGCTTCACCCCTGTCTGAAGCTCTAGGGCTGTGAAGTCCAAGGACTTGTTTGATTGGAAGAAATAAAACGATGTTCAAACAACCACCAGCCACAGGGCTGTAATTACCAAAATCTTGTTTGCATCTGTCTGTCATTTTCACCGTTGGTTTTTTTATGACACAAAGAAGCAGGGAGAGATCATGGTGGATAAGAACAGCAACCTGACAGGTGACAAATCAAGATGTGGGGTGATTTTCTTGTAGAAAATAATCATTGTAAAATATTCAGGCTAATTAAACTGTGTCTCTTTCCTACATATTTCCCATCAGCTTTGGTGACATGCTGGTTCAAGCAAAGCCAGCCATCGGTACTGTCATTTCATAATTAAAACCTGTAACTGAGCTGGCAGTGCCTCCACTGGAGGTTCCAGCACAGGGATGGGGTCGTGTGAGTGTGAGAAATCATATTTCTACTCACGTGACATTGCCAGCAGGTCAGCCCCAGTGGGAGATGTCTCTTCCCACTCCTTTCAGTGGATTTAGCCATGATTTGGAGGGAGTGTTTCTTCATACAAAGAGGCCATGGCTTGTTGTAACACATTACTCAGCATGCCTTGCACAGGTGCATGGCTCACCCCTCACAGCTGTGTGGCAGCTCATTGCACCAACTCACACTGAAAGCTGTGGGAAAATTTAGGATGCTCCTCATCTTTTGATGCTCCTGATCTTTTGATCTTCCCCTCCAGCTCCTTTATTAAGGGTGTAACCAGGGAGGATTGGTAGAATTTCTTCTTAATGTGCCATGGAGACTATTGTTCTGGAAAAGCTCATTGCCTTTTCCAGGTTCATTTCACAGAGCTGACTGAGCAGCGGTGGCTTCCACTCACCCCTGACCCTGGCAGAGCTGGATTGTTACCAAGAGGTGAAGAGAGCCAAAGTTCTAAATACATATTTTGTTTAGTTATTTTTCTCACCATGCCAGGGAGGTTGTGGTTGTGGTGTGGAAAGAATAGCTGACAAAGCTCTCAAAAATGGTTTGTTCTCAAGTTATTGCTAGACGTATATGTTAATGGCCAGAAAAGGAAACACACCTTTTATCTAGCTCCATCTTTTAGAGAGGGCACTCCTAACCTGTGGTTGGGTAAAGTGTGGTTGGATTTGATAACATCTTTTCACTGCTTAGGTTTTCTTTCCCCAACCACCTCAAAATCCTTCTTTGTCTCACATTATTTTCTTATCATTTAGTTTTGCATCTTCTTTGCATTTTGGCCATTTCCACACAGATCTTCCTTTTTCTTCTTGCATGATATAGTCACTCAACTCCTTACCATCTCAGTTGTGCTTTGGACTCTCTATTCCACCTATCTGGGATGGAGTTCTTACACTGTCACTTTTCTCCCAGCTCTTCTGCCCTGAAAACACTCCCAATTTCCATTTGTTTTTTATAGAATGAACTGGTAAATTATTGTGAATCACAACTGGAGTTTGACAATAATCCCTGTGCTGCTTCCTTCTCACAGGATGGGCTCGTTCAACACCTGTAACTGAAGGGGCAAAGCATGGAGTGAGATGAATTCTTTCTGGGTGTCCTGGAGCTGTAGCCTGTGGGTAGATTTCTGTGCACAGACCAATTGTCTGTACTGCAAAATCAGAGCAATGTCTTGGGGCAGAGACTGGGGGTGAGGAAGGATATCAGACAGAAGTTGTTAGCAGTATGTGTCTATGCCTTAAACTTGCAGCACATTTACTTTCTTCCTCTTCCTTTTGTAGCCTGTGGCTGACAGCAATGCCTGGCATTGCCTGTCAGCAGGGATGGCATGCAGAGTGTTTTGCAATGGAAATCTGGCTTTAAACCTAACTGGGTTTGTCACTACTGTTTTAACTTCTGAATGGTATTTAAACATTACAGTCTGCAGATTCCATTCCAGCAGGATCTATCCGGAGGAGGCTGTCTAGAGAATCTCCTCCAAAGCAGTTCTGACCAGCAGCAATGGCCCTAACACTTTATTTGTGTACTTTCACCCTTCGTCTAATCCTTTCTTTTAGAAACAGAAATGTCAGAAGGAAGATGTGCACAGCGTCTTTTAAATCCCAAGAGTATTTTTTAGCATTAAGAAGTCCGTCTAGTTTCGTGGTCTTGCAACAACCACTGGTGTCTTGCTTCCCAGGGAAAAAGTATCAGGGAAACCTGAACAATAGTTGTATGGCCAGTTGCTACAGGAATTATATCTTTTCCAAATGTGAGGATAAAGAAGGGCATAGGGTAGCATATAACAGTACCTAAGGAGAGTAGAAGAAATTAGTCTATATTGATCAGAATAAACTGTGATAGTTTCTTAGAGGAAAAAGATACATGCAGGTGGAGTACAAGTTCAGTGTGGAAACACCTTGTTACAATATACAGTGATGTTAAATGCCTATCTCTCTAAAGACTTCAATTCATACTCAGGTCTTTGGTGAGTACAAAACCAGTACTCACCAAACAGAGTGACACAAAGATGGGGCATCCTTAATGGCTCTCACAGGCTTTAATGTGGGGAGTTTTGAGTGCATGATGCTGTGCTACAGCCCAGTTACACCTTTGAGGCTTTCTGCATAGATGAGGCATGGGTTCTGGGGTAGCTTTAGACTACCACCATGTTCATTGGACTGACATAGGAGTTTGTCAGAAGATCCAGCTTAAAATGTTCATGGCTATATAGATTATTTTAGCCCCTCACCTGCTCTGGAAAAGTGAATTTCTCTTCTCTGTTGTGAAGTGATATTTGTAGGTTCATTGTCTTAGATACCAGAGCATCTTCTGCAAAACTATGGTGCTTTTAGCCATAGTACTGAGTGAATTAATGATTTTTGATTTTCAAAATCAAAATAGCTATGATCCGTAGTTAGAGGATGTAGCACAGATAGGAGGAAACTAGAAGAGAAAGAGGAACAGCAGGCAGAGGAGTGATCTGACGATTGGAGAGGAAGACTCAGATCCCATCCTTCATCACCCATGATGTTGTCTGTTCATATTTACTCCTTAGCCCTCATGCTGCTTGCTCACGCATAGTTTTGTGCCAGTGCTCATATTAGGCCCACAGTTTAGGCTGAGCTCCACAGGCACATGGCTCACAATGACATTTTTACAAGTACTTAGAAGTGTTATCAACACATTCCTAGATCCCACATGGCACAACCAGAACCTGTTGTATATACTGGGAGCAGTTCCATTCAGGTGCACAAATCAAATCCAACTCATGGAGAATCAGGAGCAAGAATGAATCTCAAGTCTGTTCCTCAGATGTGTGCAAAGTACTGGGAAGTAACTAATTTTCTAATTGAAAATTATAGAATCATAGAATCACTAAGGTTGGAAGATACCTACAAGACCAAGTCCAACCTTTGACCAAATATCACCATGTCAGCTAGACCATGGCACCAAGTACCACGTTCAGTCGTTTCTTGAACATTTCCAGTGATGGTAACTCCACCACTTACTTGGGCAGCCTTTGCCATTTGTTCCAATGCTTAGCCATCCTTTAAGTGAAGACATTCTTCCTGATGTCCAATCTGAACTTCCCCGGCACAAGCTTGAGGTCATTTCCTCTTGTGTTGCTACTTGCATGGAAGAAAACACTTCCCCCCACCTTGCTACAACCTCCTTTCAGGTAGTCAGAGAGAGCATTAAGTGTTTCCTGAGCCTTCTTTGCTCCAGGAAAATTGCACCATGGTCCTGATCAAGTATTTCGTCATGTCTTCATTTCATCATATCACCCTCTTTTCTCTTTAGCACAAAGATTTCGATGAAGAGAGATTTCTGGTTACTCTTGGTGATGTAAAGATTAAAAACTTCAGGGGTCTAGATCTGAAAGTACTTCACCAAGTTTTTGGGGTTTTTTAATAACGTTTGAGAGTTTGGGACCTGGTATTTATGTCCCAATGAAGAAAATTCTTATCCACTGGCCAGCCTTAATTAAACTTATCCTCTCCCTAGCAGCAAGCCTGATGGCAACTCACTTTTCTCTTTGTCTGAGTGTGTCACTTCATGCACCAGAAAGAGGGGTGCTGAGAATGCCAAGCAGGTCGTCTGCTCAGCACAGAGAAGGTAAAGCACACCCTAGAACTGCACAGAGTGACTCGTCATCCATTTACTAATGAGCACCTTGCTGATATCAGCAAGCCTTGTGTGTCCATCAGCCAAGTCACCCTGGCATTCATCAGAAGTCAGGGCTATGTCTATATTGCATGTGGGTCGTGCTTAACCCCACTTTTTAAATGGAAGCTCAATTGAAGCCCTCACAATTCTGCAAGAGTCAGAGGAGAGTTGATATTTTTGGTCTCCAGTCCTGCCAAAGCTGTTAACAATGTTTTAAGGGCAGAAGGCAACTGCTAATTGTGATGTAACTTGAATGATTTCATCGCTTCACTCCTCTCACCCTACTGGGACATTCATCAACTCTTCCTGGTCACTGTTGACCTGGGATGCCAGAAATCTGGCAATCTCAATCCCAGCTTAGCCAACCTGAAGTTGATTTATCCACTCTGTAAATGTTTTCTGGTTGTTGTTGTTTTTTTGTTGTTGTTGTTTTGGTTTTTTGTTGTTGTTGTTGTTGTTGTTTTCTGTAGCTATATGCAGAATAATTTCACACTTAGAATTTTGTGGAGACTTCTGATTTTGTGTTTTAGAGTTGTTTCTTTTCCATACAGATAAACTGTATCATGTCAAGGATGAGGAGAAATCTCATTTTAACATCTTGTTGCCAATCCTCCAAGATACACATTTTTTTCTAAGCCCACTTGTCTTGTAAATCAAAAAGTACCCTTTTTGGAATAGTTATCAGTCATAGACTCTTTCTCCCCTTCAGCATAAAGGGTCGTTGAGAAACCAGGGGCAGCTTACTTGACTATCAGAGCCTCTATTGAATTCATCCACAGGTCTAAAGAGATCAAAATTCTTTGAATTGACCCTATCTGTTGCCAGTCTGAAGAATAATCCCTCAAGCTTTCTCCTTTCTTGTCATGTATGGTCTCCCTTTGTCAGTTCACGTCCAAGGTCCACATTTTCATTTTTCTTAGGGATAACAGGAGCTCTAGCAATATCTATCTTTATAAAGCCTTCAGTGAGAGGGCAAGAGACTCAGCAGGAGGGTGTGGGTAGAAGGGTAAGATATACTGGGTGAGTTTCTGACCCTGGAGTACCTTCTGCTGTCTCTAAGAACCGCAACCTTATTGAGAAGCACATTTGTGGCTTCTGTGGCAAAGGATGACAACAAAAGCAACTTTGTCCACCACAATGACTATTCAGAATTGAGGCCTGGATTTTAAAACAAATGCATTTGGAGCATAGATGTGGAAAGGAGGAGAAGCACAAGTGTTGCTTATTGGGGGCCCTGCAGACAGAAAATTATTGTGTTTCTAACGCTATTGATTTTTTGCAGCAGCTGATATTTCAATCTGAGTGCAGCATGTCTGAGAGTCTACGCACACTGTCAAGAAGAAATATGATAGTGTCTTAAAAGATTAATAATATCACTAGTCCTCAGGAGGCCTGTCTTAATTCACTGGCCTGTTCCTTGGCATGTACTGTAATTTATCTAGTCTGATTTGAATAGCAAATGGCAATCGGCTGCCATTAGGGAAATAGGCATCAGTCTTATTGATCCAGGATGGGGCTGGATTTTATTTAAGGAGAGCTGCAAAATGTTATTAACTTCCGGATGAGAGGCTGGGGGTGGAGAATTTTTTGCAGTGTTCCAAGGCGGGGTAAATTACACTGAATCCTGAAAGTCCTGAAATAAATAGTGGGAGGGGGGGATGGTCAACTGCTACTATTTTGTTTTCAAAGACTCTGGTTATTTCCAGCACAACTGTTCTCTTTCCTGGGCTCTCTGTCTGTCTGTCAATGACTTAGTTGTTGTTGGGGGCAAGGGTACTAACATTTGGGGAGAAGAAAGAGGGATGGATGATCTTCCTATTGGTTCAGATAAAGCTGGAATTGTCTCTTGACTGTGACACATGAATTGTGAGTTTTCCAGGCCCCTCACTATGCTTCACAAGAGTTCTGCAGTTTTACTTCCACTTGGGGAATATGTAATCCTTGCTGATGCTCTGCTTTATGCTTGGAATGGCCATCAATGCTTCCTGAGGGGAGGAGCTGTTATGGCTAGAAGGGAGGTAATATTGCATTTGCTATAAAGGTCCTGTCCTACCAGTTCGTGCCAGCAGTCACCATGAAAAATAAAAAGAGGTTTTGGGTAACACTTAGGTGCTCCGAATCCAGCTTTATTTTTCAGTGGACAATGTTGTTAAGTGTCATGCTGAGCTGTGGATGCGAGGAAGTCTGGTGCAGTTTCAGTCTCTACACTGACACAGGAATTAAATCTTCTGGCAGTAGTGGGAATCTGAAAACTAAAGCCTTTTTTAATAAAACTAATCAAAAAGAAGTAAAATTACAGCAAATACCTTGGGAAATTTCCAGTCTCATGGTGTGCCACTGTGGAATAACCTCTCCAGAGAAGAGGTGGGAGCCCAGTTATTCGGCACTTTCTAAAGTTAGACAAGATAGAGCATCAGAAAAAATAGCATAAGGAATACCCCAGCTCAGGTGGGAGGATGGACTAAATGATTAAATACCACAGGTCTCTTCAGCTTTAATCGCTGTAACTCTTTGATACACCAGGCTCTCCCAGCAGGAATCACTAAAAAGAAAGATCTAGGAGTGCTGCCTATTAAAAGCTTAGAACTACTTCCGCTTCATCAGGAGACACTGTGAGGAACAGTGGAGGAGTGTTGTATGTAGGGGGAGTTCAAAGCTCCCCTCCAGTCCCACTCTCACTGGGAAGCCTGCTCCTTAGGGAGAAGTGTGGGAATGGTGGCTCTGGAGAGCTCACAGACTGCCCTGCACCAGGCTCCCTGCAGGAGGACTGGGAGGACTGGGCTGGGGTTGCTCTTTCAGCAGGTGGGAAGCATAGAGTGGAGAAAGGGATGGGGAAGGGAGGGTGTTCTGGTCAATGTAGGCTTTTTACCTTCGAGAAGATTCTTGAAGCTCACAAGATCTTACCAACATCTTTTTCCAACAGTATTCACAGTAAAGAGGAAAAAGTGCAGCAACATTTCCGAGAAGTAGCTTCTTGTTACTTGCATTCATTTTGTACCTAAACCATGGGGATAGAGAGCAAAGCTCTACAGGAAATGGCCACGCACAAAAGCAATAAAATAAATTGAAGCTGACTTTGGGGCTTTTTTGAGCAGTGGTAATTGCTATACATTCTGATGTTTGCATAAGAAATTAGTTAATGTGTAAAAGAATGACATGTGATATATTTTATTTGCCTGATGACTGTAGTCTCTGAGTGAATGACTTATTAAGGTTAATAAAAAAAATTTGCTTGTGACTTGTAATAATTCGATTGCTAGAATTTAACGTTCCCTTATGCACAGTTGCCTAAAGGGGGGAAACTAAATTATACATACGTTCTAATGACCAACTGGCTATGCTTTTATTTATTTCTTAATAGCTGTTTGAGAACAAACAATGTGTTCTAAATGGTTGGTCTGTCTGTCTTTCTGCCTGCCTGGGCAGGAACGTTATGGCTTTCTTAATTCTCCTGTGTGATTTATCATCCCCAATTCATTGTTTTGCATAACTCTGCTCAAAATGAAGAAATGTCATTATTTTGCAGTGAAAAAGTTGTCATTTGCATAATGCCTGCCATTAATTATTGTGAAACTAATGCAGTTGTTGATATTTTTAGGGCACAGTGGTACATCCTGCACCTTGTATAATGTCATTCTGAAAACATGGGTAGTTAATAGGTGCCACAACACTGCACAAATGCAAGAAAGGAGGAGAAGAAGAAGAGGAAGGGCACATAAAGGAACAGGCTATGATCTTTATTTAGATTTTTCTTTTCCTGAAATACATGTTGAGAGATGACTATAAACAGAAGCAAAAACTAGGAAGCTGTGACACCTGAGAGAATGAGGAAATGAAGAATCAGAAATGTTCCTTTCTACATATGTTAGTCAAGGTAGACCTAAATAAAACTCTCTTATGCTGATGTTCCATGGAATCTGAGAAAACTCCTGGCAGTAGTCAGTGACTGGTATCCCATAACTGGCAGTTCTTCCTTTCAGAAGAGTCCTTTGTTATTTGTTTTGATGGCTTATTTGGTTTTTTACAATGGAATTATTTTATGATTCATTTTCAAACCTGTAAAGAGAAAAGGGCAGCTTTCATGTGACAACCTTCTGCCCCATGGTAATGGGCAGCTCCTGAGCCTGTAGTTGTGATTGTATGCTAGTGGGAAGAAATTACTTCAGAAGACATTAGACATCAACAGATCCTAAGGCTTTTGATATCTTTACTAGAAAATAAGAAGCTCTACATCCCTTTGCCATTCTGCATATCTACTATGTCCTTTCTCTATTTGCTGATGCATCTTAAAATGCCAGGAGGAGAAAACGTGGCCATTTACTCCTCAGATCCTGAGATTCACTGCCTCCAGAGGGATGTTGTTTTGTCTCCTGTTTTCTGCCATTAGAATTAAAACAACAACAAAGAAAATTAAACCACAAAAGTTCAAATAATGCTAAGAGTCTAACTGAAACCCACAAAGGGCAGGAAATTCATTTCCAAACATTGCCAGGCTGTCCTCAGCTCACCCTATTGTCACAGAGAACTGAAAGTTGTTCCTACAGTGTGTGATCTTAGAGACCACAAATGCTGCAATATGTAGGCACAATAGGAAACACAATAGAGGAACAGACACTGAGCTTTATTCTCAGTTTCTTGGATATGGTAGGTGTGAGACAGACCCTTAAGGTAGCAGAACATAAGGCTATTTTTTAATGTGTTTTCATTCACTTAGAACACAAGTGCGGTATCTAAAGAGTGTTTCATAAAGTTGTCATTCCTAGTTACAAAGTACACCACAACTATAAATTGCAATCCTTATCATTACAGAAACAGTCTGTGTGTCAGTGGTTGATTTCTTACATCCATACCACTGCCCCTGCTCGAGACTTTTTAGAAAAATATAATTTTAAAAACCTCATGCTGGCAAGAATCCTAAAGAATGAAAATCAGAAGGAGAAATTTCTGCCTAAGATTGTAACAACAGAATGTCATAACTTTGCTCTTCCTTGTGCCAGTGATCTGAATGCCTCCAAGGGCTTTGCAAATCTTGCAGCAATGTGTCCTTTGAGACACTCTTCCTAATTGACAGGATTAGAGAGATGGCCTGGTAGGAAGGAGGTCCCTGTCCATGGTATCCCACCCCCACTGGAGAGGTTTACAGATGAGCTGCAGATCTGATGGAAGAGCAAGAATTCTCAGAGTGCTCCTTCTGTAAGATGAGTTCAGGAGATGCTCAGCACCCCTTAGAATGAACAGAGCTAAATTTCCTTCCTGTCCTTGATACAGGCTCTCTGTGTGGCCACAAAAAATTCACATAATTTCTCTCATAATTTTCATCAATGAGGAATGAAAATCATTCCAGACATCTGAGGGTACATTGTGAAGCTTAATTCACCAAGACTGTTGAGATATTCAGATGCTATATTGATGAGTATCACAGAAAATCCAGAAACAAAACCCCATCTTATTTCATGCAAGACTTGGATGCCACTCAGTAAACAAGGCTTGGGGCCACACATTGAACAGAGAGGATAAAAAAAAAAAAAAAAAGAGTATTTGAATTAGTCTCATTTCCTGGATGCTATCCATTATACAGAACACAAAATATACGATCATAACATGGAAGATTGTATTGTAACACTACAGCTGTTGTGACAGACTTCATTTTGATATTTTCATACTTTTGCGTGCTTTGCTCTGTGACCTGAATGTTTTTGCTTGGTTTTCAAAGGCATTTTTGATTATAACATGCACAATGGACTAAGTGTAGCTCCCACAGAAAATAGTGTGAATGCCAAACAGCCATTAGAACCAAAGGGGGTATCATCACTGGTAATTTCATATCTTTGGTGGTTTTCATCTCAGAAATGAATATCACCTATTGGAATCCCATCCAATTAGGAAAATATGTTGTATCTCTATATCACAAGTCTCCCAAAGGAATATCTTGTTCTCCAAACATGTCTCTGTTTCACTCTTAACATTTTGTCCTTAACATACATTTTAACTATGGTTGTACCTGGGGAAGGACATTAATCAACATCCAGTATGTTGGCAGTGCAAGAGTAAATCATCAGTTGCAGCCATAATCCATGTGCTCCATAAATTCATTTTGAAGCTGGAATCTCTGTGATGTATGTGTTAGCCATGTTGAAGCTTAGCTGCTGTCTGATACACGTCAGATTGGTTCATTCTGCTCTTCAGAAATGCGCATTTCTTAGTGTGGAGTAGTGTTCTCTGCTTTTGCATCATTGTGCTTAATAGCCCTGATGGAAAGGGCTGTTAAAGCCTGAGCTGTATTTTCTGATTTTGTCTGGTTGCTTTTTGAAACCATTTTTCCTTTTGGCACCGAAAGCATCCTGTGCCGATGAATTCCACAATTTAATTACGGGCTGTGTGAAAACATACTTCCTTTTGTTTGCTTTAGACCTGGTGCTTGATAACTTCTTCGGATGCTTTCTAGAAATATGTAATGAGAAATAGGGTGCAATTATTAACAGTTCACCTTGTCCTTGTTTGTTATGATTTTATCAAGCTCCTTTATATTTCTCTCAATCATTTATTTTCCTGGGCAAAGCACCCAGCTCTTTTTAATCTGCCCTTACACAGAAGTTGTTTCATGCTTTGAACATCTTTGTGCCCTTTTCTGCATCTTTCTGGCTGCTTATTTCCTCTTTTGTTTTGAGAGTTGAAACCCACACAGAGTGTTCAGTATGAGAGTCTATGATGGATTTTATTAGAAGGATGTCATTATAATTTTAGTTTTATTTTCTAGCTCTTTTTTAATAATTCCTAAGGGTTTTTTTAAGGGCTTTTTCTCCTCCTTTATCGTCCATTCTGAATATTGAGCTGGTTCTTTCATAGGTATATCCACAAGGATTCTATGCTGTCTTTCCAGTGTAGCAGTAGCTAAATTAGATCCTATTTTGTTGTGTGAATATTTTGCATTTTTTTCTCCTATGTCATGATAACTTTCTTTTAGAAAATTACTTTGGTGAGGTTTTTCATATTTTTTAATTTTAGCAGCATTGCCTCCTTCTGAGAACTCTATGGATTTGTGAATCAAAATTTCTATCTGCAAAAATTCATGTTGTATCTTCCCTGTTTTATCTACTCAAGTGTCTGTTATTATTTATTATAATTTCTACCAGTTTCTATGACATAGACTATAGACCAAGTGATCTATGTGGATCTTCCTAAAGCCCTTTTTTACTATTGCCATTAAATCACTTTCTGTTCTTTTGTTGTGCAAGAGTTATTAGTTAAGCTCTTTCATGACTGAATTTCTTTATAACAGTTTCTTTTATAACTGTTAGATGGGAATCATTTATTCTTTCCATTGCACATTTTCTCAGATTTAGCCTTCCAGAGAAGGGATTTAACTTGTAAACCTTTTAAAATACTCTGTAGTGAACACGACTGCAAGGAATTTATTTGGAATTTTTGTGCTTTGAACACCCCTTTTGCACCTCATCTGTTGCCAGAAACAAATTTTATGTAAGGTGTCCAGAAAGGTTATTTATGGTTTTAAACAGTTGTTCCTCAAGGTTTTCATGGGCCTGCCTTCTCCAACATTTTCTTTTTTAAAAATCAACAAAATATACACTTTTTTTCTGCTGTCTGTGTTTCAATATAACTTCTTCTTTTTAAGTGGTGTCTTTTACTTCTAGTAAATCCCTTCAGTTAGCTTGCTTTAACAATCCTATTATTTTCTTCTTTTCACGTGTGGCTGTACGTTTGTTATGTGAGTTCTAAGTAGAAACTAATTACTGCAGGACAACTTTCAAGGTTCTTGCATTTAAAGGAACCTTTTTATGCATTTCTCCTGGAGATTTTTGCCCTCTTCTAAAGGATTTTCCATCTAAAGTGACAACCGAATTATGACAGTTTACAACCCAGCATATTCAGGTAAGTCAGAGCTGTTTAGGGATCTCTTTAGTACCTCAGGCTGTAATTTGCTGTGTTTGCCAGACAAACTGCTGAGATGTTCCTCAAAATGATTGAGGCAGACGACTGGGGGTCAGGATTATTATAGCTGTTCTAAGGAAAGGCTTTCCTGCTACTTGTAAGAGACGTGAATCTCTGATAACTTATCTTCTAACAGTAGCATCTTAAAACATTTTACCCTTAGCTGCTTCTTTTTAATTTCCTTTTTTCTCTGTTCCTTATTTTAAATAGGATTTTCTTCTTGAAATTGTGTATTGCTGTAGTGGATTGTGTTGTTATTTTTTCCATCGTATAGAGAACTGAATTTACTTGCATTATGTTCGTTATTACAAAGTGGTCCTTTAATATGCACATATTAAAGTAGGTTTAGTTATCTTAGCACTAAAACAAAGTTGCTCCTTCTTCCTTAGGTTTGCTGCCTCTGAAGTCTTCCATTTTGCTTCTCATAGTCATTATCAGCATTTTAGTAGAATGGTCCATGGTATGATTTTAACACCATTCTCTTTCTTTTTAGGCATTAAATTCTCCATGGAATTAAAACCCATGGAGATGTTTTTTACTTTTTAATTTTTACTAATTCTTTTTATTTTTATATATATTTTTTTAATTTACAGCAACAATCCCTCATCTGTGCATTCTGCTCTGATTATTATGAAGTGCACCCTAGTCCATTATTATGAAGTGCATTGTACAACAACATCTTCTCTAGCTGCTGAACTTGTCTTATAGGTATTTTTTTTTCCTTTTTTTTTTTTTTTTAATATTTTGCACTCCTCTTAGTCCTTAGTTTTTGTATTGAGGTGCTTATGCATTTGTCCTGGCTATTTAAGATACTCTACTCAGAGTGATAAGCAGACTTGTTTTGACTGTTGAGGCACTTCTTTGCTATATTTGGTATCTGATTTTTAGCAATTTACCTTCTTTTCATACAGATTTCTCATGGTTTCACCCATAGTTGTTGCATTTTTCTGGTCTGTGTACAGTTCTGTAGCTCTACCCTTATTATCTCTCAGACAGCATTTTTTAATCTGTTCCACCTTCTCTAGTTAGAAGCATTTCTCTTTTGTGGGATCCCTCACATCTAAAGGATTCTTAAGCTAAACTTCTCTTAAATAAAGACCAGCCTCCGAAAAGAGTAAGTTTTATGTAATGTCTGAGTTGCTAGCCTCCTATTCAGCCAGTCACTCATTCCAACTAATACACTTCTGGGATTACAAACTTGTCAGATTGATCTCACAAAGTAGTTTTGCTTTTATGTTATGTATTGGCTGACACATTTCCCTGTCGTTTGGCTTGTCAAGATTCCTGCCTCCCACAGTCTTGGGGATGCCTCTACCTCGGAGGACCTACAAGACCTGGAAGCCCTCCCAGTAATACACTATAAAAAATATTTTAAATTGGTTTCAGAGTACATCAGAATCTCAATTATCTAAAGAACATGGGAAGAACACTGAATAGGGCTTGATAATCGCGTTTACCAGTAACCAGAATGCCCTGCATGCCCATGGATCTGTGGAAATAATTAGTAATAGAAGCAATTTACCATTTAATTAATAAATGACAAGGGGCAAAACCTTGTCTGGGTTCACTGAATTTGGATAATTGAGGCTCCACTGTATTTTAAAATCTGAAATATTAACCATTATTCTGTGTGCTTGAGATAATAATCGTTTAAAAAGTGTGCATATAACAGGACCTAAGCCTGGTTGTATTATTTCTATAAAGGAAGAATTTCATAATGTCCTACATGCAGAGCTTTGCTCTGCAAGAAAAGATTACTTTTTTTCTTAAAGTATCTGGACTCTGTGTCCTTAAATATATAGATCTGTGTCATCTTTGAATCTGTAACTGCATTCAGGAGCCAGTGAGGAATTTGAGAGGGCAATGAATGACCTCTCACCACGATGAGTAAGAACCAGTGCAGCAGAACATCTTCAGAGTGGTTCTTATCTCAGCTGCGCACAAAGGAATTTAAGATTCATGGAGATAACTTAATTTTTATAATGAAATAAGAAAGACACTAGATTTGGTGCTTACCCTAAATAGCCATGCAGAATGTGCTGTAGGAAGTGGCTTGTGGAAAGCTGGGATTGGAGACAGACATTCTTGGCTTATAGTAATATTCCAGTGTATTGAACTGCCATAAAACATTTGTTTGTTACCTCTTCAAGTCCTTGAAAAAGGAGTCCCAGGCTTCTGCCTTCCTGAGTTTTGCATGTGAGTCATGCCATCTCACACATTTAGTAGTTCCCACTTCTAGCATTGAAGCAGTATGACTGAAGAAAGAGGAGCCTCTAAAAGATGGTATCCTTAGCATCACTCCTAAGATGTCAAAAACTGTGATTCCCTTCTATTTCTCTCATTCCTGTTTTGTTTGTTTGTTTTTCCTGCATTCTATCTTTCTGTCCCTCAAATCTCCATTCTGCCGTGATTCTTAGGGATGCTGCAGAAGAAAATTGGTGTGGTCATAAATGAGGCTCTGCATTTAAATCTGAAAGCAAGGAGGATGGGAAAAGTCTAATCTCCTTCAGAAGGGCTGTCCACTGCTAGAAATCTGCTACTGGAAACGATCTATTCCTGTGCCCAGGAGGCTGACTGTAAATCAGTTTGGTTTACGCTATCCTTTTCAAATACACAATAAACATCAGCAAATAGGCAGTCCTTGCAAAAGTGTAATTCCAGCCCCACACAGATGTTTCATTCATAAGAAATCAAAAAAAAAAAAAATTAACAATAAAACCATGCTGTGAAGTTGTAGGTGTCAGGGAGTACTATCTGTTGCTTCTGAGGAAGAGAGTAAAATGGTTCATTTCAGTCAAGTTGGTCTTGTGCTCACATGAAAAGTGTCACAGAATTTGGTGTGTACAGTTGTTTCTCCTCAAAGGATCCATTAGCAGAAAAGTGAGGACATTGCATCAGAAATGATGAGTTGGCACCATTCATGGTGGTCAGGGAAGCTTGGTTATGCAATGAGCCACATCCTGCTCTCTTGACTCTGTGAGCAGCTCCATTGAAGTCAATGGTAATTATATCCATTAAAATCAGTAGAACTACTTGCATCAATAAGTACGATTTGGCCCAAAGGTTGGTTGATATCAATGTTTTTAATCTCTCATTTTCATAAGTGCTAGGTTCATTCAAGCAATTTAAAGTGAGGTGAATAAAGAACATTTTGTGCTTTGAATAGTTTGGCATCATACAGAGACAGAGCATGTGATTAATACCATATTGTTGGCTTTGTTCTTTGCTTTTCAGTTGTGGCTGGCAATGTCCTTTTCATAATTGCTGGTATCCCCCCAAGCCTATATAATCACTCTCTCCGGATTTTCTACCATGCCCTTAGATTTTTCCTGTACTCAAAGTAATATGCTCTGTATTCATTACCCTCCCATCAGAACTATAATGTGTTGCTGATGTGCTACTCAGACATGAGCAGAGCTGACGTGGAGCGATGTGTTCACCTGACGTTTCCCAAACCAATACATTATCAATATTTTCTTGAGCATAACTATAGCACTCATTTGTAGCTGTGCTTCTGGAAAAACCTGTGGAAGCGTGTGCTGAAACCAGTGTTTCAGTCACTGGTGGTGGATAGGAAGTTGGGCTTGAATTTCAGACGTTGTTGTTCATGTGGTTGCCTAAAAGAATTGGGGGATAAGCAGTGAAAAATGGACCATCTTGTTCTCTCCGTAGAACTGCAAACACAGAATTCTTGGGGCATGATACTCTTGATGCTTTCTACTGAAAACAGTCAATATGTGATATTACTGTTAAAAGAACAGCTATGATTTCTGCAGAAATATGAATGAGGAATGGCATTGCTGAAGATTAAGTTCTAGTGCCAATGTTGGTGAAATCCCATTTTTAGCAGTTTTACCCTAATTTTTTATACTTTTTCAAGAAGTAATACACAGTATGTTTATTTCCCTCTTGTGAACTTCCTGACAGTGTGTAACTTCCTGGATGGGCCTTTTTTGTCAGCAGGAAATTTCTTTTTAAAAAAAGGCAGTAAGGACTGATCATTTTCTGAGCTATTTAGCATCTATCAATAAATGAAAACCTTACCATAATCAGAAAAAATTCATTAATATGCCATGAAATTCTGCACTGGCTTCTCAAAGGAGAAGTCCATTTTGTAGTGTTCTCACTGATGTGACATTCAGGACAGGTTCTGCTTTCAATGAAATGTGAGGTCATTTTACTGATACAAAAAGATTTTTACTGATTTAACTGCAGAATGTGTAATTTATGGTTACACAGGGGTAAAGGGAAGAAAATTGTTACATAGATAACATAATAGTATGTGCTCATACTATTAATCCATTCACTGGTTGATTTCCTTAAGGAGATTCACATATTCCCCCTACGTATATACTCCCTGGTGTTCCTGAGGGTGGAATTTTCTCCAAGGTTTTGAAAATCTGAAGCCATACTCTCTACTGATGCTCTGGGAATTTCTGGCCCATATGTCTCTGTGGGTACAATTTGCTCAATTTTCCTGGATATTGGAGGTATCTGCAGATACTATGCAGGAGGGGAAGATAAGATTTGGATCATCAGCTGAGGGATGAGAAGGATTAATCCTTGTGAAAGCAGAAGACTGTTACTCAAGTCTTTGCACAATGAAGTATTGTTTGTGTTTACAGCTACAGTAAATAGTCCCCTTGCAAGTTTTTTCTTGCATCGTTTATCCAGTTGTACTTATATTGGTGACACACTTTATAAAGAATTCATAGAAGTTTACAGCTGATTTATCAGCATTTTCACTCTTTGGAAATGGATAGTAACTGTTACATGTTTTGTAAGCATATCACAGACTTCTCTGTGGGTTATTATAAAAATCAATTGGATTCTTCCACTCAATCCTTTATAAGAGCTAAGCATTTGTTGAAGCCTTTATTAATAATTTTCTAAACATTCAAAAGAAGCATTCTTAAAAGTATGACCTACTAACTATGTGAGAAATCTGTATGTTCTGAGTGGAGAGTAAAAGATGGACAGACATTCCAAATGCAAGTTCTTCCTAAAACAGAATTAGTCAATAACGATAAAAAGTCTTTTTAAGTTCCACTGCTGTCCAAGCATTTCTTCTAATCAGTTGTTGTAGAGTGTTATCACATCTTTCAGCAATCATATCTGAAAAAAATTCTCACTTGTAGATACTTACAGAAATCATAAGAAGGTAAATTAATTTCAATCCTGAGCAGCTGAAAATTCAGTAGGGTTGTGCTCTAGTAAAAGCTTTTAAAGATTGATATGCCTCAGAACACTGTCTTTTATAATTAAATCTTTTAGACTGGTAGAATGGCCAAAGGATTCTGACTGTGTTATTATATTTACCATTTATTACTTTTCCCTGTATTTCTGAGGAGATGAGAGCACTGGAGGTCGAGAGTAAGAGAAGAAACTGGCCTCTGCTAAATTTCTTTTCAGTGCTTTGGTGGTTTTGACTGCTTTTTATTCTTAGGAATACGGGTAGCTTATATACATCCAGTTGTGGCTCTCTATGGGTTTTCTGGTCCTGGTATTTGCCTGTCTATCTGGCTTTGAAACTTCAATTGAATGATTACTGCTTCATCTCTTTTTGTGCAGCAATTGCTTGTCTCTAATTCTTAGTAGTTCCAAATAAAAAGAAATAATGGAAATACTTTTAAGACTTTTAGGAGTTGTATCGCTGTTTCATTTTGGCTTGTAAATAACTGTTTATATATATATTTATATATAGTCATTTATAAATATATCATATATATTTATATATACTGTACAGTATTTATAGTATCATTATACTTTTTGGGAACTTAATTTAGGGTAGCTGAGACCTTGCATATTAGTTTTAATGATGTAAATCAGTTGAGTCAGGTCTGTTCATTCACAGGTTGGATTTGCAGAAGTATCCATTAGCCTAGGAAAATGCATCTGGTTGAACGTGTACAGAGAATTGTTACTTTCCTCTTGGACATATTTACATCAGATGGATCCAAGAGTCTTTAGGCTTTGTGGAGACACAGAATGAAGATCTGATCTCTAAAGCAAGGTGTCATTCAGAGATAGGGAGATCTGATAGTGTACAGATGATGGTGACCTGAGTCTCTATCAGTCTCCAGCAGCTGTCACAAACAAAATAGGTGGTGAAGGATGTGCCTTTGCTGCTACTGAAGGTGTTATATAAGCATACTAATACTTCTACCATCTGCTCTGTTAACTCGTGCAGCCTAGAGTCAAGCTTCATGTTTATGAGCAGGACCAAGTCAAATAAAGCCATACATAGAAAAATATTTTAATTTGTTTTGGTGTAGCTTCTAAATTCCCATCTGCAAAGATTTCACAGAACCACTAAGGTCTAGTCTAATCCTTCAGCTCAAAGCAGCTTCATCTGGAGCACATTGCTGAGTGCCATGCTGACTTATTTTTTTAGTATCTCCAAGGATGGAGTTCTACAGCCTCTCTGAATAGCAATTCCAGTGTTTGAGTACCCACAATACCATTTTTTTTTCATGTTTAAATAGAATTTCGTATATTTCCACTTGTGCCCATCCTCTCATCAATCTATGGGAAAACATGGTCTTCTTTACTGCCCCACATCAGGTATTTGCTTTGGTTCCCCCTGAGCCTTCAAGAAAACTTTCTGAGATAATTATCTACAAAAATCTTACTCTAAATACACTAAAATAGCTTTTAGTGCTTGCAGCAGAGAGTAGGATACTTTTCTTCCATTGTGGTAAGACACAAAGAATTTGCAGCAGTTCTGCAGGAAAGTTAGGAGGACCAATTTAAGTTAACAGTGGTAGGATTAAGATAGTTCCTTAAGAAAATTTTTGTCAGCATTTGTTGAGGTAACTAATTATTTTGGTCAAGATGATCTACAGATCTTTTCTTTTTGTTTTCCTCTGTTTCTCAAGATCTTATTTCTTTTGGCTTCTAAAGAAAATTAAGTCTGTTGTCTGTGTTCAGAGAACCACAGAGTATTTAAGAGTTATAAAAAACCGGGAGCTCCTACCCTGTTTCCATCTTTAAGTGTTGCTGGCCACATCGAAGCTTCTACTGCATAAAGAGATGATGAGGGTGCCAACTTGCACCTGTATATCTGAGGCTTAAGACTTTGTTTGTTGGAAAGCAGCATTGATCAGTCCTTCTTGATGAGGTTTCAGCCCCTTCTATGCAGAGCTGCTAAACAGATTAGGTTGTTTTACAGTGTCCGTGCCATTCTTTGAATTTGTCTCCCTGAACTCATTGAAAGAATTCTCTTTTATAATTTCTCATTACTGTTGGTCTGTTGATAAATTGGACAAATATTTTCTTCCAATATATAAATGCTGATTGTTGGTCCTTGAAATTCTGATTCAACAAATTAGTGCATGGCCCATATAATTTATTTACTCTGAAACTGACATATTTTGGGCAGTTTCAACTTTTTAAAGATTATTCAGGGATGTGAACATTGGAATGGACAGCTGGTCTTTACCATTTTGTCTCCGACATCTACTAAGGCCCAATATGTGCATAGATTTTAGCTAATATAATTGCTCTATTTGAAAGGATTAGTATTTTTACTAAAGTAATTAAACCAGATCAACTTCATGCATGTATATGGTTATACTAATGTAATATTGAGTTATAAACCCATGGAGTTGCATCAGTATAAAATTACATAACTCCTTTTGTGAGGGAAAGGAAGGATAGGGCTTAAATATGTGTATTTTAATTTATTTGGAAATAAAATGTTACTTTAATATTCAATTTTAACCATTAAAGCTGCTCCAAGTAATAATATAGTGTGTTTAATATCCTAGCTATCAGTTAGTAAACCTAATAGAAGGATTCCCAAGGAGGGACAGATGTATGTTGAGTTCATTTAAGCAATGTGAGATGTATTAGACGTTTGTCCCTGCCTATATTTTTCAGTGCAATGTATGTATACAGAGAGAAGGGTACATTTCTTGAACTCCAGTAATATTCACTCTCTTTGTCATGAGAGAGAGTTTGCATTAAACAGGTTCCTTTTATGTTCTACCTGCAAAATTTCAAAGAATGCTGAACAAATGAGGTAGGAGTTTGTACATTTGTGCATCAAAGAAGTGCTTGAATACTTTCTTATATGTATAAAGGTACATTGTAGGGCACGCTCAAAGAAAAACTATATTCTGTAATCAATCTGCCTCCACGTGAATAATTAAATAATGTTTTCCAATTTAGAAATGCTCTTAAACACACCAAAAGTATAAAATATCCTGCTGAGAAAAAAATTATTGGAGTAGTTGTTAAATGGTCACTGCTAAAGATGTCATAAATGTAGAGTCATTACAGTGATCACAAACCATCATTTTTAGCAGGATGTCAGTATTTCCATATCAGATCCTACCAGACTGATGGTGCTTAGATAATGCAGGAGCTAACCAAAAATCCTTTCTCTTTTCTTTCAGTTTGGTGTTTTATTAGTAGATGGCAAAACAGTAAAACTTTTCAAGTAGAGTGGATTCCCTGTTAGTAAGTAAGTTGAGCTGGGCAGTTAAAAAACAGTAAGTTAAGACAATGGAATTACATTCTTTTAAAATTTTGAGATGGCTGTGTCAGCCATCAGTGTAAGGGTAACTTTAACAGTGAGGAAAGCAAGAACAGAGTTTTGTTCAGTAGCTGCAGTTCAGTGTAATGATTGAGAAGTGGGAATATTAAGACTACAAGAAATAAAATGAAGATACATAGAAAATCTCTGTGAAAAGTATATATATTATATGTAAATACCATCTTGTCTGTAGATTTTCTGAAAACCCTTTCAAATGGACCATTTCATACCAGATATGCATAAAATTACTACGGGAGCTGTTCTTCAGTGTGATCAAGTGTATGAAAGAATCATCCAAAAGTCTTTAATTCTGTAGTAGTATTTCTGGTTTAGTTATCAAACATGATCTTGACATAAAAAGTCTTCTTAAGGGGTTAGGATTTCTTTCTGATTTTGAGTTACAGAACTTGTTTGAGCTTTTTAAACACATCCTAATGATAATTTGTTTATTCATTAAGTTACTAGTTAATGTACTTATTACCTGGTTTTCAGAGGAGACTGGATTTTTAGAATTCAGTGTAGTTTTTTACTCCTGTAAAATGCCCGGATATGATGTTTGACCCTATTTGAAGTTTTGCAGGATTTAGGAAGGATTATGGGTAAGACTGTCGTCTTCAGCTGCCCTTGATACCCAGAGGGTTCTTTGTATCTTATTTCTTTAGCCTATATAACCAGTAGTTTGTGGCTTAGGGATTTCTGCCCCTTTCAGAAGAGTCCACAGACCATGTATTAAATCAGCTGTTCATTTTCACTGCCTTATGAACAACTCGGACGCCAAAATGCAGCTTCTGCAATGAGGTGGGACAGAAAGAAATCCCCAGTGACTTTGTGCTTGACTTTGCCCTTATATTGTGGAAACTCCTCCTCCTCCTTGGAGATGGTAGGATGTGAATGAATCAAGTACTGAATTAAAGTTGTCCAGCAGACACATGCTTTGATCTGTTTAGATAACTGGCGTGATGGAAGATTTATCACATTATGGTAACACAGACATCTTTACTGTCACATCCTCCCCTGGCAGCTCCCATTGTCTTGCCTCCCCAGAAACCAAAAATGTTGAGGTGAGATATAGCTCCAGTCTAAGTAATAGGACAGAATACCTGCAACTCCATCTGGTTAAGCAGGGAAGTGTGGCATGATGGTTTCTCCTCATGTGAAGATGAATACCTCCATTTATTCTCTGTTTATTTGGGAAAATGATGTTTATTTTTAAGGCCTAAGGAATGTTTGGTCTTAAAATTGCCAGATCGACCTGAAACCAAGGTTGTACCTTCTTCCTTCCCTCTAGGGAATGCTCTCCTGAACTGGCATAGGGTGGCCTACTCTTGCCTTTTAATGAGTAGCCTAAGGGAGACTGTTAGTGGTACCAACAGGGAGTCCATCTCCTGGCAGGATGGCAGTGATTTTGCAACTGTGCCAACTATGCTTGCATGGAAAAAAAAAAAAACTCCCAGCAAAATAACAGCATAAATTGCTACTGCTTGCAAAGCTACAACAGCAGAGTAATGTAAGGGAAACTGATTGTATACAATCCTCTTGACTAGGCAGCCTGCTGAATAATAAACCTTCCCAAAGCCAGCGAGGCATATTCATGCAATAGCTGATGATTTTCTTTGTGCCTGCCTTGGTTTATATTGTGTACCCTGCATATGTTTGTATTTATACAAATGTTGCTGTGGAACAGAAGCCTGCTGTAAGCCCCCATCCTCGGGGTATGCCCGTATGTGTGTTTATGTGTGTCTGTGTGTTTGTGTGCATGCACACACGTGTATGTGTGTATGTCTGTGTGTACAAGAAGCAGATGCACTGTAGGCAGATAAAGTAGATAAATATAGATTCAGATAGAAGCAAAAGCCTATAAATATAGGCACTATATAGAGTGAAAGCAGGCAGATCAGCACAGTTTCGCTATTACTTGCCTTCTGTATAATAAGAGTAGCTGACACTGGCTGAGGGGATGACACTGTTGGCTCTCAGCAAACAAAGTAAAAAGGTAAGAAAACTTCTTTCCAATATGAGCAGCAATTGTGACAGAAGATTTACTATATTTAATAATTTGCTTAATACAAGTAGTGTAGTTTCTTCTGAAGTCAAAGCATAGCATTTGTAATTTTACCCTAAAATAAGTATATGAAATCAAAATCCTGACCCACAGTCTGAAAAAGTGCTACCTCTAGTTTCTGTTTTACAATAAGCATCGTGCACTGTGCTTGTCATCTTTCTGCTTCTGCTCTACAACAAATCTTTGCTTCAGGTCCTGCAGTCTCTCCAGATGAACTTGGATGTTAGAGTATTGAGGAAAGCATTTAAGTGCAAAATTAACTTTCAGGAGTAATGTTGAGTGTGTGCACATACATGTGTGTCTTGGCCTTCTATTTGTAAATCTCTGATGCCTGTTTTAGCACTCGTCTTTCTCTCTGTTGTAGCAATATACCTTTGGCTAATCCACAGCTATTATATAGGTAGTTAAAATCAGAAAAATGTTAACCCTCCTAGAGATAAAGAAAACTTCACAGCTATTCAGAGGAGGATGAAAATTCAATTTTTCCTTATTCTATAGCTCTTTGATGAGGTTGTTCAAATAAATCAAGGTTGCTAGAAAATGCCTGAAACTTGTCAGTGCTGTGTTTTATTGTTCTTTGTATAATACAGGTAGTATGGAGGAGTTTACAGCAAGAGGCTGGCAGCTGGGAGTTTGGCATTCTATTTCCAGTTTGACCACTTGCTTAGAGTGAAATCTCACACAAATTATTTAGAATCTATGAACTTAATTTCCTATTTGTGAGTAGAATTAATAGTAAATATGTCACAGAGTTGGGTAATTGAATAATACTTTGTTTGGTTAATTGGTGTCGTGATTCCACTGGAACTATTCGCAGGGCAGGAGGTTTATAAGAGTCTGTCTTTTGTACAAAGAGCTCTGATTATCCTGAATAAAAAAGAAGGGATAACAGTAGGAAATACTGCTGATGATATTTTGTGTTGTGTTACAAACAGTAGTTATGTTCAAATATGCCATTAGCTGATGAGTATTGTCAAGTTTCAGTACTCTGAGGAACTTGCAGGAAAGCAGAAGAAAGGCAAACACCAGCACATGTATATTCGTTTTCAGACCAGCCATACTTAGTATGACAAAACAGAACCAAAGACAAAAAACTAAAATGTGAAGTGGTGAAAGGCTTACTGTGGTATTTAGCTCGTGTAATGCAGGTTTTCCTAAAGTATCTAGTCTAAAATAATTCTTCTCTGCAGATCAAATGAGAAAAGCAGCTGAGAATATCTGGGGTTTGCGCCTGAACAAATTACTTGGTTTGGTGCAAGCCATTTTTTACTCAGCTTTCTTATTTTGATACCTGAGAATAAACTCTTCCAGGTATATTTTAGCATACTAAAATTGTAGTTTACACCACAATTTCCTATCACCTAGGTGCTTCCTGAAAATTTTACTTTCGAGCCACATGAAGTGTCCTATGAAGTTGCCTGTTTTTACTGTATCTATTGAGATACTTGAATTAAACTCAAAGAGGAGTTTGAAGTTACGTGTGCATGAACAATGAGAAGCTGTGGGAAATGCCTGACTAAATGATACAGGAGGTGTTGGCACTTCCTCTTGTCCCTGAGCTAGTGATAAAGCTTTATGAAACAAGGGGCTGCAGATGTGGATCTGGTGCTGCAGCTAGTGGTGACTTTGGCAGGAGCAGCTGTAGCTTCGGCTGGAGGATGCTCCGGGCACAGCTCTCACACCTCACCGTGCCCTCTGCACTTCAGGGATGCCTCAGGTGTGTGATCTACCCGCTGTCTGAATATCCTTGAGTTATTCAGGCTCCCTCAGGATGAAACCTCTGTGTTTTAGGAGTGGTGTTTGAGAGGAATAAATGAATTAATGTGATAAATTACAGTACTTCAAAAATTAACTGGCCTATCCTGTAAGTTCTTCTGAATCTCTCCTAGTCTTTTCCATCCTCCTTTTTATACTGCTGCATAGTATAAAAGTCACACTTGCTTCAAAATAAGATGTTGCTTTTAGGGAGCAAAACAGATACTAAGGTTTCTTGGATGAGGATTATACTGATCCAACAATTACTTTACAAATACGGTCTTTTCAAAATCTCATAGGGAATATCTGGAAGGAAAGTTATGCAATCCCAGAAAGCATTTACTGTGAATTTTGAATTTTGTTTTCTGTTTCCTCTCTCTAATTCTGATAAATCAGAAATTACTTACCAGATTAAATTATAACATTAGATTGCTTTTGCAGCAGGGGAAATATAAGTTTAAAGAAAAAAAATTACTCTTGATATAAAACCCTACATGTGTTGATTTCAGTCTGGATCAGATCTTTGCAGCTGAGTTATAATCTTGAAAACTGATGTTTATTATGGAAACACTGACATAACCTCTATTCTTTTGGTTCTGGCAGATATATCCAAAGACCTTTTTTTTTGACTGAGTTCTTTGCTGGTCTCCTTGGGCTTTGCTTTCTGAGCCTTTGCCAATTTTACTGCTGTTAATTTTGACTAAAACCGTCTCGGAAATATATCAGTCTGTAGGAACCATTAGGAAATAACACTATTACACATGTTTAATAGGTTAGCTGAGGGGTGGGGGAGTTTAGCAACTTCTGCTGTGTCATGGTCATTCCAAAACAGTGGAGTCCAAAAGGTTCATGTGAAAGAGAAGTCGATAGGAGAAAAGTAAGGGTAAATTGCCAAGAAAAACATACTTGCTGTGAATTACTTTTGTTGCAAGTAAAGTCATGTTGCACAAGGTCTGCAAAGGTTTATTGATTCTTTAACTAGCAGGAGCAGTTGGCAAGCATCCCTAGTATATTTAGGTTTTGTCTCTATCATTTTTATATTTTTTTTATTATTCATTTTGCCATTAAAAGCCCATGGCAACCTAGCACTGTGCTTATGTCCTCCTACAGTCATTAAAAAGACAGAATCTGTTTTGAGAAACATTAAGCTTACATGCAAAATCATGAAATCCTAGAGTAATAACTTGTTTATAACCTTAGTTTCTCCCTTATGATAGTCTTTAATAAGAAGTCACATTGTTTTTCTGCAAATACAGAGCTATAGTATCTTTGATACATGCAAAAGGCCCCTGCTATTAATGTGTTTCACCAATGAAAACCCAAAAAATCTATCCAAACCAGCTGTCTAACGTAGTGAAAAATAATGTTGCTTTGTAGTTATGTTCTCTTATAGGGAGAACATCTATCAGAGACATTAAAGAATGCAATGTACAATTAGATACAAGTACAATGTTTTTTAGCACACACATAGGAGTTCTTTTAGGATTTTCTGACCTAAATGTGTATCCAAGAAGGTATTCATAAAAGGTCTGGTAGGATTTTGTAGGTGTGTGGAATTTTAAATACTTAGGTATTTTTATCAGTGTAGGAAGCTTTTTCTTGTAACAAATCTAGCCAATATTAACTTTATGAGTCCATTTGTATTTTCTGTTGGTTTATGTGCTTTTTCTATAGATAAGCTCTCTTTTTTCCTCTTTTTCTTAAATATCTGGATTTTTTTTTCCTCATCTTATATGTACAATACAGATGAACTTTTGTTCATTCAAGTTTTTGTGAAATTTAAGATTAGGTAAACATTAGAAACAGAAAATTTACATAGTGAAGTTTCCAACATTTCTGAGTGATTGAAGGCAAGTGGGTTATAATGGAAACTTTATTCAGCTTTGCTTGATAGTCCTCAAGAATATACCAGATCAGAACTCCCTTATTTGTATCCTCGTATTTTTAGGTGAATCACATCTCCGCTTGAACCTGATGTGTAGAGTCCACAGTTAGTTGCTTAGAATCTGACATGCCAACAAGGACTTAAAAATAAGTGTACTCTGGACAATGATAAAGTAAACACAGCAGTGCTGGAGCTGCCCTTACCAATATCTGAGATTGGCTTCCCTTAGCTGGTGTTTCTTTAGCCTCTTTCTGTATCTATTTTGTAAAACATCTGGTAAAGCATTTTATGCTTGTAAGCTGCGTCTCATAAGATGACAATATACTAAACATCCGGACTGAGAGTATAAATGGTGCTGAAAAATATGTTCTTTTCCACAAGCAATCTTGTCAGAAGAGTGCAGGTTTCCACTGTTTGTTGTGCTGGTCCTCTAGTCCAGCCTCCACAAAACAGTCACCTTGCATAGCATCACTCAAAAGTTTGCTTGTGGAGCATCATTTCTAGTGGCTGCATGACAGGGAAGTAGAGTTTGCTTTCTGGGTCTCATTTCTTTCCCCCAGCATTCTCCTGGTGAGCAAAGGAAATATGCCTGAGCATGTTTTGAGCTGGCCCCATCTGTATTAGTAAATGCTAAATACAGGTTGCATGACTAGGTCCCGTTTAATGAAGACCTTATTCTTTTCCTTTAAGGATCGGTTTCATTTTCAGACCAATCAGAATACTTAGGCTGCACGTGATTTTTTGTGTAAAACTTTTCTGGGTAATTTCAATGCAATTCCAGTTATGTGCAAACAAAATGAATAAGCATGTGCAAGACAGTGAATGAATGTTTTCTTTTCCTAACAGCCTGACAGAGATCCTGACTGCATGCTGGCTGACAGTACCACAGTTAATGTTAGTAGATGAGGACCTGGGTAACAAACAAAACCAAAACCAAAACAAAACAAACAAAAAAAAAGAGCAAACAAACCCCCAGAAAAACCTGAATGCTCAGAAACATTACATATCTGTGTAATTTCCTTAAAATAGGGTTTGCCTTTCTTATAACATGGAGTTTTTTGTTTGCTCACTGTGCTATTTTAGGACCTGTAAAAATTCTGATGTCAGGTCTGTGAAGAAAAAACATGTTGTCCATTAAACATAATTTGAAGAAAGAAATATAGGGAGTGTGTGTCTTCCAGTGAAGATAATTCAAAAGAAGTTTTAAGAGCATTTATACTTGATTTTTTTTATTATTTTATATTTTTTTCTGAATCAGCATACAGTTTCATTTCTGGTAGGAGGCTCAGTGTCTGCTATGACTTGTAATAAACTTCCTTTTAGTCTTCTGTCTTTCAGCATCCTTTAAAGTATGTTAACATTTTTTTGAATCCTACTGACTTTGTTAGAGAAATCCCCCACCTGATAAATAAATGGATGCCCAGGAGTCCAGTGTTTTGGCAGCTCGGTGGTGTTCCTGTGCTTCGCAGGACTTAGTGTCAAGTGGGAGCAGGCAGGGTCTGCACAGCCATGTCTCTCTCACCTTGGAGGCAAAGGATTCAGCAATGTGATGGGCATCCACCTGTGTGAATGAGACAATTCTCCCTGTTGACTCAAAATTATCCTCATTAATGAGCTAGAGGCCTGTCAGTCTAAACTGATGGCTCCGGGTGTGTGGAAAAGAGAGAACAACACGACTATTTTGGCAGGCTTAGTAAGTGAACAAAATAGGTTGAACTTCTCCTGTTTCCTGTCTCTTAATTCTCATATTTCCTTGTATTGCATACTGTGCATAGTGTTTATGATTTCTCTACTCCTGCAAGCCTAAAGTTGGTCCTAAAGAAATTGGTAAAATGTTCATGTATAGTATTACTAAAACAAAAGAATTTTCTCTGTAATCTTAATGGAACCTCATGGTCACTAAGAGTTTGCTAGGCATCTTTATACCTGTCACAAGAAGTGTCGCAATGGCATGAATTGGTAGGTTTTTGTAGTTTCTAATAGGATTTGGGCATGGGTGTGGGAAACCTTACTTTTGGACAGAGGGGTTTGTGGGTTTTGTTAAGCATCTGCTCGCTCTTCTACCAAAAGGCACGAAAACAAAAAGGTTGGGAAAATTGCATTTAGTTTGGAAAGGCCCAGTTCTGTTTTTACATACCTTGCTCCCCTCTCTCCATGGCTGTGAGTGCACGTCCATGTCACCTCTGTGCTCTGCTTTGCGTGTGTGTCTCCCTCCCCAGTGCGAGGAGCAGCGTAAATCAATAGTAAATGCTCGCCGCCCACTCCGTGCTGCGTTATGCAATAGCACATACCGTGTACACAGAGACAAAAAGGGAAAAGGCACACACAGGCTTTACATTCAAAAGCTCTTGCATAATTTTGCTTTTCTACAGCCAAAAAAAAAAAAAAAAAAAAAAAAAAAAAGGAAATAACAGATGGGGAGACTTGCAGGGTGTTTTTTCCCTTTTCTCAGACTGTACAGAGGCGAGCTTGTTTAACATCCATGGTCATTTCTAATTGCCCTGTGCTGCAGATAAGCAAGGCAGGCTTGCTTATGCTTGAAAATGAGACTTTTTTCCAGCTTCCGTGATGTGGTGCACTTCTCAGGTAATACAAGACAATCTGTTATGAAGTGTTTAAGGCTGAATTGGTTATTTGTTTAGTCGTAATGAAAAAAGGAAAAGAAACACCTCACTTCAACTATTCGATACATGTTGCAAAGTGAAAGAGGGACGAGGAGTAAGTGAAGTTGGATTGAATTCTCTGACGTTAGCTTGAGCCTTTTTTTCTTTTAATCTTTTTTCCTTTCTGAAAAGCAAAATATCTCTCAATGTAATATTTATGTAAAAAGCCAGTTATGTAACTCTCGCCTGCCTTTCACTTTTGTTACCTCTCAGGACTGTACAGCTCTACTGTTTTTTCTTGACGACAGATTGTATTAAAACCTGCAAATCCTGATGAAAGGAAAGAACGACTGGGTGCCCACAGCACAGACTTTAATTTTGAGCCTTTTTAAGGGCTTCAGGCTGGAAGACAATGGATCTATTTAAGATCTGGTTTTGGCTGGAGGAATTCTTACTGAGTATTTTCTTGTCACAGTGTGCTCTGGAACATCCCTGGCTTCTGCACAGTGTTTCTGCCTCTCTCCTCCTCTCTCTTCTATCCTGCCCTCCAACTTGTGGGTGTATACAATGAAAGCTTTTTCTCTTTCCTCTCCTGACCTTAACACAAGTGTCAGGTCAGTCTCTGTGTAACAGAAGCAAGTGCAGAAGAACAGTGAAATTTTAGGTTGTACTGAACTTTATTTATTCATTTCTATTTTAAGTGATTGATGTCCATAAAGATCCAGAGATTCTTCTAATTAGAATTGGTTGGCGTATTTTAATTTATTTCTGTCAAATGCAAGAAAAATGCATATAGCTAAAATATTAATTAATTTTTTTTTTAAAAAAAGGAAAATAAAAAAGATGTATTCTTAGGCTTCAAGAAAGGGAAGAAATGGGTCAGTAATAAAGAAAAGTTCATACTTTATTTCTGTTCGTACTACAGGAGAAAATTATTCCTGTAGCTATTGCAACCAATTTATTCCTAGTTGTATCCTCTGAGGATCTGACCTGTTTGTGGTTGCAAGCATTGTGCCAGGGTTTGTTTTCTTTTGCCCTTTACAAATCGTTCTTGTCTGCGTGCACATTCTTGGACAGATTCTTCCCCAGTGTAATGCTACTAATTCTGTTGATATGATGTCAGGAGACTATTAGGTCAATTATAAAGTTATAGGGCTCAATCCTCAGTTATTTTAAAGTGTTTTTCTGGCGTTAGAAAAGAGCCATAAAATGAGTCTGCATGTGAATTATGCCCACTTCAGGCATAATAGAAAAAAATATGAAGCTGACATCTTTCAACAGTGATCTCTGAGACAAACTTGAAATGAAATGGGGTTTTGTGAAAACAGGAAGTAGAATATTTTAAGCTCTGCAAGTAGGTTTTAAGCTGTATAAGTATATTTCACCAAACTGCTGGGGAGCACACATAAATTCAGAAATGTATCGGAGCACCTGGATTCTGAAACCAGCCCTTGCTTTGGCTCTGGGCAATGAAAACTTCTCCTTCCTCCATTTGTGTCTCAGTAAAGAATCTCTTAGGGATTATACTGGCAGATACTGTTTTATTGTGCCCTTCAGAAATATTCTAAACCTATTTTATTAATGTTTATAAAATCAATTCAGACACATAGGGAGAAAGCATTGAAATAATTTGTAGAGGTTAAAAAATTATTTAAATTTCAGGCCAGTGTTGCCACACAGACCAAACCATGGACACCAACCATACATAAAATTTAATAACCCTATATAATGTAATGATAATATATAAGTGAAAATAACCTTGGTCATCAGATGATTAAATCCTGGAAGACTATCCTGTAGGAATTATAGGGCCTGAAAACCTATGTAATTGCAAGGTGTGTCTTGAATCAGCATATCAATAGCAGTTTATAACATAGTTGCATGCAGTGGAGGAGAGTAACCTCCTTAAAATCCCTTATCCTGGTGTCCCTCATAGCTGTCAGCCCTTTATAAAATGCTTGGAAGACGTAAATGGTGTAACTTTACAGAGAACATGCTCAGTAATGAGTCCAGTGTTTGACTTAATCAAAAGAGTAATCATTTGTCTTTGAGTGAAAATTACTTTCTGCTTGTCTTTTCAGAGTCTCAGTCTGTAAGTTTTTTGTCAGCATTGATTGCAATGGGAGACTTATTTGGAATAGGTGTACCAAACCTGATAACTTTTAATGGCAGACAAGCAATTTTCCCTCTTAAAGGCATCTGCCTGCTTTTCAGTTACTGAGGCATTTCTCTGCGTGTCACTAGGTTACCCCTAACATCCCAGTCTTCAATCCCTGGCTTTACTTTGTATGCTTGGGTGGACTACTAGCAAGACACTAACCTTCCTTAGTGGCCAGACAAACATTTAATTATTTCCTGAGTGTTTTTTAATTTAAAAAGGGAAAAGCCCTTGTAAATGCCTGCTGCTAAAACTCTGGTTATATATGCACGGTTGAACAGCAACCAGAACGAGGGAATTTTGTGTGTTTTGCAGAATGGAAATCTAATTTTAATTTATGGAGGAGAGGGTGATTTGACTTGACCAGATGCTAGACATGCAACCTGTGAAACTTCTGTCTGCCTAAATTCATAGGCAAAATAGGCAAAAGGGATGGTTTGAACAGTTTCTGAAATGAGATGTTAATATTCAGTTTTAATGAATAAGTCTTCACTTCACAACTTAAAAAGACTCTGCTATTTTATTTTTAAACATAAGCTGTTTGAGTCCTGTCTCTGTGAAGATCTGTGCCTTAGTTTTCTTAAATTCAAGTTTGTTATTTTAGAGAAAAGGTTAAATATGAACCCTAAAGATTTAAAAACAGCAACAAAAATGAGAAGAGCTCTACATTAATTTTTATTTTAAAATTTCATTATTTCTCTTCCCTGACACATTCTTGGGGTTGGGTATATTTGAAAAATAGCTAGCTAAATTATTTTGCTGTATCCAGCAATGTGCTGAATTAGCTATGGTAGGCTTTTTATCTAGCAATTATTCTGCAAGGTTTCCTCCCTCCCTCCCTTCCTCAGAACAGTCGTTTCTGCAACTCTCACACTTTGGTTGAAGTTTATGACAATTTTGTGTCCTTCACTATCAGTAATTCATTGCTAGCACCGTCAGTAGTTTCACTGGTCTTTTTGCCTTGCAGAAGTCCCTAGGAAATGCTGCAAGAAGCAATGTTTTTGGAGTAATTGTAACAAAAGTATCAGGCCTAGCTGCGCTGAATGTTCCTGCAGTCCTCCTTTTCAAAGCTATTCCCTTCCACACTGGCAGCAGACAACGCAGCTGGTCCATTTCTCCCAGAGAGGAGCTGTGTGTTCTTGCCCTTGCTGTTTAACCCATATGTGCAGGTGGGTCCTGACTCCTGCAGGGAAGGGTCACTGAAGTCCAGCGGTGTGGAGCAGCTGTGGGCATGTCTGCAGTGGGATCAGCACCTGGATGCTCCTTTTTTTTGTTTTTCTTCTGTACCGTAGTTAATGTTTCTGTGTTGCCACTAAATGAAGCAAGGGCTCTGTTTGGACTGAGTGCCTCCATCAGGGAGCCTCAGGAGAGGGTGTTTGCTGTTGTCTGTCAGAACCCTGGTGGAGAAGGAGAGCATCCTTGTGTGCTCATGGATTTGTTCCCTGGATGTCTAGTCTTGTCGCTGCCAGCTACTGAATGCTCGTGGCTGGGGTGGGGAAGGGTGTTTAAGCTCCCTGCACCTTGTTGATGCAGAGGCTTAAAAACAACTCCTTAAGAAGTGACCTTTAATATATGTAGTAGAAGAGAGCAGGGAGCTGGATTTGATGATCCGGAAAGTGTGCTCCAGGGTAAAATCTTGTAAAAAAACCTAACTGTTTCAGTTAGTTCAGTTTCTGTGGGGACTCGATTTGAGGTATTATTTCAACATTTCAACTGAAGAAACCTCTGACTTGTGTGACTTTTTGGATGCATGATGAAACTCACCCCTTTAGGGAAGTTCTTGCAGGGACAAGATACAAAGAGAGTTTGTCTGTGTAAGCAGCTGAGAGGATTGCTCAGTTCCCGAGTTTCTGCTGATTTATATGTAACTGGTTGCAGCAGAATAGATGGACTCACTGCTTTGACTGTGAACAAGAGAAAAATACATTCAGTTGATACTGTTTTAAATCAAAATAAATAACGACTCTCTTCTTCGTGGAAGGACTGTAAAAAGGTATTAACATAAAACAGTGCAGAAAGCATCTCAAACCACCTTTGGCCATAGTTTCTACTACATATATTTCTTAAACTGTTTTTCTTTTTCCATTTTTTATTAAATATCCTGATTGCCTTTGGCTCCTTTCATTACTGAAACAAAAAAAAAAGGACAAAGTTTCAATGCCATCTTCTAGGTTCCAGCTAAATATACATTCCCGGTTAAAAAGTGTCAGTCGCTGCTGAGGCTGGAAATGGCCTGTTCTGCTTTGAGGAAGGGGGAGGCAGATCACTAATGGTTGCTCAGGCTGTCATGTTTCTGAGAATCAGCTGTTTTTCCTTTATACTGCAAAGATTAAACAAAGAATGTTAAACATTTCCCAATTTAGCATTTATAATGGAAAGCGGCTGTAGGGCCACAGCTTGCTGCTGCAAGGGCAGGCGTTCATATGAGGAGTTGCTTGAAAAGGCTTTTATTTTCTTTGAAGGCCTTTCCATTCTCCCAGCCCGGCCACTGTGCTTTGCAATCAGGTGGAGGCAGCTTTAAATTTTTACTTTGATTTAAGTAGGAGCTAATTTACGTTTGGAAATGAAAGTTAAGGCATCTCAGCCACCTGCAAAGTGGAGGAGGAGGCAGTGGGTTTCTTTTCCAATCACTACAATCCTTTTTCACACCAACAGGCAAGCAAAAATTATCTTTCAGAGCTCCTATTAGTAATAATATGTAGTATTAATTATATAATTTCTTAGCTTCAATTCTTCATATTAGTTTCTAAGATATACCTGTTGGGTAAGTTCAGTTGCCTTTATGCTTGTATCCAGCTCAGGAGTTTAGAAATAAAAAGTTGTAGTCTTGAGTGCAGCAATATCACATTTTTTGACCTTCAGACAGCAACCTCAACTTTCTCTGTAGCGTTTCATTAGCGATTACGTGGAGTGGAGCACTGTGACTTTCTGTTTGTCATAGTAAAGGCAAAGGACACTTAAGGGTGTCTGGTAAAAAAAAGGAGGAATGACATTTTTATATACTGTCACTGTATATACTTTTATCATGTTTGTTTATCACCCTTTCTTATTTTTCAATTTTACTTGAACAGTTCATAGTGGAGACAAATAAATTGTTCAGTCTTTCTTAGTTAAGAATGTCAGTGTTATGCTAGTATGTATTTTACTTCCCGTTGAAATGAAATAAATGTTAATATAGTTAGTTGGGTTTTATTAACAGAGCCGCTAAAAATGTCCTTTGCCTGTTTCTCCATTGGCTAGTTTTCAGAAATTCAGTAGTCCTCTGTCATCTCACAGGGACAAGAGTTAAACTTCTTATATAATTAAACCATTTTCAGAAAAAAATATTTCTGGTTTCTTATGTAAACTGTAAGCACAGTAAAGAAATCAGATAACCATTTTCTGCCTTCTCCAGCCTGCCTGCAAGTAGATTTTGTCTAAACAAAATCGCCTTGTACTCAGCTGTCACAAACATTTGTGTATTACTTAGATGTCTACATGAGTAATTTCATTTGCCTCCTTCAGTAGCTTAAATATGTTTGCAAATGCTTGCCCACCTTTTCATTTCTTAAGGCAAGCTTTTTTGCAATCTCTTTTATAACTCAAAGTTTGAGTATAAAAAATATTTCAATCTTCTTGCAACTACATTTCTTGCAGTTGGAATTTTTGGACTGTGCGTCTGTTTAGGCTTGTGGAGGAAGACAAGACTGAGATCATGTAAGTCATGAAACTGAGGGTGAATAATCCGTACTTTGTTCTTTCACCATTTTTACGGTTTATACCCAGATGCAAGTAATAAACAAAAAAGAAGAAAAAAAAAAAAACTAGTTAGCTTTTATTTTTAAAGTGATTAATGAAAAGCAAAGTTCAAATGAGTCCACAAATCCTGGTGGTGCACAATGGGTTGATTTATTTTGTAAATAGACCATGGATAATTAACCATAAAACAAAACTTTTTTTTCTTTCTTTTTTTTTCTTTCTTTTTTTTTTTCTTTTTTTTTTCTTTCTTTCTTCTTTTTTTTTTTTTTTTTTTTTTTTTTTTTAAAATTGCATAATGACACTGGTTTCTTTTAGTTGCTGTCAGTTGCACAGAGGGATAACGACTTATTCACAACTGGTTGCAACTAGTTAGAGCCAAGAAAAGAAAAATCCCAGAGCAAAGAGAGGAAAAAGGCTGTTAAAGCCCTACTGCACTTGCAGTTTTCTAGTCAGGCATTCGCTAATGGCTACAGACTGGGAAAAGCAAGAGCAGATATTTACGTACTCTGATGATGTTTGCTGTGTTATCCCATGTTTTGGCTCAAAACTCACAAGAAAAAGACAGCCCCTGCAGCTGGCCTTGTAGTCCACAATTTTGTATTGACTTCTAAATAGAATCATTTATGCTTTGTTGCAAGTTTTCATTATGTGTCTTACTACTCTGACACTGAGGGAAGAGTCTTCTGGGTAGTCACAATTTGACTTGCTGCCAAGTCCTCTCGTGAGCCAGAGAGTGATGCTAGTTTTTCAGATATGTGATATGAGAAAACTGTCTGCCCAACATCCCAAAATTTGTCTCTTCATAATCCACAGTCATCTGTGGAAGGGATCTCTGATGCCCAAGAAGGAGAAGGTCCAATTTGTTGTGAAAGTACATTCACTACTAATTAAAACTACCAGCTGGGATTACAGCTCTGGAGACTGTAAATAAAGTAGAGCCTGAGATGTTCAGATGATAATATGGCCATTTTTGTGGTGGTTTATATTAGTTGCCAGTATTTAGATTTGCTCATCTCATGCCAATTTATTAGAGTGAAGAGAAGGATCATGTAGGTAACAGTCAATATGCAAGAGTTGGAGTTGCCACTCAGCAACTGACTCTATGGACACCTTAGCTTGCTCTCACATACCGGGTATGCCTTAAAGTGCTTTTGACTGTATATGTAAGACCTGCAATTCACACAAAGCTAAAATCTGTGCTCATGTCGCCTGTTGGTGCATCTGTGCTGTGTTTCACAGATGGTGACTCCAAGGGACTTGCAAAAAGCCGTCCTCACTGCAAACAATAGTTTGGGTGGGCAGAGGTAGTGGTGATTATCACACCGGTATTATTTTGGCTGTGTTGACTCAGTTTGTTACAGCAGTTTTACAGACTGCTGTTTGTCGGGGTTCTCTGTCTGACACTAATTTGTGGGCATGAGGTTTCTTCTGTCAATTTGCAGAAGTCCTTTGTCAGAATGTTCTGAGAGACTGAGGAGCGAAGAAGCAGATTGTTAACGTCTGACCATCACCTCTATTTGCTTGAGTTTAGGGCAGATGACTGGGAATAAGGGTTCTGTGGTTTTCGCCTAGACCTCAGCTAAAGGCAGGATCTTAGATCAGCACTCTAAACCCATAGCTAGAGAACTGATGAGTTCCCACTGTGTTACTGACACTGGTAACTACAACACATGGGCTGCCACTTGTAATCTGCTTTTAGGCCAGAGAGGCGGGTTAAAATAGCACTTAGTTTGAGCAAGAGGCTTCTGTTGTGGGTGGGAGTCATGCTGGGGGCAACATTAGCATTGTACTTACAAACTACATTGCAGTGGAGACAAGACCCCAGAAATAAGTTAACTCTCCAAGGCTCAATAGAGTCTTTGGCTTCTCTACAGGTCCTCTTGGAAGGGAACCCAGCCAAGGTCCACTGTGGTAGTGCTAAAAGGATGAGCCTGGCCCGTGGCATCCCCCTTAAAACTGCTTTTTGTAAGGCTTGTGCTTCTGGGAAGTGTGGCAATGTATGGAATCTGCTACATACTGTTTATGAGTTAGAACTTGATTTTATTGACTAACAGAATCCTTGTATCTTGTGACAATATTTTTCTGTGCTTTGCATCATGCCAAAGAGACAGGGGAGTGGTGTTGGCATGTCTTTGTATGAATAGGTCTGTCATTAAATATTTGAAATAGAAACATCTGAAATAGATCTTGCCTGAGAAGAACAATAGGATAACTAGAGAAAGCCAGTTTTCTCCAAATTTGCTTTTGGGGCTGGGAGTTTTAAGCAAACAGAATGAAGAAAAACAAAAAAAAAAAAAGAAAAAAAGAAAAAAAAAAAGAACAAAGAGAGCAGGTTAGTGCATGGGCTTATAAACAACAAACCAAGGGAGGCGTGAAGGGAGACACAAGGAAAGTGAAAAGAAATGAGTGGAGGGATGCTTAGCAGAGGGAGGGGTTTTCTTGTTTGTTTGTTTTAATAACTAACATCAGCAAAGGAAGAGAGAAGCTGCTGCTAAAAGGATTGAAAGTCGTCCTTTCAGAAGAGGCACTGTTTTGTAAAGGGAACCTTTTTCACTTGATGTGGATCAGAGCCCGAGGACCATTGACTGCTAGTGATGAGGATGCTGAGGCATGGACATGCGTTTGGATATTTCTTGTTTTCTGTGATCTCTAAATCTGTGTTTTTATTTTGTGCAGGGCGAGGGGTCAGTCATCTTCCTCAGGCAGTTCCTCTGAAATCTTACTGTTAGGAAAGGGTTACAGGCAGCCTTTGCTGTAGGCACATGCAAGATGAAGGGTTGGGTTTTCAACTCCTTCAGACTGTGGAAAGTGTCAACACATGGGTCCAGTATGTAGAACACAAATTCCACAGTCTGCTTGGTGTGTGGCAGGAAAAGCTCTGTTAGAGGTAATTGTAGTTCAGGCTTTTGAACAAGCTTTGTATTTCTCTCCTGTGCTAATAACCTGTTGGTGAGGATGTGCAAGCCAAACTCCTTTTATTTTAGCCACTCTTATCTCCTCCCAAATCTAATACATTAAAAACTGCCCAAGGAAGGTAACAGTTTTCCCCAAAATTTTGTCCATCTCAGCCTTGCCAAGTGCAGCATCTGTTGTTGTAGCAGGCAGGTTCTAGTTCTGGTTAAAAATGTTTTCATGGGGAAGTAAGCAGTACGGTTATTTGCATGCTTCTTCTCCAAGCACTGCTTTCAGAAATTCACTTTATGAGAAACAAAGATTTTTTGGTTCTTACTGACATTCCGACCATGTTTCAAAAACCCCTCACCAAATAGCATGGGAGACAACCACTTCCCATAAGCACCTCAGTGCTGAGACAGCCAGGGATGACTGGGAATGATGTGCTGTCATGGTTAAAGACCTAGCTGTGCTTCAGCTCTCCTCCCGGTCTTCTTAAATGAACAGTTTCATGTGTTGGCACTCCTGCTGCTACCTGATCTGGGTGAAAACCCTCAGTTCTTCCCTGTTTAGGCCAAGATTTGTCTTATAGTTTCGGTCAAGCTTCACATGACTTCATGGTATTTTGCATTTTAGCAATTTGCAAATGTATGAGCAGTGATCAAGAGTTTTCTTGCAGGTGAAGCAAACAGTTAAAGGAATTTCAAATGTTAAATATCTTATTAATCACAACCACTTCTACATTTTTCTACCAGTTAAGTGTAAGGCTAAAGGGCAGAGCAGAAACAACTGATATTCCCCTTATTTCTCCTCACTTCAGATTGTCCTATAGGAGTAGGACTGTCTGTGACTCTCAGTCTGCTGCTTTATCCTGCTCAGAACTGGTTCTGGTACTTCCCCAAATGGCAGCAATAGTTAATGGTACTTGACCTGACAAGATGTGTGTTAGTTGTTAGACAACTGGCTGCATGAAAAAGTATCTTTCATACATTGGTAGGCTCTTGGACAAGAACAGCATATCAGCTGGATTCTTAATAATAATTAGGTTGTCACTGATAAATTGGTAGTATTGTAGAGGTATCACAAGCTTCTGAGGCTCACTAAAGTGTACCAAAGGTCAGGACTAGAAGCACTAAAAATATATATACTAGTATTCTCTTTGAGTGGAAATACTGGTTCATTAAAAAAAAAAAAATAAATAAAACCCCACAACCTTCCATGGTTCTTATTTGTTTTTTCTATTCATATTTCCAGATAAAGCTTTTTGGCATTAGTGGAACAGAAATGCATTTGTTTCAAACTTTTATTTCAAAAATGTATTTCATGTTCTAATATAAAATTTAAATCAAAACTGAGAGTAGCAATCAAAACAAAATTATTTTGTCAAAACAACATTCAATTGATTGAAATGATTTTTTATTTTTGTTCCATGGGTAACTTTGCAATGCAGTGTTTAATTCAACTGTGAAACAAAAGCAAATTTCAAAGTCTAGCTATCCTTTGAAGCAAAAAATATTTGGTTGCGTTTGGGCTCTTCTAGGTGGTGCTTAAAGGAGTGCTTCATCAGAATTCTACTGAATCTTTCTAATTAAAAAAAAAAAAAAAAAAAAAAAAGGTATGAGGACCTGACAGGACAGGAGGAAGGAAGCCTCCAGCTGTGCCAAGGGAGGTTCAAGTTGGACCTCAGGAAGATTTTTTTCACTGAAAAGGTTGTAAAGCATTGCAATGGACTGCCCAGGGAAGTGATGGAGCCACCATCCCTGGAAACACTCACAAGCAATTGGATGTGGCATTCAATGCTGTGGTTTAATTGACAAGATGGTGTTCAGTCAAGGTTAAACTCAATAATCTTGGAGATCTTTTCCCACCTAAATAATTCTAAGACCCTTAGACTACACTGAAATCTTGTATTGATATTATTATGGGACTTTGTATCTCTGTAACAGTTGATCAGAAACCATCTCTCTAACTGTATGTAGATCTCCCCTGGAAATGTATTCTATGTTTCTGCTCAGCAAACTGGGAAGCCTTTCATACCATTTCAGCTCTTCTGACTTCTGTCTCTCTGGGCTGCTTATGAATCAAATTCTGGGCGCCCATCTGAGTCCAGCTGCTTGCAAAGGAAGCAAACAGTTGAAGGTAATGATAGTGTGAGTGTGAAGCCTATACAGTAAATATGAGTGCATTCACTTTGTTTGTTACTTCCTAGATTTGATTTAAAAAGGACCTTCCCTTAGAAGAACACATTATGGTTATTGCTTTGCATCTTTCCTTGTCCTGCATAACACTCATAACACATTATCTCTTTTTCTTCCTCATGTAAAAGCTGTACTCTTAAATAGTGAAATTCTTCTGGCAGCAGTCTTGTCAAGGGCCACAGCGTGGTAGATGCCTTGGGGACATTTTACTTTATAGATTACTGCTTCATCTAAGTTTAAATTCTTCAGGATTGGCCTAAATATGTTTCAGTGAGAGCACTCCACAAAAGAAAAACATTAATATACGGGGAGTATGTTAGACAAATAGGGCAAGGGTGAAAATTAAAAGCACAGAGCACAGTTAAGAATTGTTCTCTTGCTGGAAAATGTAAAGCATCTAACCTTGTCTGAACAGTGTGATGATCCTTATTTTCTGAAGGACTGAGCTATTTAGCCCACTGTTGATACCTTGGTTATTCAGGTCTGTCTGCCTTGAACTTGGATAGATACAATGATCTCATATTCCTTGAGAATATCAGCACTGCAACTTCTATAAGTTTGGGATAGATCATTGAACATCTGATCACTCATTCAATGGAAGTTGTGGTTCTGCAAACTTTGGAGATCTCACTCCCGCTGGAGAGAAACAGAAGGTGACAAAGTAATACCAGTTGAAATTCTTTTCCATTCATTGGACCACCATTTGTTTTTCAAACCAGAAAAGGCATATTTTGTGATACAGAAAAGCTGCTGTAAGTAAATATATATTGGGGCAATAGTGCAGTTGTGTTGTTGGTTCAGTATTTCTCTGTAAATAGGCCTGTGACAAGACAAACAGAAAGGTATGCTTTGTCCAATTGCTGTCTCCTGTATTCACTAGCATGTTTTTACATGATTAATCACGTAACCTACTATATCATTATAAATTAGATTTAGTCTTAAGAAGACTGATTTAATCTGAGGAATGTTTTTTGCACCAGTCTTGGACATGAAGGGTTGGGATATTAATGTATTTAGGCCTTAAAAAGTACAAACATAAAAGTTCCCCCACCTCAGAGCTCAGTAAATAAATAAATAAAACCGTTTATGTTGTGGACATGCTCACAATATTTCTTGCATGCTGGTGGAGCAGCACACATCACAAAGATAATAATATAAGCAGTAAAATACGCCAAGCAAACAGAAAGCATCTGTAGGTCTTGCCTAGCTGGCTGATCTTATTGGGATGGTTGTTTTTACCTTACCATGCCATTAATGCTTTGTAAATGTATATGTGCATGCTGAGGGTTAGTCAGGAATTAAACTGTGTTTATAATGGTTCTATTCAATTGCTGCATTGTGCCTGGATGCCTGCAGATATGTAAGAGCACAGGAAAGGTACTCGAGAAACTATTAGACCATGTAGGAGCTGGTCTACCAGCCCTAGTCACAGGAGAATGTAATGAGCCATAAACAGGATATAAAGAAATATTTGGAAAGATGTTTGGAGAAGTCCTGGCATGTAACTCATGAAGGCTTTTTTAGCTGATGTCCCCACATTTCTTGTAGAAAGCAGATGAAGTTCCATTGGAACATGTGTTGAGCCTAATCTAAGCTCTCTCCTTGGTTTTAGCAGGCTGGGGATCAAGTTCATGTTGGAATTCTCAATTCACACTGCAGGATGCAGTGAGAGCCCACAGCTCTTGTTCAAGCTGTTGCAGCCTGTGCTGCCTTCTGCCCCAAATCAGCACTGGCAGCACAGCTCTCCAGGCTGCAAATACCGAAGTTAGAAAATGTCTGATGTTAACTTGGTTTTAAGTATTACTTGGTGGAATCACGTGTGGGAGTATGAGTTTGGGCAACCTTGAGATCTCTCTGATCTTTTTGTTCAGTTTTTCCTTATAGAGATAAATGGGCCATTTTTCTGGCAAATGGCAATTGTAAGCATAATTCCAAAAGGGTTCCCAATAGGAGGATTTGAGCAACACAGGTAATGACGCCCCAGTAAAAAGGCAGGCTCCGTTTTCCAGGAGCAACAGTCCTCAGGTCAGGAAGTCCGAGACTTTCCCATAAGTTAACTTGGGCAAAAGAAATGAGTTTATACCACTGGCTTAAAAAAAGCTATTAGCAGGACACATCCTAGAATTGTCTTCCTGACTGTGTGCATTTAGGTTAGTTCTGGATTCCTTTTTCAGACTCAACTGTTTAACAGAGATATGGCAGCAGCTTCAGAAATTGCTGATTCCTGTCTCAGGCATGACAAATTTCACAGTACATTCTTTAATTCCTATTTCTATAGCTGTTTGTAAAACATCTTCACTTAAAATTTTTAATATTCAGTGAGAAATAAATTTGGGAATAGGGTCCATCAGGTAAGGGGCGTGTTGCAGAAGTGTGTAAGTCATTGCATTGTACAAGATCTTCAGATTTTTGCAACTGAAACTTCTGAAAGGTTCATATATGAGACTGCTATATTTATGGGAGAATCTTGATATCATCTTGCTGTTATGTGAGGCATTTAAGAAATCCTGAAATATCTTTAAAGATGAAACAATGGGAAGCTGCTTACCTCATGACATAATAAGGCAAAATAAGGTCACAAAAAAAGTCGTGGTTGCAGCTCCAGCAACAGAACTGAATGAGTTATTTGTAAGAAATAATTTTTTTGCCAAATACAGCTTTTCTTGTCCCATCAAATATACACAAGTTGATCAGTCTCTTTGATTCAGGAATCGTTGGAATTTATTCGATGACTGCTTTCAAAACTTATGTTCTATGGACTCTCTGTAAAGGGAGGTGAAAGAAGGATGGCTGTGGTTTTAATACTATTTGCAAAAGCCTATTCTGTAATTTTCCTCTCTGGCATCCATCTTATAAATTTGCATTACATGATGCCAGGCATTTAGGAGTCTATAGTATTGATGAAAGAGGGTAACAAGTTCAGCTTTCACACAACAGTTAATGTTCATACAGCACGAGTTAATGTTTAGCAGATAGGATTTCACACAGGTTTCTGAATCCTCACACATCCTTCATTTTACATTTATTTTATTAACCCTATGACTGAAGTGGCAAACAATAAATGGAAAAAGGAGGTCATGATGTTGCATGGATGAAGTGAGGAGTGGGGTGTGATTATTTCATGAGTGCGCTGATTCAGAAGCTCAGGGTGAATGAAGGTAGATGCTTCTTTTCTCTGCATGTAAGGGCAAAAACATGTCATAAGTAGTTGCTGGTGTGCTGCATTCATGAAAGGAGCATAGCATTCACTTTCCAGCCACCAGAGAGTAAAGGAAAGACAGAGAGCTCTGCGGACATCTGTTACTTTGTTTGCTTACCTACCCCTGTTCCTGGAGGTTGCGAAGTAGGATTTGAAAAGTGCATGTGACAGTTATTGTTTCTGGCCATATTTTACAACGACCTACTGACTTTAAGGAGCCAAAATTTGGACCTGCATTATTTAGCCAGCAGTGCACACAGGGCACCATCAGTGAAAAGGCTGGGAACAAAATTTAATTCCTAGTTTCCTGCCTATTATTTAGTACATATCTGATTTGAAATCTATTTTCTGCATACCCTTGTGTGCATATTCCTTGGCACATGTGCTTCTTGCCATTATGGGGCAGATCCCATAGATTTTCTGCGTCATTAGTACAGAGAGCCAGTCATTAAAAAAAAAAAAAAAAGCTTATTTGCCTGAGCCGTTAAGATTTTTTCTCACAGTTCTGCCTGTGGCGCCTGTCACTAGCAGTCAAATAAGGACAATTTTACCATTCTCTCCTGCTGCTCTAATTTTTTTTTTCAGTGCCAGTACATGTATTTGTTATTCTTTATAACTCCCTTTGAAGTTGAGAATCCAAGGGGAATCTAAAACCGACCAGATGTTTCTGCTGCTGGAGACACAGAAGACAGCAAGGATTAAGTTTAACTGAAACTTAGTTCTCTACAAAACCCCATTACAGCGAGAATTCTTCCTCAGTTAGATTTATTTATTATTTATATTTGCACTTGCCATCCTGGGTAGGTGATACCTCAAGTCATCTGGCCTGGGAGAAAAATGGATGATTTATCCAAGTAAATAGTGTATCAGCAGCTGCCTGTGTTGATTTCCCTTATGGGGTTTCAGTTCCATTACACTGCATATTTCCCACCCACACTCTTTATACAGTATTTCATGTTGAGGAAAATCATTCCCAGCCCTGTAACTTCAGAGAACAGATACGTGGAACCATCCAGGGAGAGGGCAGTGCAACTCCTGTGTGCGTGGGGAGGGGTGACATACTTAAGAAGGTACTGGCCAGAAAACAGCACGAGATTTTTAACTCCTTCTCCTGTCACGGCTGAAAGATGAGAGAAAGGAATAAAAGCTGACATGGGAGACTGGGTATGAGAAAGAAGGGTTGTGCTAACCTCCTCAAAGTCAGGGCAGCAGTCGTCTCTCAGGTGGGAAAGGACAGGAAGAAATGTTTTTATTTACTTCTGAGTTCAAGTGAGATGCTTTTGAAGCTGCAAGACAAGAATAAGCAAGAAAAAAGTTTTTGAAACAGTCTGTGATATGAAATATGTGTAGTCCTGTGCAATATTCATCTCCAAGTTAAGCAGTTGGCAATCCTGCTGGCCTGCTTCTGCAGTCATGAGAAATAAACCATGAGAGGTCCAAATGGGAAGGCAGAAACAGAACAAAGACCTTGGTCTCTCATTACCTTGGGCATGGCTTAAGATAAAGTTTGGATCCACTTTCAGATTTAAACACCTCAGATTTCTGGAGTACTGGTTACCAAGTTACCTCATCAGAGTTTGTGGGACTGCCTGTCCCCCTGTGCCAGTCTGTCACACTCATATGTAGCTGTTGAACATGCTGATACCTTTCAACTGAGTCAGAAAGAACTGAAAAAAATTTGTTCTCTACAGAATGGGTATCTAAGGAGAGGAGAAAAACTCAAGAGTAGTGCCCCTGCCGAGTTAAAAAGAAGCAGAACTTATCAGCTAAGCATGTTTGGCAGAGGACAGTTGGCTGGCCAGCACAGAAGAGCCACAGCACAGGCTGTCTTCTGCTCACCAAGAGTATTATCTTTGTTCTGGGAGAGAAGACCAAAGACAATTGTACTCTTCTTATCTGCTGCTCACAGGCTTTGATTGCAAAACTATAGGAAGACAGACTTTATCAGTATCTGTTTCATGTCTGAGCTGGTTTGGTTTTTCTGGTGTCCAGCCCTCTTTCGTGTGGTTGATAAGTCAAGGTACATCTCTGCAGATAGCATTTTCCCTTTCCTCCCTGCTGTGGGATTCCAGCACCCCTTCCCTGATTTTTGTCTGTATGAATTCACTTGATTTTTTCACACCAAATCTCACTGTTTCACAAGTCTTGATGTCACAGCCACCATAATTGAGAAATAGTATCAGACTCTGCCTAAGTTACTCTTTTAATTGGCCAGATGGATTGCTAACACCTTCACCGAGGCACTATCCTCCATCATTAGCTGCTGGAGTTGCTGCCTAATATTGCAAGGCCCTGCACACCACCCTAATTTGTTTTTAAACAGGAAAATCAAAATCCTGGTAATTGTATAGAGCCTTCCAATAAACACCAGGTAAAATGCGTGCACTGGAACAAGCTCTCTTCAGAACACCGAAAGGGAGTGGAGCAAATGATTTGCTAGCACCTGTACTTACTTAAAGCTGCTTTTCTGATTTTAAAATATAAAAAAGAAATGAGATCCTGGAAACAGTGGGTGATTTGGGATGCTCTGTAAGGTTTTGAGGAAAGATAAAAAGAAAAAAATAATCACATGTTTTTCATTTTATATTTTTAGGACCTGAATTTCCCAGCTTTGTATTATAGGGAAACAGGTTAAAATCACAAAATTTTGGACTTATGCATTTTCTCTTCTTTATTTTTTTGTCAAGGCATCAAGGCAGATGGTATGAGAAGCATTTATATTGGTCTCTCTGCTGACAGAGCTTAACCTAATAATCCAGGACTTGGAACTGGGTGCTTCGATAAAAACACTTTCTGAGAGATTTTTCTATTCAAAACACCAGGAGAAGTTTTTTAATTGACAACATCAAAAATTAGTATCCTGCCAGGACTACATTTCTTTGCACCTTATTACTCAGAACAAAAGATTAATATGTTCTGATTCTGAGCATGAGAGTTTTCAATATTTTTTTCCTTAATTAAACCAAAGATGAAGTGAAATGGTTTACCACAGGGTTGTGAGAGTGAAATGAGGAAATGCCCAGTTCCATGTGTAGTGTGCTGACCCTGGCTGATCTGTAGGGTTCCACCAAAGCTACTTTATCACTCCCCTCCTCACCTGGACAGGAGGGAGAAAATATTACTCTTGGGTTGTAAGGACAGGAGAGATCACTCAACATGTAACATCATGGGCAAAACAAACTCAGCTTGGGGAAGATTATTGTAATTTATTACAAGTTAAATCAAAGTAAGATAATGAGAGAGAAAACCGAATCTTAAAAACACCTTCTCCCCAACCCTCCTTTCTTCCTGAGTTTCTCTTCACTCCTGATTTTGTCTAACCCCTCCCTGCAGTGACACTGGGGAATGCAGGCTGAGGTCAGATCATGAAAGTTTGTCTGCCAATCCTTCTTCCTTAGGGGGAGGACTCCTCACACTCTTTCCCTGCTCCAGCATGGGATCCTCCCTATGGGAGACAGCCCTCCATGAATTCTCCAACATGAGTCCTTCCCACGAGCTACTGTTCTTCACAAGCTGCTCCAGCATGGGTCCCTTCCATAGGGTGCAGTCCCTCCAGGACACTGGCTGCTCCAGTGTATCTCCCACAGGTCCTGCCAGTAAACCTGCTTCAGAGTGGTTTCCACTTTTCTGTCCCTGGAGTCAGAGGTCATGCCGGGAATCTGCTCCAGCGTGAGCCTCCCATGGGGGTGTAGTCTTCTTCAGGAATCCACTTGCACTGCTGTGGTGTTTTCCATGGGCTGCAGGTGGATCTTTGCTCCACCATGGACCTCCATGGGCTGCAGGGGCACATTCTGCCTCACCATGGGCTGCACCACGGGCTGCAGGGGAATCACTGCTCCAGTACCTGGAGCACCTCCTGCTCCTCCTTCTCCAATGACCCTGATGCCTGCAAAGTTGTTTCACTCACATATTCTAACTCCTTTCTACTGCTGCTGTTCCACAGGTTTTTTTTTTCCTTTTCAAGCACATTGTCCCAGAGGAACTGTCACAGACACTGATGGGCTCAGCCTTGGGCAGTGGTGAGTTCCTCTTGGAGCTGTCTGGCCCTAGATCACTTGGATGTAGGGGAAGCTTCTGGCAGATTCTCACAGAAGCCATCCCTCTAGCCCCCTTGCCACCAAAGCCTTGACACGCAAATCCAATATCCATATCAGTTATTTCTTTGTCCTGGTTTAAGCACTTGATTCTCTTCTGGTGATTGCTCTGTTCTCTTGTTTTTGATGGTGTGCTAGATATTTTGAAATTTACAGACTTGCCTCAGTCTTTGAAATTAAGAAATCTCGGTTTTGAAAATGCCAAATTAAACTGTGATTCTGAGTTCCCCTTAATTGTGAGCACTTTGAAGTACAGAAAAGACTGTACAGAAATTCCCCTTTGCTCAGTTGTAGTCTGAACTTCATCCTTTTACCCAGCTTAGTGGGGAAAACTGAAAGACTGAAGCCAATGGATAAGAAGATAATATGGTTCAGATCTAGAATTTGAAGCTCAGCACTGTGCAGCCCCCACCTGCATTTTTAGATTTTTGTATGTGTGTGTTCCTGAGACATTGCATTTGAAATATATACAGGAAACTAAGCTTAGCTGGAAGACTGTAACTTGTAAACATTTTCCTGTGTATGTTTTGATAGAATGGTATGGGGGCGTAGGGCAGGGCTGTGGATAGAAAAAATACTTTTATGCTTTCATAACACAATCCATAGTCCATTTTAGACTTAGTTCTGATTAAACAAAGATACTCAGATGTGCCATGGAAGTTAGCAAATAGCAAAATAGGTTCCTCAGTATTGTGACATCAACAGTCCAAAGCAGCCTGACCAAGTGGGAGGTTACACCCTTTGTTAGGTCAGTTTGAGATGTTTTTTCCAGCTGCCCTAAAGTGTCTTGAAAGATAAGTTAGTTTCATTTACAGTTGTCTTCTTCCATATAGGAGCATTGCAGGCAAGAGTGTGCAGTGGAAAGGGCCAGTTCTGCTAGCAGCAGATGCCAAGGCCATGGCTTACCTGTTGTCAGTAACATGCTGTCTTATGCAGTCAAACAGGAATCTCTCTTTTATCTCTTGCAGTCTTGAGCATTAGAGTATATAGGCAATGAGTCCAAACCAACAGGGAGCCAGAGGGTAGATTGCACATCTGACTGTGAGAGCCATCATCAGGCCAAGTACTCCATCAAGCCAGTTGGAAAAGCATCTTGTAACTGAGAGGTAGGGCTGGCTTTATGTTGTGCCCAGCCCGCTCAATTAGAGAGGAAGGATTAGATAGCACATAACCTAGCTGTGATACTCCTGAGCACCCATGGGTTGGTTACAAGTCCTTCTGCTGTGCTCAGAGTGGCACATGTGTGAATAGGGTAAGGACCTGGATGCAGCCCCAGTACCCCCAAACCGTCTGAGTTATTCCAGCAAAGTAGCGTAGACCTCTGTGGAGCACATTCTCTGCCAGTTTGCATGCATTTGTGTTCTGTTGGTCTTGGAAAACATTATGCCTCCTGTTCTCAAGCAGTGTTCCTTTTTCCCTCATGGTTTAACAGCTGCCTTGCAGTTGTGGTCCTCAGATCTACCTTTCTTAGATCTCCAATTTGCCCCATGGCCTCTTTCATCTTCCTTTCCCAGGGCCCTGGACAGATTCTGAGCTCCTTGCTGGCTTGCTGTTTCTTTATATCTGCCCTCAGATTGCGGGTGCTGGTGTTCTGACAGTCTACCCAAATCCTCTGCTGCTCAGAGGAAATAATAACTCTCATTCGGCTGCTTTCTTAGCATTTATTGTGACATCCGAAGACAAATGCAAACTCATCTCTAGAATCATTATTCTCTTTGAAGAACAACGGATTGTCAGGGGAGACATTTTTTTATGTGGATTCACTTAGAAGTTCTGTCCCCCAGTGTGGTTCTCCAGCTGCCCCTGTCATATCCTCCGTTGTTGTTTATCCAACTTTTAATGATTTCCTTTTCATGCTAGAAAAGGCCACATAATTTTCTCTCTGTGTGTGCATGTATTTGTATCTACTTCATGTTTTTTCGTTTCTTTCAATTCACAACATACAAAATGTATAGGAAAAGGCATTCATTACACTAAATAATACATTTTTTATTCATGCATGGTTTGTATTTTTGGCCTAAATTTTGTTGAGTGCCTAAGGATTTTGTGCATCTCCATTTAGTAATTAAGGTATTTCTTAATTGCCTCCGGTCATGACTAATTTTTGGAAGAGACACACTGATTTGTGGATAGAGTACACCAGCTTCTGTGTAGAAACAAATGGAGGGGACCCTTGTTGGGGTTATTAGGAGAGGTAGAGACTATGAACATTGTTGTGTGTAATCAAAAGGAAGACTATCACTGAATACATTGCCAACTACATTGTTTCCCACACAGAGCATTAGCGATTTATTGGGTTGTTTTGATCACCAAAGCTACTTTGAGACACCAGTGTAATACCTGAGTGGCTTTGGTTAAATTATTTTGGTTTCAAATCATCTCTGTTTCTGATGGGAGATCAGGCCTGATCTAGAACCAGCTAGAGGTGGTAGCTTAATTTGCACTATTAACATAAGCTTTCACCTTAAAGTGTTGAGATCAGCACAAGGCTTGCCTTTACACAAGCACACACAGAGATGAGGGTGAAACATGTCTCAGAGAAACTGTCATTCAAGTTCTCTGGGTAGAGCAGGAATGTTGTTTGTTCTCATTCCAATAGCAATGGCACCTTACCTTGCAGCAAAAGGAACAAGAGGAAGCATCAGAGAGAACGCCCCTCCAGTCATGACTTCGGTTTTGACAGTTTAGGCATTGGATAGCATTGAGGAAAAAAAAAAAAAAAGACGACTTGCAAGTAATCAGGTACAGCATCACTGGCTGTGGCAGGGGACAGGGAAAAACAGAGGAAAATCAGTGGAAAACGTTAGAAAGTGCAGCCCTTGTCTTGCTGAAGTGAGCAGGACTTTTTTGGCTTTTTTTTTTTTTCATTTCTGTGTCCCTAAAAAAATCCCCAAAGCACGTAACATGTACTTAAAGCATGTAACATGTACTTAAGAGGAAAACTGAGCACCGTACCAGCCTGAAACACCTCAGCCCTGGGCTGCCCCATACTTTGGCACCACTCTGCCAGAGGAGCTGGGGAAGCAGCATGTTCTGCCTCCCAGGGACAGAGGCACTGGACGTGGAGGGCAGCTCAGCTACAATGGCCTTCCAATGAGGTTAAATAGATGCCAAGTTTGGATAGATCTGAAGGTGGAAATTGTGAATCTGAGGTGAAAATGGTTCCTCATAGGGATCTGCTGTGTGAGCTCCAGATCTCTGCCTGGCTGTGAGTTACTGCACAGCTTTTCTTTCTGTGTTTTGTTTAAAATTTACCCCAAAGTGTTTCTTGCATTAACACAAGTGTAAGCTATGTGTTGGATTTATAAAATAAGGATTTTACAGGCATGAAGCACATCCATCTGTGTTACATAAACACAGATACATTTTGGTTTCTTTTTCCTTTTCTTCCCTTGTTTATACTGCGCAAAGAACTTACTAAACTAGCCACACTTATGACGTTGTTGGCTTTAATCTGCACAAGATTTTTAACCTTTTCTCACATTATAACATATTTAACTGCTGCTTTAATGGCAAAGAGGAATTCTGTGGCTGCAAGCAGAGGGATATGAAAGGTACAGTGGCTTTCGTGTGAGAGGAATATGAGAATATTCACTGACAGAGAAGCATGAGGAGCAACTCTTCCAAGCTGTGTCTTTGACAATGCTGTCAGATTTTCCACTTCCATGAGCACAGTTGGGCATGTGGTGGGCAGGGTGGGAAATCCCACAGTGGCTGGAGGCAGAGTGCATTGGGTGCTGGCCTGGCTGGGAGTGTTGGAAGGCAGGAGTTGGAGCTGGAAAGAAAAGAAGGATGGCTTTCTACAGCTTTGAGACAGTAAGGGGGAAAAAAGTCCCAAACCACCAGTTTGGAATGTAAGGAAAGAGTCTCTGAAAGATTTCCCCTTTCCAGACTTCTGTGCCTCAGAGGCTGAGTTTGATCTTGAGATTCAGGTTCTTAAAATGTCTGTACTGTCTTCTAAGATATTTAATCCTCTCCCTCCAACTAAAGATTTGTTCTTCTGTAAATTTGCAGCTTAGTTATATATCTGTTGAAAGCTTTGGAGGTTGGTTTATTTATTTATTTATTATTTGGATTTTTGGTATCACTGGTACTTCACCTAGGGTTTTTGTGGTTTGGGTTTGTTGCGGTGGTGTTTGGGGTTTTTAAGGGGAAGGGTGGTTTGATGTGTTGGTTGTCTTTTTTTTTTTTTTGGTAATCCAAATACTTGCCCAATGTTAGATAACTGAACATGGAAACTCTGAATGATAAAGAAGTGATGCAGGTCTTACCCTGGTGGACGCTGAAGTCTGAGATCTGTTTCGAAGCAGTTTCAGCCACACCTGGTTTTGTCTGGGTCAGTCAAGGACATTGTTTCTCTGACTTATACCAGTCTATTAGCTAGACTTCAAGATGACTGAGTTGGTTGCATCTAGAGAGGCAAGGAATTGAAGAGGTTGTGAATAAGCTGGAGAGGAGACAGCAAATTCCTCATTTTCTAGTGCTTAAAGTACTAGGGATTGTTTCTCTTGTATACATCCTGTTTTATATGTTGCTTGAAATTGAAAATTGGATCACCGTATATTTTACTTTCTTTTTTGAGCATCACATGCTGTTCTTCATAACTTTTAGGATTTCTGCCTAAGAATGTTTTACTGAATACTTGAGTTTGATAATCTTTGGGACTCTATCTAAAAGATTATCTTCTTAAATTATCATATAGATTGTTTGCTACATCAGATTGCCTTGACTTTTAGCTACTGTTTTGTCTTAGTGTTTGGAAGGAATGATCTCTTTTTTCATTCTTTGTATGAGTTGTTTCATAGAGCTGTTCCCTGGCCTACCTTTTTAATGTTTTCTAATTTCTCTGTTGAAAACTTGGGAATGCTGGATAATTCCCTAATTAGGCAGACAGCTGAAATAATGGACCCCAAAATGTAGGCTGTTAATTATTTTTCAGTGCAACAGCAATGTAATGTGTGACAATGGAGCTTTTTGCTAACAAGTGAAATAATTTTGGACATACTGAAGACTAGAGTGATTAGCACTTAAATAACACCACACTTCTGAGGGTAGCAGAGCACTTCATAGCATTTAATGAAGGAGGCCTTCCTTACATACCCAAAGGATGTACTCCACTGTCCCTAACTCTGCTCACAGGGAAGAGAGGAAACTGGTTCAGGGAGAGGTGAGGGACAAGGCAAAGTTATAATTTGTGGTTGTATTGCCTGATGGTAGTAAAACATAGACCAAACGACTCCATTTTAGTTCTTTTCATGAACCCTTAGGGGGACCCATTCCCAGCAGGGCATTTCTGCAGCAGCTACTGCCTTACTGGGCCTGACACAACCTGACAGAATGGTGACTGTGGAGAAAAAGCCCTTCTGCAGGTTCGTGGCATGGCTAAAGAGGGAAGGGAGACTATAAACACTTTGTAAAATCGTAAGTGGAGAGCTGGTTATGGACACAGAGGCTGGAGGAATGCAAGAGGAAGGAAGGAAGTAAATGAGCTTGTGTGTATCTGAGGCAGAGAATCAGTGCATGTGTGAGCCCAAGAGTGGGCAAAGGAGAGAGAGGTGTGGAATAAAATCACATCTGCTTTCAGCTACTCGAACACAGAAACTCATTTGGTTTCCTGTGTAATCTGAGCACTGAAAACCCAAGTATTTTGTTGCTAGTGCTCAGCTTTGAAAAATCGAGTTCTCTATCTGTGTTTTGTAACACCTTTGAACTAGACCCATGTAATGAATATCACCATGTTGTGGCCTACCAGAATTATTTTTGGGTGATGGTCAACTTGAATTTGTTAGCCTTTATGTGGAAAGGGTTGAAGCCACTAGCTCATGACTGCTCTGAGTAATTGTTTTAGCTGTTTAAGAGTACCATACTGTGAACTTTTTCTCTGTGTGCTCAGCCTGTCCATGAGGATAGGATATCAGAATCAGTCTTAAATTCCTTTATAAATAGCTACAAATGGTTTGCTGTGACGTTTTTCCTTGGTAATTACAGTAAATATGAACTTTAGGTTGTATCAAGTCTTAATGTGTTGGATTTTCCTTTTTGCTTTGGCTTCAGCAGTATTTTTAAATCCGTGAACTAAGGATTTGTTTCTAAATTTTAAGAAAAACCTCTCTAACCATAGAAATACGGAACTAAATTTGCTTTCTGGGCATTAACATAGCCTTAAAGCAAGCAAAGTGAGCATGAAAGGTGATAGCTGTTCTTGACTCTCAGGATTGATTTTGGTGTATTAGACAAGCTCCCTTTTAAATTCAATAGTCTGGTCTTACAAATAGCCAGGGAGGAAGGCACATACCCGCAGACATATATATGTGTGTGTGACATTTAAAAATTGTATTACTTGAGAAAACACCATCACTGTTACAATTTATTCACTGCTGAAGCATACATAGAGCTGAAAAAGGTCTGTGCTGATTAATGAGACAATTATACACATTAATACCAGATTAATTAGACCTCATACTTTTAAGACAACGACATAAAGACACAAATACGGTTTTGAAAAGAATTATCCTATTCAGTTGTCCCTGACTGGCTTGGCTATGATCTACATAGTGATGGTTAGACTTCACAGTGCTAAGGCACTGTCACTCAAGTCCCATGCATTACTAACTAGGAAAATGAAACACCAATAATCTGAAAGATTTATCCAAGCCCGTGCAGCAACTTTCTGGTTGGCAGGTGATACAGGAATGCCACCATTCAGACCCATGCCCTGTGTTCTAAGCTATTTATGTCCTGGATCCTGAATAGATGCAACATGAAAAGTCTGTCTTTGGAATACATATTTTGTAACAGCCTGGATACATTCTCCTGCCCTTTTTGAAAACTATGACTCCGATGCAGTTGTATCTGACCCTGACATAAAATGCTGTTAATGTGAAATAATGAAAGTTTTAGCAGAGGTTATCAGAGGTTTGGCTATGAGCAAACAAATATATACTGAAGTCCCACTACTGCAACCAGCCAGCAAAAGGGGACGTCTGAAAGCTCACACATCTACTGCATAAAACACATTTTCGGGCAGAATAATGTTTCTTTAATTATTCCTGTCATAGAAGGTGGTCCTTGGCCTAGTTTCATGTTGTCTCTGCAATGTGAAATGTGTTAGCCTTGAGCATGTAGCATTTGCAGCTGAATTTGAAGGCAGTCTTGTTTAAGCTCAAGAACTCTAGTGTTTCTCATTTCAGGGAGTCTTGTGCCCAAAACACAACATTGTGTTTAGTTGTGACTATCAGGATGTACCACCATTCCTCAGGGCTGGCTTTAGCATGCCCCCATGGCTTCTCACTGGCTCTTGAGAGGCCCTTTGGCCATATGATTTTATTATTTCAGGTTTTTTCCAGTCTTCTTGCAGTTTTCTTTTTAAATAGTAGATAGAGCTGACTCGTGCTGTTGACTCCATGACCTGCTTCTCATTTCAACCTCTACCTGCTTAAAAAGTTTAGTAGTTAGCAGAATGTCTTCTGGGACTGATGTCTGAGCAATGGACCATTGAAAAGCAAAATGAAATGTGAAACTACTTTTGTGTCAGGAGCTCTGGATCTGCAAGTGAACACCTGCCCTGCTGATCACTGAACCTAGGGCAGGGAAGAAAGAGGAGGAATCTCCTGAGAAGAAAAATGGCCTACTGCAAGTCAAACCTCCATCTTTCTTGCTGTATCAGCTAATAAAAGTGAAAAACAGCTCTTTTTTTGTTGTTGTTGTTCTTCATATGAAATACATTGAAATGTCAGGAAGAAACTAAGTAGTTCAGTGAGGAATGAATGGTGCAGGCTATGGATTTTTGTTTTGGTTTTATCATCAACTCACTGTGTGACTTTGATCATGTGTCTTAGTTCTTACCCTGTATTAAGTGAAGCCTGGGAAAATACGGAGTGTGGTTTTTGATGTTACACTTTATTTATATGGATTCCCTGGGACCCCACAGTGCTTTAGTGACTGTCCCCCTATTACAGCAGTGCCATGTGGGCTTCAACAACTTAGAGTTGAGCTAAATTCTGACAGATAGAAACTTCATTATGCTGGCTTTCTCCACAGCTAGCTTCTCCCATCAAAAAGCAAGCCTTGCTTTTAGCCTCAGTGAAGTAACAGCATATTTCTGCTTATCTGAAGAGGCTCAAATATAGCAGAATGAATTTATTAATGATGTATTCCCTCACAGCAAACAGATTTGTGCTCTCCCATAATTAAGCACTACAGAAATAGTACTTGTCACCTTCCCTTTAGAGAAAGTGAAAATAACCACCGTACAACGTTAGGCAGTTTTCTCCAAAAAAAAAGTTTTATTGTTGAATCTTTGCAAGTCTTATATTAAGAAAAACATATGTTTTATTTTCTTGGATCTTAATACAGTTTTTTGTTTGCATATAAATGTTCTTGTGTAGTGTTTATACCATGCTGAAGGAAGAACATTGTTCGCACATGAAAATCTGTAAATGAAACCAACTTAAAACAAAAGTAAAGCTAGCACATCTGTTTTAGTATCTCAGAGAATAAACCAGATGTGTGTATATATAATATATACATGCTAGTAGTAGATGTTAAATTAGATTTTAAGAATTTGTTCCAGCTTAATAGCCTAAAATGTTATTAGTACCATAGATAAGGAAATTACTTAATGAAAAATATATGATTTTTAACCTGACAGTGTCCCTCTTAATTAAGTTATGAGATCCTTAGATGAATGATGTTATAACAGTGCAGTGTGTAGCTTCTATTATTTATAAGACAATGCCAAAGAGCTAGCTCAAACCGATTAAAGCAAGGAAAATCTCATTGAAACTTGATATTCTGAGCAAGTGAATGCTGAATCTTTCTAGAGAATTCATGTAGCTTTAGTATCTCAAGCATAGTACCCAGCTAGATCTTTCTGATGCAGGAATTGCACATTAGGGGAAAATAACAATAATCATATTAAATTAATCAAAAGCAAGATCTTGGCAGGTTCCAAAATGTGGAAAAAGAAAAACAATAAAATCCAAGTGTTTCAGTTGTGGTGGTGGATGACATTTAAGATAGAAATCTGGGTCTTCTCACCGTGCTCACGAAGTCAGCCCTGCCAGTGCAGGGAAGGTTTTGGACGGGGCTGTGCGTTGTCCCACGGGAGGAGGAGGAGGAGGAGGAGGAGGAGGAGGATGGTGTGCGATGCTCGGCGGGGCTGTGCTGGCACCGGGCACCGCTGAATCATTTCCGTCCCTCTCGCTGCGAGGAGCGCCGGGGAGGCCAAGATGAGCAGCTCACCCTGGTCCCAGCTGGAAGCCCGGCCCAGCCCAGCTGAGCCGTAAAACAGCAGCATCCTTGAGACAGTTTGTGATCTCCAACTTGAGAATTGCTCTCGGAGGTCCCGTACCTCGTGTCTTCCTTTGTCTGTGGAATGTGTTGTATGGTTTCACTCTACAGAAATTAGGAATGGTGCCTGGCTCTGAAGGCAGGAAGGTCAGTTGCTCTGGATGTAGGAGGTTTTAAAAGGATAAATATTGGTTTTATTGGTGGCTAACTTATCATTAGTGGGGTTTTTTTTTTCCCTCTGCCCAGTTATTTTGTCAATTTATTAATTGAATTATCTACAATTTAAGCAAATAAATAAGAAGAAATCTGAAATCCCAGAGATATTGAAATACTTTCTTTCTGGGTCCCTGATTTTATCCTAAATATCAAAATTATTGAAGTGTGATTGATTAATAACTCTTACTTTCTCTTTCCTGTTCCTACCACTCTTGAAGGCTGTAAAAATCATAAATTATGTGGAGTTTCAATCAAACTGAATGCAGCACGAACAGGTTATAGAAAAGAACTTGTAACATACTTGTGACTTTTTTCCTAGTCTGACTTCAGAAAAGTCCTTAGCAAATAATGAAGTAGGTAATTTTAAAGGCTTGATTCTGGGAATATTGTTGTAGCAGTCAAAATATGAAATTGCTAAGCAGATCTTTAAGAAAATACGTCTAATATCTTAACATGATTATAATTTTAAGCTAGTTTTCCATAGTAGTTCAAGCTCTAACCCTTAGAACTGGTAGACTGTAATCATGTCTTATACTGATCACACTTGGCATGGAAAATGAACGTATGCAAGGCTTAGATTAACCATGCACCACAGATGTATTCAATGAGCCTGTTTCCTGTTTTGCTTTATAAACCCCCCCAATGCAATCCTTTTGAGACATTTTTATCTGCTAATAAGCATAATTGCAGTCATTCCTGCTGTCATTTATAAAATTATAAGACATTTATTTAGTCAGTTGTGGTGTTTAAGACTGTTAAGTTTCCCTGACCAGAATTGAAGCTCTGCTGGCAAATGTTTCTCAGAGACTTCAGTGGTGCACCTGGTCTCCTGGTTCTCTCTCCAACAGATTGTTAGTCTGTGATGAGCCGTTTACCACGTAGAGCTTTATACAAGGCACAGAAAGTTCTGGTTCTCCGCTCTATCTGCTTCTATACCATTTGTGGTTGCATAGAGATGATCCAGTTTTCCCCTGAGTCTTGCAGACTGTGGATATAGACCCTAAAGCCTGGAAGCTTTCAGCACTGTCCTTCTCTGTGAGCAGAAATGCAGATCCAAGGGGGTTCAAGCAGAGAAATGAGGTGTGTGGTGTCTTGCAGGTTGAGTGAGACCGTTTCAGAGGAGTGGAAATCTGCGGAGGAGGCTGTCATAAATGTCACATCTGATCACAGAAACATATAATTGTTTGGGTTTAAATTAAGATCATCTAGTTCCAGACCACCTGCCATGGACAAGGACACTTTCCACTAAACCAGGGTGCTCAAAACCCCATTCTTAAGGGAAAGGAGACCTTGCAGCCCTTCTGCTGCTCATGGTAGCTTCTTGGGCTACACCTAACCTCAGCCTTCATTTCTCCTGTAAACCATTTCAAAACTGTTGTTTTTTGGTTTTGTTTTTTTCCTTCTGCCATATTTTTAAACTTCAGATAATGAAAACAATTTTGTGGATTCACATGGAGACTGGAATTTCTGCATTTATTCTGATGTTACATCCAAAGTGACTGACAGGCTCAGTTCCTTATTTCAAGAATTGAGCATATATTTTCAAATCAATAGGAATTTTGCCATTGACTTGAATTTGAATTGTTGAAAGGACTCTTGTTTTGAGGGAAGATATCGAAAAGTGTCAGAACAAGCACATCTGTTAGCCAGACATCACTTCAAAATCCTGAATTTAGTAGAAAGTTTTAAAGGCTTTGTGGGAAATAATGGTCTCTGTGGGGAACTGCAGAGTATAGAGATTAATCATCTGGACAGAAGTTTGTGAGTTTAGGGACTTTTTAGTATAGAAATTCTGGAATCATGAGCTAAATGTTATGGTACATCACTTGGTTCTACTAAAAAGGTTTATCATCCTTTTAACTTGTGAAATCCTACTGTCTAAAGGTAGGTCAAAGTAAAATAGTTCAGGCAGGGGCAGCATCAGCAAAAAACTGTGACTGTTACTAATTTCACCCTCACTGGTATTTGTTCCATGCAATTGCTATTTATTCTTCCTAATTCACAGTATAGATGATTTTATTTTTTTGTTTTTGTTGTTGTTGTTTATCCATGTGAATAGACAAGCTCATAAAATGGTCTCAAGCAGCAAATGGCTTTGGAAGTCAGACAAAGTGAACTAATCTCCAGTTTATAAATATATGGGGATGCTGAAAGAACAAATCCTTCAGCAAGCAACTTTAAAGAGGAATTTGGATGTGGAGTTTCTGAAGGAAAGGAATTGGAGGTGGCAGAGCACAATACAGCCTGAGCACAATGACACACTGAGTAGAGAAATTTAATTACATAAAGAGGGATAATAGATGGATCAACTAGAAAAACAGACACCAGAGAGAGCAGGGAGAAAAGAAAAAAGAAAAGAACCATCTGACTGTAGAAAAACAAAATAGATAATTTTGTAGTATCTTACTAGCCAGCCTGTGAAACCAAAGAGACTATATGAAATTTTTAAAAACTCAATTGTTTCTTAGACAGCCGGGGAAAGGACACTGAGAGGGAAGAAGGGGCTCTGCCTTCATTCGGCTCAGACTGTTTCAAAGGTCTGCCCGGTGTGATAAATAGAGCAAACTCCTTTGTGATGTCTGGGTGAAAGTCACGAGAGTAAGGCAAAAAAATCCTTCAGAGGCCAAGTCCAGCAATCCTCAGCCCTGACTCTGGCAAAACTGCCATTGTTTCACACATGAGTGTCTGGACAACAGAGGATACGGGGGCACTGTGCCAACAGTTTTTTGGTTTTTTTTTCTTTTCTCCTTTTTTTTTTTTAATTTATTGTAGAGAAAAAAAAAAAAAAAAAAAAGAAAGAAAAAAAGAAAAAAAATTGCTGAACAGCTTTTCAGCATGGAGAAAACTGTGAGAAAGGGCAGGGGCCACCCAGTTGTGGTGCCCTGTCAAGGCTGAGCAGATCCTCCACTACTTTCTTTCCACCTGCCCTCAGTCTGCTTTATGCCTTGCATCATTCATTTGCAAGATCTGGTCTCTCTGGTCTCCTTTCAGACCAAAAGGAGAACTTTGCAGAAAGTTATGGGCAAACAGTCTGAATGGAAACTGCTCTGCAAACTTAATTATAGCATTTGCAGTTAAATGCAAACTAGTAGCAAAGCAGCGGGAGCGACTGGGCCGGGCCTTGAGCAGAGAGAGGCCAGGTATAAATGCTTTGATAGTTAGATGGATCCGAATTTGAATTGGACACCTTTTTAGCATCATAAAGAAAACAGTCACCTGTGGTTCAAGATGTACTCTTTTTCTCTCTCTCTCTCTTCACCCCCACACCCCCTTGCCTGCGTGTAAAATAAAATCATAGTCAAAGCAAAGCAAGCAGCTCTGGTTCTCCTAAGGGCTTCGTTGAAATCAGTGAAGAATCTTGGTGATCTGTTGTTCTTAAAAGTGTTCACACTGAGTCACTTCCTCAGCATCTTCTTGCAGCTCAGGGTAGAATTTCATCTCAGGTTACAGTGATCTTTTACCCAGGCACAATTCCAACAACTTTAGAAGAGTTGCTTTTGATTTACAGCATTGTAACGAAGATCAGAATCTGGGCTTCAATAAGGACTTCGACATTTGGCCACAGTCCCATGAAGGCTTTTATTAATTTATTTTTTTATTAAAATGGACAATTGCATCGACTTTAATAACCCTTACCTCAAAGTTCACTTGAAAGAAAACTAATAAGACTTTTTACTGAGAGAAGGAATTAAAAAAAAAAAAGTTTAGCTATGGTCAGCCAGGGTGGGAAATTCCATTGTGGCTGCAAGCCCATGGCAGGTAGAGTGGAATTTAATGAAGGAAACTGCTGTGTTTTTGTGTCTTTCTGTATGTTTTTCCTTTAAAACCAAGAGCTGGGCAGGCTTCCCATTTGACCTGATGTGACCCAAGCAAATTGCTTCTTATATAAAAACAACTGCAGACTTGGAGAATGTGAAAATGCACTGTATCCTTTTTCCAACTCACGGAAAATGAAAGCCTGAGAAACAGGACAGCCCTGTCAATACTCGTTGAGCAAAACTATCACTCAAGCCCTATAAAGAGAGATTAGAACAGGCTTCCTTATGCCAGAGGGATTCATTATAAGTTAGATCTCTTTAGGTGCTTTTTTTTAAGCAGACACACTTACCGTCAGTGAGAGAAAAATCTATTTTTCAGAATTATTTTTTTTTTGTGAAGTGAGGAAGAAAAAGAAACTCTCACTAAGGAGGAGTAAGGGGGAGCGAGGGGAAGAAAAAGGCTTTAACTAACACACCCAAACGAAAAGAAATAAATTGATAATTGTTAAAATTTGGGCAAAAAGCCCAACTTTTTGCCTTTGCTGTAACTTGGGAGAGCACAGGCGCATGGATTCAGGGTGTGTCTACTGATATTGTATTCAGATGTGTTGCCTTGGCATGTGTACTGACGGATTTATTTAAAAAACAAAGCAAAAAAAAAAAAAAAGGCATTGTGTGCTCGTGAAATGACTTCATAAAATCCTTCCCTTTATGAATTATTTTGATCACAGGGCTTGTTGTTTAAATTTCTAAAGTACTGTGCTTTTTTTTTTTTAATTGCCTTCTTTTCAGAACTGTCTGTTCTCAAGTTGGCACCTTCCGCATAGCAGCATGCGGAGATTAAAGGAGAGGGGAGGGAGGGGAGGTGTGGAGGCTTTCATCAGACCAAGGGGGTGACGTGGTGCATGAGCAAGCTCACATCTTCTGTTGGTCACCCCTGAAAGGACTCCTGAGCTCTGTGCCACTCTTCTCCCTTACAGGCATGTCTAATCTGCATCAGCCACTCCAAGGAGACACAAGCAAACACTTGGACCGTCACATGCTGCCATGTTAGAGGAGTCAGAATAGACTTCTGTTTGCTCTATCTTGCTTAAAATGGAGGTGAACAGCTTCCTACTCAGGAAAGCAAGATATGGTAATACTTTCCAGGTTCAGTGAGGCCTATTTTTCCAAAACAGAGGGTTTGCTTGTGCTCCGTGGGTTTCTGACTGTTGCTGGAGGTTTTTTTCCTGCCGTGGCTCAGGAGTGCAGATGACAGACACCATGAGCACTCCCAGCATTGCACACTAAAGGGGCACCATGTAGAAGGAAGCTCCTGATTGTTTTGTTCCAGAAACGGTGTTAAGGATCTGCAAAGTCAATGTTAGTCACTCCCAAAAGATCAACATTCACCATCATCATCATCATCCAAATCCTGTATTGGTCTAGACGCCATAATGGAATTTGCAGATGAGGCATGAAACTTAAAGTTCAGGAGAGCAAGGGCTCACTTGCAATGTCTTCTATTTGTTTTCTGGGGAACATTCACAAGATCCTTATTACATTTTTGTGTTACTTGATAGAGTCTGATTTAACATAGTACTTGTGACAGCCTTCCCAGGACTATTGCTGCTTATGTCAAGGAGGAGGTCAGAACAGTACTGACTTGAAAAGGGCTGTGAACCTTTTCTTGTAAGGTCGTATTTATAGGATTAGGATTTCCAAAGAAAGGTGGTATTTCTGCCCAGAATGGTGGTGTTTTCAGAAGGAGATACCCTGATTCATGGGCCTGGCACTGATTTGAGGTTAGAGTTAAGAGATTTATGTTACATGTATTGATTTTTTGGGTCTCTTCTTGTTGCCCTGTCTGCTGAGCAAACAGATAGCAGCTGCACATTTGAATGGGTAAGGAGACAGCAAACAGTGATTTGGGGTTCCAGACTGCATAAAAAAAAAAGATGCTGATTCCCGTGGAAGCAAAGGATCCTTGTTTGGTTGACTGGATGTTGTTTGAGAGGTTTGTCTCTGTCCTTAATGGTATGACCAGTTGTTCCCCTGGATATCCAGCCCCCTGAGCTAGAAGACAGGCATGGTGAGCAGAATGAAGCCCCATAATCCAAGGAGAAATGTAGCTCATTTATTACATATTACCCCACTCAGACACACACAGGTCTGTGGAGCCGGATGAAATCCACCTGGGCTAGTGAGTGGAGGTACTGGCTGAAGTGCTCACTGAGCCACTTTCCATCCTGGGTCAGCAATCCTGACTGAGAGTGGTTTAGCATTGGAATGGGCTGCCCAGGGAAGTGGTGGAGTCACCATCCCTGGATGTATTTAAGAGACATGTGGGTTTGATGCTGGGGGTCCTGGTCTAGTGGTGGTGGGCTTGGCTGTTCTCGGTGAACAGTTGGACTCAATGATCATAGGAGCCTTTTCCAACCTAAATGATTCTCTGATTTTTTTTGCTGCATGGAATTTTTCTACCGGTGGCATGGCTTCCGGGTTCTGGAAGACTTTTTTTTAACTGTGTACAGGAAAGTTCCAAGGAGACAAATAGTGGAAACCTTATTATCTTATTCTAGAGAATTCTCTTCATAGTTTAGAGACACTTAGTTCCGAGAAACTCTTTTCCATAGCCTAGTAGATCATTCTGCTACGGAGAAATACATAGAAAAGTATATAGGAATTTTATGTTTACTTCAGGTCTTTTCCCTTTGCAGATCAGCCATCATTCTCATCTCCAGGAGTGCACTTTGTGTGACAGTAGGTGAGTGTCATTCAACAAACTTTACTTGATAGCAGCTCTTCCTGTCCTTTTGCCAGGAGGATGTATTATCTTTGACATTATTAAGTTTATATAAGACTGTACAGACCAAAATGTGCTTTTTTACTTCCTGTGTGGAAACACTAGAGCTCCTTCATGCATACATTCCATGACAGGTCTCCAGACTGGAGACCACACCATCTAACTTGTCAGTGTAGATATAAAAATCAGTTTAGATCATTAATATATTCATTCAGTGTATATATGTTATATATTCATCCCATAGCACCTGAATTATTTCTTTAAAATATGATTTTCTGTTGTTTCTGTAACTGTTTTTTTTGGAATCCACTGTCCACATAAGTGTCTTTCAGCCTGGACTGTTTCTGTGGCATCTAATGTGAAGTGCAGTGTACAAATCACCAAAATGTTGTGACATTCTTACTGTGCAGCTTTGGAGAGGATTCCTACTGTAAAAATTGTTGAGACACAAAATAACTTATGTGAATTTTATCTTTTCTTTAAGAAAATGGAGTAAGTAATGAACACTGGTTTTAGGTTAGCCTTAATGTTACTTATGGATGTTTAGCAATGCATAATTTCAGTGGTAGAATGCAGTACCTATCCTGTCAAATCAGTCCTTTTGCATCATTTTACTGGACAAAGCATTTGGCAGAGTGAGGAGAATGCTTCAAGGGCATGGGTGTCTTCCTGAGATTTAAAACTGAAGCAGTCTAAGGTGTCTGCATTTTTGACAATGGACTTAAGAGCTCATCTGAATTCCAGAAAAAGGCCTAAGGAAATTACTAAAAAGAGGTCAAAGTGTATTTGGCAGGTCAGGGAAGAAATCCTTTTGCGTGTCAGTTCTCCCAGTTTGGGTGGACTGTCACAGAGCCATGTCGTAATGTGCCATCCGGTTTTTTGTGTTACATAAATTCTCATCAGCTTTTTTTAGCCCATACTCTTATAGATCTCAGCTGGGATTTTGACCAAGAAACAAGCAAGTAGTGCTTCAGAATTTAATGCTAGATTTCTATGTTCCTGGTCTTGACCATGTATATGACAAGATTTCTGAATAAAAGGCAGGATAAAATGAAGATGTTGCTCAGTGAAAAGCAGATGAAAGAATTTCTGGTTTAAAAATCCAAATTAAAGTATCAGCAGGAGATTTGCAGTCTGTTTAGAGTATTTCTAATTTGTACAAGCCTGTGTGGACCTATTTCTTTCTCATTTAATGGCACACCCAGAACTTTCATTGACTCCAGTGCAATTATTGTTGCAGCTCCAGGAACTTTCCCAAGAAGTCTGCACCAAAACCCATTTATCTAAGTGGGAATGCTTCCAGTGGCACCTGTGTGCCCTGGGCTGGGCTGTGCATGTAGGTACCTCTAGACTGAGTACTATGAAAAATAGTCTATTCTTGTTTTAAAAGGATGTAAAACAAAATAGATCTTCTGATCAATAGTACTTTTTTTTTTAATGTAAAAAGTAGTAACAACATGAAAAGCTACCAATAAGAATTCTGAAAATTTTATGATGAGCACTTTAATTTGCAATATGTAATGGCTCAGAAAGATTTGTTTTTTTCTGGCATTTGAGACGGTCACTGATTTTGAAATGTCTCAGTTCTACTGGGAACTGCATTTGTAAATATTGAAATACTTACCTTACATATGCATTTTATGTTATATATATTTGTTATATTTTCAGAGCAGTGACAGAAATATAAATCCTGGCATTAGTACTTTGAATTTTGGTGCATTTGTCTACCTGAAAAAATTCTAATGGAACTTATAAACTCTTGTGGATACTTCTTCCTGCTTGTTGTTTGTGACTAGTCTTGTAGGACTAAAAATTCAGAGGAATAGCTAACCAGCTGTAAACTAAGTATATCAGTGCATGTTTTCATAATCAGAGGTTTAAATTTTTCAAGAAACTGCACAGGAATCTTATCATCTGCTTCAAAAAAGCAGGACCTCTTTTGGAAAAAGAAACAAGAGCATTACTAACCTAAAGCATAGAGAAGAAAACTTAGACTGTTGTAACTGCGAAACAGGCTGAAATGAGGAAATTGTATTTACCCAGTTTGGAATCTGGCAAGTGCACTTGAAATACTTTTATTTTTCTTTCTTTCTTATTCACAGAGTTGAAGGATTATAGTTATGTCTAAAGTCAAAATAAATATGATGTCTCACTCGAGAAAAACTCTACCTCCTTTATTTAAGAATTAGTATAAAGCATTCAGCGAGGTTGAGTAGTATTTTATTTGGTTAAATTAGGGTTTGAGGTTTATAAAGTTTAAACTTGGTGCCTTTTGAGAATGATTTAAGACAGGAATGCTATAATCATCTAGTTATATGAGGCTGGAGCAGGTGCTGGGGATGGAAAAATGTTTGGGTTTTTTTTTTCTCCTTCCATCTCTTCTCTGAAGAGCTACTTAATTCTTCTTGCAGGAATCTGTTAAAAGCTTTTCATAAGGTTTCCCTGTAGGTAGACAATTCACTGCAGAACCCCATAGGCAATGCCTTTGGATGTACTGGGAGCAACTCGTGCACAGGCTCGTCCTTCTTTTCCAGGTGGAATGAGAAAAACAGGAAAGTGTGCTTAGGGATCCTCTCTGTATCTCTCTTTTGAGTGCAGCAGAGATTGAACAAACTGAGGAGTGACTTCATCATCCATTTCTGCTAGTGGGAATAATATTACTTTCTGCTGTATTTAAAACAATGAATAGAATTGGGTTGCTTTCCCTCCTGTGTGAATATGCGTGAGTTATTCCAGTTTTGGTTATTTGAATATTCAAACCGATAATAAACAAAAGTGAAACTACCTTGAAAATGTTTAACTTGTTACAGTTTCTGCTTCTGAATCAAGGCAACTTAAGTTTATCAGACTAGATGTCCTGTAGTTGGGCAAATAAGTTGTCATGAATTCCTTACTTCTTTCCTTGTCTTTGTGACAGGGGTTCCTAGATGTCAGAGCTTTGATTTTTTTTTTTTTTTTTTTTTTTTTTTTTTTTAACTCAGGGTCATTTTTTCTTCTTAGTGCAGATTTCTTCACAATACTTCTGCTAATATTAATGAGATTCATACATAATCCTTTCTGTAGCTACAGAGGAAGGGATCCCAAATGTTTTAGTCTTCCCATCTGTATACTGAGAATGCCATCAGATGAGAAGGTAAAAAAGAGTACCAGCTTACAGCAGAAAAGTGTTAGAGGAATTCCCCCAACACACACTTCCCCTGCAGGAAAACAGGAGCATGTGTGTACAGGAGAAGTCTGACAAGTTTGGTGTGAGTTGGGATTTAAACTTCCTCCAAGCTCTGAAATTCAGGAATTCAGCCTCTGCATCTAACCTGTAGCAATTTTCTTAGCTGACAGGGTCAAAGTTGCAGCTAAGGGTAAAAATCCTTCCTGCTTACTTTTGAAAATCTGAGAGTCAGAATTTTAGATTTTTCTCTAAAATAAATTAAGATAAATTGATTCTTCAAGGGTGAATTATTCTTCTCCTTTGATAGTCCTGTTATGATCTGACAGAATTCTCTTTACAGGTTCTTGTCTACATGCAGATTTTACAGATACCTTAAGTAAAGGGGTTGAACACTGCCCAACATTTCCACACTTGGCTGTGGTCAGAAAAAGAACAGGTCTTCTTTATTTCTAATTTGAGCTTTCCTCTTGGGTTTCCCTGAGCTGACATTGCTTCACATAGGCACAGTAGGGTAATGTAGGGTAATCGTCCATATTTCTGGACTGGTTAAATATTTTGTTTATTTCTCTCTATTTCCAAATGCCCTGTTATCTCATCTGAATCACTGAAGGGAAAGAGAATGTTCTGGGGAGGTGTGATAAGAGGCTTGCTCTTGTTTTATACGTTTTCTTCTAGATGATTACTCTTGGCCTCCATTGGAGAGGTAGGACTGAGCTAAATGCTGCCCCCATATATTCCCATGTTATTCAGGAGACATTATGCATGTACACAAATATAAACACACACACATGTCTCCTAAGTGCTGTGGATAATTATTTCCATTCCTTTTCTAATAAATAGGTAAGTGGAAACAGAAACTTTTCCTGTGACATGGGTGCCAGAAACATATGAATCAAGAATCCAAAGCCTCTTCTTTCATGTTCAGGTCATAGTTCAGTTTCTCTTACCTACACACACTCTTCCTGCTTGGAACACTGTGATATACAGCTTCAACTGTCCTGCCAGGAGATGGAAAAGGATAGTTCTCTCACAGGAGCCCTGTACGGGTACCTTTGAGCACTCTGTGGGACTAGACTGCTGTATGGGACTGTTAAGACACTGGTATGAGAGGAGGGCATCTAATTGCCAGTCTCCCTGCACAGGAGCAAGAGTGCTACTTTTGTGCCTTCCAGTTGTTTGCAAGTTGAGCCTGCTCATGCAGCAAGTCCCAAAAATGCAGCTCTGCTACCATGCCAGTGAATCGTTCATTAATCACCTTATATTGTGTGTACACGCTCAAACGTATGTAGATGTGCTACATTCATAGTTTATGTGGAAATACATGAAAGTATTTAGTTTACCTACATGCAACCAAGAAAAGCTTTGTATTTAGCAGCTTCAAGTCAAATGACCTGGTTGTGAAGGCTTGAAGGTAATTTGAATACTCAGAGCAGTCCTCCTTTCTTCTCTGTAAAAGGACCATGCATGTTACATATATCCCTCTGGCAAATTAGTTCTTTCTAAACAATTTTGAATAATAGGATCAGGACTGTATTTTTCTTACAGAAGTGTGGGTGATCCGAGAAGTTATGTCTATTATAATGAAAGCATGTTTCAGATACAAGAAAATTTTCTGGGGGTGTTTTTGTGGCCTTTAGTAGATCACAATGGCCCTTTACCACTGTTTTTCCATTTCAGCCATTGTGAGTCTTGAATAACTAACATTTGGAAGCATTTTTGCAAATGAAAGCTGGTTATGAAAATGCATGGATAGAAAAGCAAACAGTATGATCCTAGACGAGTGTTTTCCAAAGGCATTCTGATGAACTTCCCCTGAAACTAAGCTCTGTATATGTGAGCTTCAAAACGTAGAGACAATATCTGTAGCATTACATTTAGTTTTATTCATTAAAAAATGTTTGAAATGCGTTATTCTGTTTAGTCCAGCAAGGAGCCCTGAGTTAACTGATGTGTTATGGGCTGCTCCGTGGCACAAAAGCATAACAAGAGAAAAGACTCTCTTTTCCTTTCCCAGTTTTTGCATTGTGACCTGACATTTATGCATATTGCATAAAGCAAACTCTGAGTACTACAGCTTCACTGACTTGAGGCTGACAAACATTTTTTTTTTTTCCTTTTACTTGCTTTTTGTCATTTTCTGATAAGTTCAACACACTGTATACTATGCATGTCTTTCCAGGCAGCACAGGAAGGATTGGTTATAGACTTTGCATGAGGCTATGCCATAACTTTTGCTCATGTCCAGCTTTTCAGTACAAAAATAATGTGTGCCTGAGTTCAACCAAAATGGTTGTGTCTGCCTGATCATAGTGTCTACAGAGCCAAATAATCTAAAGTATGCATGGTTTGATAGACTAAGCATCCAACAAAAGCTTCCTTAAAATGAGTCATATCTTCGACTCAACAGTCACATTAGTTGAAATTAATCAGTCTTCCTGTTGCTGGCACTGGGAAATTTAAGAAGAAAAGCAAAAGAATTGCTGCAACAAAACAATGCCATCCATTGTAAGGCAGTGCCAGCCAGGGATACCAGGCAGCAACCAGCCAGGCCAAATCAGCACTTATTTATTAATTCCAGGAATGTCTCAAATATTTGAGGGCAGTTTCCGGACAGAGCAGTGATGGCAGAGGGTTCTGGCATTTCAGTTTGTCAAGGCGTCATGGATCTCCTGTTGGGAAGTGTTCACATTAGGGCACTCATTTCATTACACTTGAAGTAATTGTCCTTCACGCTGTTCTAGCAGGAATGGCAAAAAACCTGCATGGACAAATAAAGCAAGCAGCACTTCTTTCAGCATCCCATTGGGAGGCCAAGTTTGGTTTTTTTAATTTTTTTCCATTTTTGAAACTTAGTTTTACATCAAGCAAGAGGTCAGGATTCAAGCACAATAGTTCAGATGTGCTCACTTAAAAAGTATGTATGACAGTTACTATGCCCTTGGTCATTTTTAGGCATAAAGGGACTATATATTTCCTTACTCCCTTGCTGTCCTAGTGCTGCCTTCTCTATATTTGCATTACAGATCTATCAGATCTTTTGAAAGTATCTCCAGTCAGTGTACAGACACCTATTTTCTTCAAGTGTTTCTCTCCCTCCATTACCTCTTCTTAACTGACAATTATTCTCCCGTGCCAGGTCTAGTTCTCATTTTCTTGGTCTCTCTCTTACCAGTTTTCTCCCTTCTGTTTTCACAATTCAAAGACACTTATCACCTTATGGATTGAATGTGGGCATAGCCAAGTAAATGTCAGTGGCTCAGAGGTAAAACAGTGCTACTTGGGCACACTGTTGGAGCCATAGATCTACTAATTTATTAATGCTGATTCCATGGACAAGTGTTTCCTTCTGACCTCTGGAGTTGCATCCACACTTTTGCATGAGCAAATTTCTAGATTTCTTTGTACAAACAAGGTGCCTACTCATCAATCAGTCCCAACCTTGGCAGCATAAATTCACACAGAAAAAAGAAATTTGATCTTAAGAGTGGTAAAATTCAAGGAAAGAAAAAAACTTTGGAAAATTTTTAAAATCTATTTTATTGATTTTCATTCTGCACTCTTAATAGGAGCATGTTGCAGAAGTTCATTAAGCAATGCAGCTAATATCTGAAATGAATTTATGGACTTGTTTGGCTTTTGTTCTTCCTCATCCAGCAATAGAATCCAAAACCAAGCCTATATCCTGCATTTCTGCCACCATGCCTTTTCCAGTTCTGTTTCTGCTCCATCCTGTTTACTCATTCCTCTCAGCTATTTTCCCTAATTTGTCACTCTAGGTCTAATGTATTTCCAAGAGGCACAACTCTCAATTCCTTTTAAGCAGGCTATTTGTTTTTATATGTGATATTTTTCTTGTCCTCTTCTTATGTATTCACACCTGGTGTTAGGCCAGACCCACTGTTCTTCAGAACTGAGTGATGCTCACTGTAGCCCACTTGGCTGCTGAGAAATGGCCTCCAACCTAATTTTCCTCCACCAAAGGCTGATGGAATTTGTGGAGTGCCCGGATTTGCACCCTATTCCCATCATTGGTTAAGGATGACTGTTTCCAACTTCACACTAGCCTGGTCTTGTTTGCTCTACTCCCTTCCAACCATGACGTGCAGAATAAGGTGAAGATTACCAGCTTACCCAAGAGCAGTCTGCAGTGCCAAGGCAGATCCCTGAGAGAAGCACGGCTTCCTTAAGGTTCACAAACCAACTGGTGATCAGAGCAATGAGGGTTTGCTGGAGTCAGTCCAGAGAGGGAAGGCGAATGCAGGGTGGCTGTAGAGCGAGCCAAACATGGTGGTAACAGTCTGACATGGAAAATTGTCCCAGGAAAAACAGGGAGTAACTATAGCTTAATATTTTGGGAGTGGTGGGGGAAACAATGCACATTCTTCATTAGTAGACTGTAGCCTCAGTAAAATGTAGGCATTCTTTCTGAATGGATCTGTAGGTCTTGGCCTGGGCAGGTTGTCTTCTTCCCTGTTTTTTTATGTATTCACCAAATGTGTGAGAAATTAAAACTGCACAATGAGCAGGAGTTCCTCCCTGCAAACTTGCAGTGCACCAGCTATGAAAGGAAATGTGTTCCTGGGGATATGTATCTTTTATACGCTTTTTTGACAAGCACTATATAATTACATCTCCAGTCAATAAAAGTATGTGTCTTTAATATGTATATATATACTCATGCACATATATATCATTTCAGTAAATAGCTGTGGAAAGGAGGGAAAATAGTTATAAAAACAAGCATTCTGAACAACAAACAAGCATAGTGTACAACTAAAGCAAACTTTGAAGAAACAGGCCTTCACAAAGGAATAACACTGTCAGAACCATATGTTTTCCATGTACCAGGAGACTGTTTTAATAGTTTACAAATGTATTTAGCCACAGAAAGTCTAAAATTAGTCAATGTTTTAAAGGGCTAAAGATTGACACAAGTCATTCCAGTTAGTGAAGGACTTCTTTTCATCCACATCCAGTGAATAAACTTATGTGACTGACCAGATGTTTGTGGGGGATTGGTTTTCTGTGGCTGCTGATTAGAGTTGCACAAAACTTTGCTGCTAACTTGTAGTATTTGTTTGTTTCAGGCATTATGCCTTGGGGGAAATATGATGGCCTAGACCACAAGTAACTAAAGTTCTGTTCCTGCTCTGCTTCTTCTGTGCTCCATGGTCTAGAACAAGGTGTTCCTCCACACTGTGGTGGTTTTGCCCTCATAAAATAAGAAATCGCTTTGTAAACTGCTTTGAGAACTGCTGATGAAAGATTCTGGCTTATGAGCTATGCCAGTTTTTTCTCCCACCATTTGTTTGAGTTTAGTAGCCTAAAGAGAAACTCAGGTGAGTCTTCATGGCCTCCAGGGTTTGCACTGAAGTTGTACAAAATCTTGTATACAGCTTGTTTTCACTTTAACAGCTCCAGGGTTACTCTGAGCCAGGCTCCCCATCGTTAACAGGGCTTGCGAACCTCAGGAAATCCTTCATCATCTGATCTGAATTATGAATTGGCAAGGAAATCAACATCTTCTGCTGAGCAGCAGAGGTTTTATGAGGCTGTGCAACACTGTCTCCACAAAAGCTTAGCTCTGTTTCAGTGGTGCTCAAACACCAGCTCTGCTCTGTTGTATACCCTGTGCATTTTGCCCTTCATCCTTAGATGAACTTCATCCCAGATGGCTTCATTCATGATTGACTCTGTAGTGTGTGTGAACACAGCTGAGGCATGTGTAGTGATGTCACATGTTCTGTGATATCACACACCTCTCCTGAGCTGGAGGCTGGTCTGGGCTCCTGCCTCCATGATACCATGTTCTCAAAGGAAACAGAGGTTTGCCCTTTCAAGCCAATTGGGCGTCTTCCTCATCACAACAGCTCTTTTCATTGTGGTTTGAGCCACTCAGAGAGAAAACTGAGTCACAGAGCTACCTGACAGTGTCAGTCACTGAATAGCATTCAAGCATGCTTTTCTGTTTGTTCTGTAGTGGCTCTCTATGCTCACTTGACAGGTTTTCATCCCAATGGCTCTTCTATGGGGTTCCGAGTCTGTAAGGAACTCATCTCTATTCTATACACACCTTGGTAGGAACAAGCTTAAAAAAAGAAAGATGTACCTGGAAGAAAGGAGGAAAGGGGGCTTGGTCCTTAACAGGTCTGATAGTTTACCAGCAATCTGGACAGGATTTCCATCTTCTCCCCACCCAGGGAGATAATGCAGTAATGCAAAGAAACCTGAAAACAGAAAAATCTTATTAGATTTTCTGCATTACTGGAAATCTTTTTCAGATCTTTTATTTAAAAAGTGCTCAAAATATACATAAGAAAAGGAGCTATATTAGCTCCTATACTAAAGTATTCCTTTCATTCTCTGTCAAAAATGGTCACATGCTAAACATCGAACAAAAAAATTTGAAATGTTAAAGGAATAAAACACTTCAGGGAATAAATTATTTTTACAACTGGCCAATATAAAATAATACAGTACAAGTCTCTTAAAGTAGTAATTGATAAAGGAATAAAACTGCTAAAAGAGTATATTTTTCATTCGCTGGAGCTAACTGTATAATAGCACTCAGCTGTATTTAATCTCTGGGGGCCTACGGAACAGGCACAAAAATGAACGTAACTTAAAATCGACGAGTGATCTTTCATGAGATCTGTGGTACCTGCTGCCTGCTGGCAACAGCCATGTTACTGCAGCAAGCCTACTCACTCAGCCCCACGGTACTTTGCCTTTCAGAGCCTTTTTTTATCTGTATGTTAAGTAGGTAATTCCCAAGACGTCCCTATTAAGTGAAAAAGAATGACTCTTCCAGCCTGACACACAGGGAAACTGAGATACAGGGAGGATAAAGCCTTTGCCTGGGGTCAGACTGGTTTTTTCTGCCATGTAATATGGCTGTAATGGGTCTCAGTCCTTCCACAGAATGCTGATTGAAAACACTCTAGAAAAAAAATTGTGGTTTCACTGAATACTGTAGAATGAGATTACAACTGTGCTGGACCCAGGTCCTTCAGCTTCCTACAGTGCACACTTGAATCCCAGTACAGGGCAACAATCAAGTACCAGTTTCATGTTAATGTCTGGTTGATTAAAGAATTCTTAAATTACATTATAGAGCTATGTGTGTGGGCTTCAAAGGCTGACCTCACATGGGCAAAAAGAGAGCATCCCAAGAGGGAGACAATTCCCCCACTGTGTGGCCATCGTGTGATTCTTGTTTGCCTTTGAAACAGGTCTGTCCCATGAATTTCTTAGATTTTCATTGAGGAAAAGGAGATCATTTTTTCATTAGGTAGATATATGCAGAGATTCTTGGCTGAGGAAAATGGAGAGAGAGTGAAGACTTGGAAGAATGCATAAAATGGCATTTCATTTTTCCTTTTTTACTGGTGGGTCTTGGAGAGGCCAAGTGATTTTTAGCTGGTACAGGCTTCACCCAAGTGATGTTCTCTCCCCAGTGTCTCTTCCGCTTTTTCCATCCACTGCTCAGATTGTCTGTCCTGGCAGAAGTGCTTCATTCTTCTTGAGATCAGTCACACTGAAAGAACTGAATAGAATTAGAGTTTTTAACTGTGTCTGTCAAGTAGTTTGGGTTTGCTGATGCTTCTTTCCCCTCACCCCTGAGCTCATTTTCCATTCATTTAGTCTGAAGTAAGACCAAGGGCTTTTATCTAAATAGTCTTAAATTTGGCATGTATTTTAAAAATGAATCCTTCCTTATGTTAAAGTTATAAAACTACCTTCTTTTCATAGCACTTCCTTATAAAGCTATTGGCCCAATTGTATGAAATTTTAATGACATTTGAAATTTAGAAATGTATCTACATTTTATAGGATTTCTGGGTTTTGATTCCCTAAAAAAGGAAATAACTGACTTCTTTATTTTCTTACATTGTTTACTTTATTTAGTTTTAGTGGAGAGTATGCCAGAAACTTTGATGAGTGGGTAAAAATAGCAGAAGATAAATGTGCCTTTGCAAAAATCTACCCCATGCATACCCTGCGCCCTTGCGTCATATTGCCTAGTCTGTTTATTGTAAACAGACTGTATCAATTCAGGAATAGTAGCATGCTTTTATCAATAAAATACAGGTAGTTTCCCTTTATAATCTAGAGAATCAGTTAGAAATTTCACTCACTAATTATTTTAGGATAGAAATTGTTATTCTTTGAGACCTGGTGGGTGAAATAAAAAAAAAAATAAAAAAAAAAGCAGATAGAAAAAAGAAAAAGTGTCAGTCTTTTTCTTAATGGTGGTTTTAAGCATACAGAAGAAAGCAAAGAGACTGAGAACAGGAATAAATTGGAGTATTCCTAACTTACCAAATAATACATTTTGTTTCTGCCTCGCTTCAAAATAACCCAAAAGAATGCTGTTTAAACTTGGCTTATTCCGTAGATACCCTTGAGAGTCTGCTAATAAATGAAGTGCCAAACAAGTGAGTTCCGTAGTTTCAAAGTGGTACATACATAACATATGTAGACAGAATATCACTTGTGCCTGAACCTCACTGTTTTTCTGTTGAGCTCTGTCTCCATTCTCATGGAAACCAACCACTGATTGACAGTAATGCTGTGAACTTCCACTTATTAGCTAATGCTGACTTTTCTTGAAAATAGGAGCTGAGTGTAGCGTTATGGAATATTCATGGAACAAAATTCCAGAGAGAGAGGTCTCGGGGTCAGGAGGAGGGAGGGAATGAGAGACAGATGCCAGATTGCCTGTAGAGAGTCCAAGCATGTGTTTTTGTTTGTAGCAATGATGCACATGCCTTTTGCGGGTGCAATTATTGCTTTTGCCTTTGAAAGTTTTACCATAAATCTGTTTCTCAATCTCCCTTCATTTTTGACCCAAATTAACCTCTTCTCTATACAGTTCTGTTACTTAACTGCAGTTTCACTTGGGAATATCCATGCACCACCATGCTCTAGATGTTCTCCCGTGAATTTCAGAGATCACCCTGAATTCAAATCTGTTTCTGATCAGATGTAATTCATTTCTGTCTTTCTGTCTTTTCATGATCTTCATGCACTGGATTTTATCCTTTACTGAGTCATTGCAGTGAACAACACCACATGAGTGAAAAAAATAATTTGCCCTTTATTTTTGGTCTCTGCCTACCATGCAGCTTTAAGCAAGGGCATATGATCTGTAAGGAGATGAAAACTGAGACCTAAAGTATTTGAATATCCATTTAACATATCGTGACACTTCCCTTTTAATCTATCAAATGCTTAAAAATCTGAATTCTCTTGTTCTAGCAATAAGCTTGTCTTACTTGAGTGACACTTCAGGTCTAATGAGGCTGACTGCAGGTGACTCACAGCTAACTGTGCAACAGATTTGGGGTGAAAGCTTTTAGCAGCCATGTACTTCCAAGTGGGAATTCCCTGCCTGTAGTATCTGTGACATTGATACTGTGCTATTTTCCCGTGTCAGACTCAGGCTTTATTGTGGACCTGACAGGTTCAAAGTCACAGAAGCTACTTCTTGTCGTAGAGTGTTTCAGAAAGGAGGCATTTAAAAGTGTATTAGCATTTGTTAGTTTTATTTAGGAAATGGAGAAAAAATTGCATCTCAGTATTCTTGTACTCCTGGGGAGCTTTCAACCTTCAGTGAATTTCCTAACCTAGCCCTCATCCCTAGGCTGGGGCGCTGACAAATGTGCTGCAGCTTACCAGGTGAAGAGATTGCTGTTCAATTCAGCTGCCAGTTGTGTCATATCTGGCTGAACAGATTATGTATTGGTCTGAAATGTTGTTAAAGTTACCATAAAAAAAGCTAAGTATCACAATATAGATTCATTTCACATTGTGTGCACAGTCAGAAATTTTCCATCACCTCATGTTCTGGAAAGAGAAGCTCTCGATAGCTTAGGAGATCTTTTTGGGGAGATATAGCCTGCTGCCTTGCAAGTCTCCCCAGATGCTTTGGGGTAAAGCAATTTTCAGGACTGATGCAGGGAGAGACAGAGCCATGCAACAGCTCACAAACGTGAGCCTTGAGGTGCTGGAAAAGTCAAGGAGGGGCAGTCACAGTCTCACAGTGCCTGGTGTGCCGCCCACCGTGGCTTGAAGTAACAGTAGCCTGCATCAGTTCCGCCACAGCTCAGTGGTAGACTTCACCCCACGGGGGCTGCAACCAACTAAACTGGGGTTGGTCACTTGGCGTAGCTGTTGAGTGTAGATGCCCACTGTCCTAAAGGGACCCTGGACGTAGTGGATTCCAGCCAAGAGCTCTCTGCGTATATGAGAGATCTATCAAGAAATACTATGTATCAAGAAAGCCGTACTTTTGAGCCAGAGGTGTGTATGTGGGCCCTCAGAAGTAATTTAAATGCATATATATGTATTTTTATTTTATTTTATACAGGGCAAAGTTGCCTGAAGCCTGTTTATTAGTTAATAACCCCCTCCAGGTTACCGTGTCTAATCTTGTAATGAAATTGAGTTAATAAATCCAAGATATTATTAAATAAAGTAAGTATTTAATATTGCTTGTCCTCTTTGAATCCAAGTTGCAATACAACAGAATTTCATTTTATAAATAACACCTTTCGTGCTAGCACCACAGGGCATGATTCAAAAGAATCTAAATAGAACATGAATGCTGTAATCAAATGCAGACCCCAGGAAGGCAGATTAAAAAGGCATGTTGCTGGTTAGCACAGCAGACAGGGTAAGTATAGCAGGTCACAGCAGAAAAGCTAGTTACAAAAACAAGGGCACAATCAAATGAAAATTGTTTGCTTGCCCACTCCAAACCATGACTGACTGCTTCTGTGTCCGTGACCTATTTTTTTTAAATAAGGGAAGATTTTGAGAGGTTGTTACATTTAATTGCTTTATACTAAACAAGAAAACAACAACAACAACAAAAATTCTCAACTCTGTGCTTGCATGTGGAGGACAGCAGGAAAATATCTATTTATAGGTAGAGACACTACAGCTGGAGAAGACTTTTCCACTAGGTTTATTTCATCTCTGTTTATCTCATCTGTTTGCACCCACTGCCAAAGGCTGTGTGTCTCCTGCTATATGAAGGAACACAGAGCAGAGGGAAAAGCTGCAGGGCACTGCCATGAAGAGAAGGGGAATATTGCCTCGCAGAGAAGGGGGATAGTTGCATCCTACAAGTGTTCAGGGCTGAGGCAGAACTGGCAGGAGCAGAGCAAACGGGTGTCCAATGCCCATGAAGGCCAGGGTGCAGAGCAGCCCTACCCCAAGCCATCCCCCTGCAGAGCTGCCCGGCCGCCCGCACCTGCCCGGCTCTCCTGGCCACGCTGCCTTTCTGTCTTTCTTCCTCGGGGGTGTCACAAAGGTGGAGCAGAGGTTAATGGAGCAAAAAGCAGAATTAACCTCCTTGTGCTTATCTGCAGCTGCTCCCAAGGTCTGGTTGTAGAACGGCCTTTCTCTAAGCACAGAGCTTTAGCTCGTGGAGGGATGGAGGGGAGGAAAGAAAAGTCAGGGTCTCCAAGCACTCTCCTCCCTCTACTGGGGTTCTTCTCTCTTTCTTTGCTGGGATGGGGAAAGCATCGTCCTTTTTGAGGCTTGTCCTCTCTATACTGATACAAGGCAGGCAGAGAAACCCTTAGGGGTTATTGTGTTTAGCCCTGTATTCTCTGTGTGTGCATATGCACAGTTGCTGCAAAATGCATTCGGTCATCTAGTTCAAGGGCTGACAGCCAAGACAGAGGGAAGAAACAAAACTCTGATGATTTTATTTATGTGTGTGTGCAGATGTACATCCACAAATGCATACATTTATATTCATATGTGTAACATGGTTGTGAATATTAAAAACTATTATATAGAAGAAGCTTGTGTTTTAACTAGGTACCAGCTCCAAGACTCCAAGAGTTATTTCCATATAGGAAATATGGAAATTCCCAAGAAAAAGAAAAGTCAGTACAGTTGCCTCACTAAGCTACTTAAAGAATTAAAGTGTTTTGATAGGCAGTCTATTAATTTACTTTAACAGGTAGAATCAAACTAGCCTAATGCAAATAATGAGTCACAAAAACTAGTCTGAAAACAGTATAGTGAAAAGAAAAAAAAAAATTAACCTTCCAGAGTGGTCTCCAGTACTCAAGGTAAATGAAATATTTAGTGGTGGCAGCAGCAAAAAAATGAAATATGAGATCTTGCATCCCAAGTTATTAGTGACCTGTTAAAAGACAGGCTGAAAAGTGCCTTTACCAAATTAAAACTTTGAAAAAGGGCACAAATGGGAAATGTCAAAATAAATAATCTGAGGAAATTGATTGTCCTCCTGGCTCTTATTATTTTGCAGTTCTGAGGCTGTGGCCACTGTTAATGCTAGTGAAGCAAGAATGGCACATTTCAGTCTCCTAAAGTCTGTAATGGAAGTAGTCTGCACTGACAGGCAGACAGTTGGAATTTGCTGAGATTTTGATCACAATTGCATGATCTCTTCACTGCATGTGTTTTTTTTGTTTAGTCTAATTTTCAGAAACTTCATAGGCTTTTTTTTTTTTAATAGAAGATTTCATTTGGTTCTCTGTTCCCTGTGTTTACAGTACAGCCATCCTTAATGCTTAATGATACTAAATAATAAGAATGCCAGAGTGCTCAATTTAATGTCTGCTATTGATCTCTGGACTGTTTAGCAAATGCCTTACTAAACACAGAGGGCCACATACTGCCCCCACTTCCATCTATGTAAATCTTCTAAAGGCAGCTAGGGTATTGGGAACCTAAGGTCAGTTGATCAGCCTCGTAATTGTGTTTCCTGCTTAGAAATGTTAAAGGTTTTCCTCGTCACAGACAGGAATTATTATTTCAAATTCTGTTCCATGATTCGCTGTGTGCCTCACTGCTCTCTGAGCACTCAGCTCTCTGGACACCTCTCACTAATAAGCTTTCACTTGCAAGAGCTTGCATTTGTCTCAGTTTTCTTCAGTATTTCTGGCAATGCTGGTAAACATGAAGGTAGTGAGAGAAGTGAATGCAGAGCTGATTTGTAAATGAGCAAAGCATTTCTTAGTGAGGTCAGATCAGCTGACAGCTTCTCTCTGTCACCCAGCACCCTTCCAGGGTAAGGATCTCTTTGGTATCAGCTCATATGAGCTGGATGGTCACATTTATAATTTGCCAATTAATCTGGTGAGATCAATGAGACTCCCGTCCTTCCCACAGCTCTCCCAGTGCTGTGTCAGTGATATCACTTCTACTGCTCTGCCTTAGAAATCTCTTGGAAATGCCTCCTCCTTTTATTTTATTAAGATCACCTTGGTATTGTAGAGCTACAAACGCTTTAACAGTCTCTTGTCTTAAAGATCTGAGCCTCAAGAAGCTGTGATTTACTATAAATTTTGCATTAAAGGCTCTTGGCTTTTATTTTCAGCCATACTTCAGTCTTAAGCTTGTCTCTGCCTTATTCACCTGCATTGTAGACTGACTGTTGCTAGCAAAATCTATGACAGCATTACTTTGCCTGTAAGAATCCACAGATGTAAAACTAATTAGTTTAAAAAACATATTTTCACTTCTGTCTTGTGAATATGTTCGTCCTCAAGAATTCAACAGGTTAGGAGTCTTTTTGAGACTTGGTAAGCTGAATGCTGGGGTGGCCACTACGTTCTTTCACCGCTGCATCTCTGTCTCAAATGGTGAAGTACCCTAGAACAGAAGTGCAGGTTGAGATTGCCCAGCCATTTTCAGTTATCTCATGGTCTTTCAGTCTTCTGTCCCACTTCTCCTCTCAAGTAGGTCCTCGCCTGCTGTAGTCTGCTTTCCCAGTCATGACCTAAAATCCAGCACTGCCAAGCACCTCAGTTCCCATCAGCAATCTCTTACTGCTGTGCACGCGAGGCAGGTTTAATAAGCTTGCTGATAATGACTTGTAGCATACTGGTTTCTCGTAGACTCAAGCCATCCCCCATTCTAGGTCTCCAAATGTGCTTGATAAATTATTTGAATTACTCTTTCAATTGCCATCTGTAGTTCCTCATAAAGAGACTGCTATTTGCCGTGTGTTGTGCCAAATCACGCAATAGTTTTTTGCAAAGCCAGGGACTGTACTGAAATCACCAAACTCGTGTCACTTGTGAGTACAATAACATGTTGACTTTAAGTAGGTTACAGTTGCACTCTTGTGGGATGAGAAGGAAGACCTTGGAACTCTGACCCATAAATCTCAAAAATTATGGGTACTTAGGAGAGAAGAGACGTCCCTCAAGTTTTTTTAATACATATATAAAATTATTCTTATAAATATGAATCATAAAATGCATAAAATGTCAGTATTATGCACGAATAAATATAGAAACATATGCATACAGATCTACACTCACACATGCATATGTTCTGACCTTCTCCTCCTTCCCCTTGCCTTGAACTTCCTCCTTGAATGTGCCCTAATGGTGAAGTGACACTCATTAGACCTAAAGAAATGTAGTGCTGCGTGAAACCTTGGAATAGTGACGTCTGTTGAATTTGGACAGTTTTGTTTGTCTACTGGGAAATCGCATGAACTTCCCAATTTTTTTTTATTTTTTTTTTTTCAAGTTTGCATTGCCCTCCTCCTCCCCACCCAAGGGAGGGTAGCTTCAGGAGAAATGGCTGCTTTCTTGCTTTCTGGTGTGGTGTAAAGTTTTCCGTCGAGAGACAATAATGTACATTCCTCTGGCAGGACGGGATGGATTTTTTTTTTTTTTGTTTCTCTTGCTGTTGTTTATTTATAAGACATTTCCTCTTGCTTAGTGGAAGTTTGATCGTAAGAGGCTCCAGTGATTTTCCTTCCCACCTCTCCCCTCCCTAATTTCTCTGCCTCGGCACTCGCTCTGGAACAGAGCGAACTCCAAAAGCCCATCGGCGCAGGGCGCGCTTCGCAGCCAAGCGCTGCCACTCTCCAGAGACCGTGAGGTGATTCTCCTTCGTCACCGCTTGGACCAGGAACCGCACAGCCCTGGTGAGTGGTGAGCTCCCAGAATTTGATGTGTCAAGCCTTCTATTCTCGGGGCCGCCGCGGCGGCGAAGCAGGAAATAAAGGTTTTTGTTGTTGTGTTTTCCCTATTTTTTTTTTTTTTTTTTTTTTTTTTTTAATCTGAAAAGAGACTCGGCGACGCGCGCGGGAGGAGCGCGGAGCGGGGCCGCCAGCGGGGTCGGGCCGGGCGGCGGCCGGGGGGACACGGGCCGGGGGGACACGGGGACACGGGGACACGGGGACACGGGCCGGGAGCCGAGCCGGCTGCGTGGGAGGGGGGAACGGTAATCCTCCGCTCGGAGGTTCTGTCTGGCAAGTTTTCATGCCTCTGTGTTCTGAGCGTTTACATTATGCTCTGAATACCTGATTGCCCAGCCAAGCAGAAAAGAAACTCTACAGTGGATGCATAGTAAAAGAAAATGCTTCTGTGGAAGCCACCGCTGGGAATAGGAAGAACTAGTTGGTTTATAAGCTGCTGGTCCATTTGAGGGAGTGGGAAAGGTTTTTTTTTTTTGGTTTTTTTTTTTTTCTCTTTTTTTTTAACTCTCTCGCTTCCCTTCTATTCTCTTTGTGTCTGTACGGGGAATTGGGAATCAGGAAGAAAAATGTACTTTGTAGAACTTCATATACAAAATCTTGGATGGCAAGATGAGTGTCTCAGCCAACATGAAGGTACTTAGAATTATTTTCAGCTGTTGGATAGGGAAGACAAGGCTCAGAAAGCTGCAGTGATTTGCTCACGGCTGCATGGGAAAGGCAGAAAAAAAAAAAAAAAAGAGTGGGATGAGCACCTCTAGCTCCGGGCCCAGATTGTCTCCTTTTGTCCTCTCCTGCCCTGCTGAACATATCACTTCTGTTAATATTTTTCTGCTGTAATGCTAAAGAAGGCCAGGGCAATGCGTGGGCTGTTCCATTCATTCTTCATCATCTTCCATATTATCTGATTTGAAGAAATGAATCATTTCTTGACTAAAATTTTCTACTTCCATCAAATAGGCATGTAAGAAACAGAGGGTAGCAGTCAAAATATTTGTATTTTGAGTTATTATCCTGTTCTTTGAAACATGTGCCTGGCAAAAGACCAAGATCTTTAATGGAACCAACATATCTCACACAGGGTATTAACTAGGCAGCATTCTTCTCACCCTTGCCTTGCTTTTGAGCAGCATTTATTCAGCAGGTGTTTCAACAAGCTTGTCTCTGTGACCCCCAGGGAGACAGCCCCTCTTTGACTACGGCTGGTCACCTGTGACATACAGAGAACTCCAGTCACCTTTTCTCTGGTTTCATGCCAATTCTGAGTCCTAAGAACTATGCATACAGGCTGGTGAAGAGCAGTCCTCCACTGAAGTTGTCAGGCTTTGACACTGGCTTCAGAACTGAGCTCAGTGTCAAGTCACATCCAACCCCTGTTAAGGTACTCGCTATTTCTTATAACCAGTAAGTAAAGTCATGTAGGATTTGGTGGCTTTACTCTCTGGCAAGTTTTGCAAATATTTTTATTTGTTTCAGTCCATGTGGTGTTGTCAGTCCCTCCCCATGCTTCAGTTTCAGCCTGAAGTTTTACTAAGCCTGAAAACTTCAAGTGGAAGACAGACAGAAGCTCAGAGTTCCGCCCGGTTTTGCATTAGAACCATAAAGAACTGTGAACTCCTCTTTTTTTTTCAAGCAGAAGCCCCCAAGTTGACCGCAGACGTTTTTCAGCACTGAGCAGCAAGGGTTAGCTGTTTCATTCCCTGGTGCTGCAGACCTCTCTCTGAACTTAAACTAAATCACCAGCTCTCAACAAAACCCGCAATTATGTTGGCTGATCCCTTCAGTAAAGAGTATTACATACACATAGGAATAACCTTTACATACATCAAAGCTTCAATCCAAATGGTCCCAGCTTTTGACTAAATTGATGTTAAGATCCCAACTTGGCTGTTGCATCACCTTTCTGCAGTGTACTCAAAGCAGCTGACAGATCAGAACATCCCAAACTTTCAGGCAGTTCACATCACAGATAGAAACATAATGGATTTTTTTCTCTTCTCTGAATGGGCTATACTGAACGCCCACACACACTTTTGGGTCTGATCTTTGAAGCTTATCTCTGATTTACTTTCTCCCTCCAGGCAGTGTAAGTCTGAAAGACATAAGTACTTCTGAAATGGAAAGTTCTCAAAGCACAGTGCTAAATGTCTGAAACTTCAAACTTCTGCCTGTATAACACTTGTTCTCTAGATATACTGAAGTCGAGGGCTGTCACTCCAGCATCTTTCACCAAGACGGGAAAACAATGTTTAATCTCTTTTTTAAGAGTCCCTGTGTTGCTCCAAATGTCTCCATGTTTAAATTATTTCATTAATTTATTTATTCTCCCAAGTCTCTCTGGTAGCAAAGGAACTTGTCTTTGCTGGTATTTATTTATAGCAATGTGGAAAAATTCATCAGTCTTTCTTATTATGGTATAAGCTGCTTATTGATGGTAGGCCAAGGTTATAATAGTTTGTGTATGGTCTAAAATCATTAGGGTGAAAATCTGCAATTTCAAATCATATTCTAACTGTCTCTTTAAACACTTTAGGCTGGCAAGATTATAAATTGTCTCATTAGTAGTAGCTTCTTTATCTACTGCATAATAGTTTATCATAGTTGCTTTTAAAAAAATAAAAATTAATACTTACAGTCATTTTTTATACATTCACTGTCTGCTTCTATCAGTAGCCATTTTAGTTACAGCATCTCTTCCAACTAGTAATCTCAAAGTGCTCTGCATGCAGTGCTCAGTTAAACCTAACTCTTTTACCCATAGATAAAGTGGGAAAGTTATCTTCCTTTGCCAGATGCAAGCAAGAAGAAAATGGTATTCTTTCCCTCATGTTCAAACCATCAGTTTATACTTTTGGGGAAGAGAATATATATTTATGTAGTAGAATGAGAACTACTGTTTTCTGCACAACAATTGTTTGACGTGATATGCTTGTTGTTCTGTGAGTGTTAACTGCATCAGACAAGAACAAAGCACAGAAAAAGATGTAATGATAAAGGTAGGCAGATTCATAGGTACTGGGATGTTTCAGAAGTACAAGAATTTAAGCACTATCCAGAGACAATTTTTGTAATAAAAGTACATAAAAGCAACTGCCTTGTTTTGAGTACATTTTCCATTTTAAGGTATTCTCTATTTGTTTTCTTCTTTTATATTGTAAGCCTCTCTTTTCCAAAAGTTGAACAGCAGTTTGTTTTCCTGGGTAATAACGTTGAAACAGCACTAGTTTTCCTTCCTGTAACTCAGAAAAGAAAGTGAAACTTCATTTTGAATTAAGTCATAGGACAAGGAAAGTTAGGGAAAAAAGGAATTGCAAGTTAATGACGTAAAGCAGCCACTAACCACAGATATCTAATTATCAGCTGCAGTCAGTTCTCAGCTCAAGGATAAGGAAACAGCAAGGTTTATGAATGGTAAGATGAAGGGGTTTTCTTCCTGTCCTGGGCTGGGAAGCAGAATGCATGGGTAGCATAATGAGAATGGAGATAAATGGAAAAGGCTTTAGGAGACCTGAATTGGTATTCCAGATGCGTCATTATGATCTTTACCTCTGTCTATTTCTCACTTACCCATCTGAAAAGTGGAATTTTTCTCCCTGCCCTCACAGGGCTACTGTTTAGGTTTGGCCAGGCTCAGGCATGCTTAAAAAATAGAAGTGTCCATAAATACAGCATGTAGATCCCCCCCATTGCTGCCTTGCTTGTTTTTTTCATCTTTGCAAGCTTCAAGTTCCTGGAAGCGAGGCGAGTTCCAGAGCTAGCATGGGTCTGTGCTGCTGGCAAAACAAAGCAGGTGCAAATTATGGTGGAAATGAAATAGCTGGTGCTTTGAGGCAGTGGAGTGCCCAGTTCACCTCAGGGTATATGTCTGCATTCACAAAACATGACTATCACGCATACCCTGATTCATTAGAAGTGTTATCCGGCAAACAAGAAGCCTAATCATATTTTAGTGGGAACATTCTTATGATAAACTCTGCTTTAGTGAAACTCTGCGTATAGTGCAATTTCTTCTGGCCGTGTATATTACACAGTGAAGAAAAGCTACCCCGCTGCGTATCAGAAGGCTGTAATTTCATTTAGGGGTTCTATTGACATCATAAACTGCAAGAGCAGAGCTCAAGTGGCTATTTAAGTCATAGGAACTTCAGAGTGAAATTACTGCCTGGCAGCAACTGGCCCTCCCCACCCGGGCCCCCATGTACGCACTTCATGTTTTCATCCCTCTGCCTATAAATAATAAATCCCTTCAGTGGCTTCAGAAGAGAGCATTTCCAAAGCACTGGCGTTATCTGCCACCCTCTCTGGCAGTCAGGGGAAGGAGAGGGAGCTACAAGCCAAGGTGGGAGATGCCCCGGGAAAGGCTGTGCTCAGTGCCCGGGGAAGGGCTGTGCTCAGTGCCCGGGGAAGGGCTGTGCTCAGTGCCCGGGGAAAGGCTGTGCTCAGTGCCCGGGGAAGGGCTGTGCTCAGTGCCCGGGGAAAGGCTGTGCTCAGTGCCCGGGGAAAGGCTGTGCTCAGTGCTCAGTGCCCGGGGAAGGGCTGTGCTCAGTGCGCAGTGCCCAGGGAAAGGCTGTGCTCAGTGCCCGGGGAAAGGCTGTGCTCAGTGCCCGGGAAAGGCTGTGCTCAGTGCCCGGGGAAGGGCTGTGCTCAGTGCTCAGTGCCCGGGGAAAGGCTGTGCTCAGTGCCTGGGGAAGGGCTGTGCTCAGTGCCCGGGGAAGGGCTGTGCTCAGTGCCCGGGAAAGGCTGTGCTCAGTGCCCGGGGAAAGGCTGTGCTCAGTGCCCGGGGAAGGGCTGTGCTCAGTGCCCGGGGAAAGGCTGTGCTCAGTGCCCGGGAAAGGCTGTGCTCAGTGCCCGGGGAAGGGCTGTGCTCAGTGCTCAGTGCCCGGGGAAGGGCTGTGCTCAGTGCCCGGGGAAGGGCTGTGCTCAGTGCCCGGGGAAAGGCTGTGCACAGTGCCCGGGAAAGGCTGTGCTCAGTGCCCGGGGAAGGGCTGTGCTCAGTGCCCGGGGAAGGGCTGTGCTCAGTGCTCAGTGCCCGGGGAAAGGCTGTGCTCAGTGCCCGGGGAAGGCTGTGCTCAGTGCCCGGGGAAGGGCTGTGCTCAGTGCCCGGGGAAAGGCTGTCCTCAGTGCTCAGTGCCCGGGGAAGGGCTGTGCTCAGTTCACAGTGCCCGGGGAAAGGCTGTGCTCAGTGCCCGGGGAAGGCTGTGCTCAGTGCCCGGGGAAGGGCTGTGCTCAGTGCCCGGGGAAGGGCTGTGCTCAGTGCGCAGTGCCCGGGGAAAGGCTGTGCTCAGTGCCCGGGGAAGGGCTGTGCTCAGTGCTCAGTGCCCGGGAAAGGCTGTGCTCAGTGCCCGGGGAAGGGCTGTGCTCAGTGCCCGGGGAAGGCTGTGCTCAGTGCTCAGTGCCCGGGGAAAGGCTGTGCTCAGTGCCCGGGAAAGGCTCTGCTCAGTGCACAGTGCCCGGGGAAAGGCTGTGCTCAGTGCCCGGGGAAAGGCTGTGCTCAGTGCCTGGGAAAGGCTGTGCTCAGTGCCCGGGAAAGGCTGTGCTCAGTGCCCAGGGAAAGGCTGTGCTCAGTGCCCGGGAAAGGCTGTGCTCAGTGCCCAGGGAAGGGCTGTGCTCAGTGCTCAGTGCCCGGGGAAAGGCTGTGCTCAGTGCCCGGGGAAGGGCTGTGCTCAGTGCCCGGGGAAGGCTGTGCTCAGTGCTCAGTGCCCGGGGAAAGGCTGTGCTCAGTGCCCGGGAAAGGCTCTGCTCAGTGCACAGTGCCCGGGGAAAGGCTGTGCTCAGTGCCCGGGGAAAGGCTGTGCTCAGTGCCCGGGGAAGGGCTGTGCTCAGTGCCCGGGGAAAGGCTGTGCTCAGTGCCCGGGAAAGGCTGTGCTCAGTGCCCGGGGAAGGCTGTGCTCAGTGCTCAGTGCCCGGGGAAAGGCTGTGCTCAGTGCCCGGGAAAGGCTGTGCTCAGTGCCCAGGGAAGGGCTGTGCTCAGTGCTCAGTGCCCGGGGAAAGGCTGTGCTCAGTGCCCGGGAAAGGCTGTGCTCAGTGCTCAGTGCCCGGGGAAAGGCTGTGCTCAGTGCCCGGGGAAAGGCTGTGCTCAGTGCCCGGGGAAGGGCTGTGCTCAGTGCCCGGGGAAAGGCTGTGCTCAGTGCCCGGGAAAGGCTGTGCTCAGTGCTCAGTGCCTGGGGAAGGGCTGTGCTCAGTGCCCGGGGAAGGGCTGTGCTCAGTGCCCGGGAAAGGCTGTGCTCAGTGCCCGGGGAAAGGCTGTGCTCAGTGCCCGGGGAAGGGCTGTGCTCAGTGCCCGGGGAAAGGCTGTGCTCAGTGCCCGGGAAAGGCTGTGCTCAGTGCCCGGGGAAGGGCTGTGCTCAGTGCTCAGTGCCCGGGGAAGGGCTGTGCTCAGTGCCCGGGGAAGGGCTGTGCTCAGTGCCCGGGGAAAGGCTGTGCACAGTGCCCGGGAAAGGCTGTGCTCAGTGCCCGGGGAAGGGCTGTGCTCAGTGCCCGGGGAAGGGCTGTGCTCAGTGCTCAGTGCCCGGGGAAAGGCTGTGCTCAGTGCCCGGGAAAGGCTGTGCTCAGTGCCCGGGGAAGGGCTGTGCTCAGTGCCCGGGGAAAGGCTGTCCTCAGTGCTCAGTGCCCGGGGAAGGGCTGTGCTCAGTTCACAGTGCCCGGGGAAAGGCTGTGCTCAGTGGCCCGGGGAAGGCTGTGCTCAGTGCCCGGGGAAGGGCTGTGCTCAGTGCCCGGGGAAGGGCTGTGCTCAGTGCGCAGTGCCCGGGGAAAGGCTGTGCTCAGTGCCCGGGGAAGGGCTGTGCTCAGTGCTCAGTGCCCGGGAAAGGCTGTGCTCAGTGCCCGGGGAAGGGCTGTGCTCAGTGCCCGGGGAAGGCTGTGCTCAGTGCTCAGTGCCCGGGGAAAGGCTGTGCTCAGTGCCCGGGAAAGGCTCTGCTCAGTGCACAGTGCCCGGGGAAAGGCTGTGCTCAGTGCCCGGGGAAAGGCTGTGCTCAGTGCCTGGGAAAGGCTGTGCTCAGTGCCCGGGGAAAGGCTGTGCTCAGTGCCCAGGGAAAGGCTGTGCTCAGTGCCCGGGAAAGGCTGTGCTCAGTGCCCAGGGAAGGGCTGTGCTCAGTGCTCAGTGCCCGGGGAAAGGCTGTGCTCAGTGCCCGGGGAAGGGCTGTGCTCAGTGCCCGGGGAAGGCTGTGCTCAGTGCTCAGTGCCCGGGGAAAGGCTGTGCTCAGTGCCCGGGAAAGGCTCTGCTCAGTGCACAGTGCCCGGGGAAAGGCTGTGCTCAGTGCCCGGGGAAAGGCTGTGCTCAGTGCCCGGGGAAGGGCTGTGCTCAGTGCCCGGGGAAGGGCTGTGCTCAGTGCCTGGGAAAGGCTGTGCTCAGTGCCCGGGGAAAGGCTGTGCTCAGTGCCCAGGGAAAGGCTGTGCTCAGTGCCCGGGAAAGGCTGTGCTCAGTGCCCAGGGAAGGGCTGTGCTCAGTGCTCAGTGCCCGGGGAAAGGCTGTGCTCAGTGCCCGGGGAAGGGCTGTGCTCAGTGCCCGGGGATAGCTCGATGCCCGGGGGCAGCCGATGCTCCGCTCCAGCTCCGGAGGCACCCGTGAGCGGCCAGGGGTGAACACAGCCGTGCCTGCCGGTGAGGCTGTTCGCTGCCATCATAGCTGACATAGCTGACCTTTCCCACTCCTAGGCTGTAGATGTGCCACCCTGGTGCGTGTGAGGATAAGTGCTGGGTGCCACCTGCGAACCCACAAGGCTACAGCAGCGCATCTCCTGTTTATTTCCCCGCCTCGCTGGAATTGCTGCCTGCAGCCCCGGGGGCGAGAAGGGATTGCCCCAGGTCTGTGCTTGGTAGAGCAGGGCTGACCTTTCCCGTGGTGGGACCTGTTGCACTTGAGTGGAAAAAAAAAAAAAATAAATTAAAATCCCCTTTTTTATTTTAGCATTTAAATAATGGGCAGGCAGCAGTCATGTTGACAGAAGTCCATACATTTCATCCCTATGGGCTTATTTCAAGAAAAGAGTGAAGCCAGGGAGCATTTGCTTTTTATCAGGAAAGCAAGATTAACCATTCATTAGAGCTTGTTAAGAAACCTCACATTTAAGTCAGGCACTGGAAAAAACTTTCAGTAGGACAATGGATGAGTTTTGTGTGCCATAGATACCCAGCACAGGCATTTTAGTTTGTCTGTCTGAAACCCAATGCATCTGAAGTTCATGTAAATGTTTAATTTCCCTTATCCTTATCTTTTTTTCCAGATAGTAGGAAAGAACTATTTTTTGTATTCAGTGTTTTCAAGACCTTGAGTACCAGATAGGTGTTAAATTACCAATGGGAATAGAATTAATATGTATGTATTCTCTCTGCACTGGTTTGTCCCTTGTTACATTTCATGTAACAGAATGATGGTTTACAATGTTAAATTATAAAAAAGTGTTCCGTTATAGTATTAGTATTTCTATTCTTTATAAAGGAAACTTTGTTTTGCTCTTGAATCTAGCTTTTTCCCTGGAAATGCAATTAAATCAATGCCTCTACTTCTTAAATGTCACAATCTTGTGATTCCTGAGACCATGGCAGAGCTTAAGGGAAACAGGAGCTTTGAAATTAAATAAACAAAGTTTATATAGTTATCAGAAATGGCAGTCTGCAGTGGCAGGGCAGTCTTTCTGCTCTGGAGGTAAGCTGTTCACACTTGAATTTTGTATGACTTAGTGAGTCTGGATAGGCAGTTGTCCTGGAGAATATGATTTCCCAGTGAGTCTGCAGGAGCAGCCTAAACATATGCACACATTGCAAACAAAAGTGAATTTTGAACTCCACATTGCCAGTTCTGCAGGTAGGGATGCAGGTATCAGTAGCATCTGTGCTCTTTCTGCTGCTATCCTGAGGAGCTCTAGCCAGGTCTTTTTGTGCCACTCCTCACCCCCTGCCCTTTGCTTTAGGGACTTCTGAAACTTGTTATGACTGGAGTTACTATGCTGGCTGTGTGCATGCTCCAAGTATGAAAAAAAAAAAATGAAGTCCACAAACTGTGGATAACAGCAGATCCCACAGTACAGTGAAATCAAAATAGGATGTTTTATGCCAAGACACAAAGTTCTCATGGTCCTTATCTCTGTATGAAATAACTGGAAGTGGTTACAGTTTCCTTCGTTTAGTATAACTGAATGTATTGAAGGCTGAGTATCTTCAGTGAGATATGAACTGCCTGATGGCATGCATCCTAATTTCAGGACGTGATGTCCTGGCATGAAGATAGCCTATTGTCCCGCTGAGTCTTGAGTGCCTGAAATCTAAAGCTATGTTACTGTGTTGGTGTCTGTCCAACAAAGATGTGTGTTCTACTTGTACCATGTGGAAAAATGAATAAAATATCTAAAGTTAAAAAACAATTCATAAACACCATATGCACATACATACTGCATGCACAACTTCTCTTTGAAAATATTACAATGGGACACCCTTCCAGATTCTGGTTGTAAAAGACTGTAACAATTTCTTCTACAGGTTTTTAGTCAAAAAAATACTGCAACAGTCTGTTTTCTTTCAAATCAGCAAAAGTATCGTAGAATAGAAGCCATTCTTGAAAAATGAAATATCGATCTGTCTAACATACAGTTCTTCTAAAGCTGCCACCCTCTTAACTTGTAGGTGCCAAAAACTAATTCACACTTGGGGATACTGAGGCAGAAATTGGTGAGGTGACTAATCTAACACCATGTCCTCATGGAGCCCATCTGGCTCTCAGTTGCTGCCATAGCTGCTTTGATTAGCTCTGCAGAAGGGCTGCTGTAGCCTGTGCGTGATGTGTGAGTGCAGGGCTCTGCAGGTCCCCAGTAACGCTGTGGGTTGCAACTCACTGTTGGCGCCCAGGGCCTCTCAGAGCAACGATACCTGCCCCTAGGGCAGAGCAGGGGCTGGGCTCAGCTCTGAAGCACCAAACTCACTGTTGCACACATCTCCTGGGGAGGGCATAATCGTTTCTGCTGAATGTCTGGCTCAACAAAACAAAAACCCAACCAAAAAACCACAGAAAGGGGCTTGAGTGCTCTTCTGGTCCTATCTCCTGTTTGCCACAAAGCAAGGCCATCGTTTGTTTTGCTGGCATGCTGCTGCAGTGCCTTTGTAAAACTGCAGAGAAGCTGTGGCAGTGGGTTAGAAATGAGATAGATGACATCACTGTGGCAGGGAAAGAAAATAACTGACGTGCTTTTTCTGGGTTTAATATTAGATAGGATCACTGAGGAAAATGGTGGTTGGCAAATTTTACTTTTTAATGACTTAGAATGACCTGTGATGTATCAGGCTCAGCAGTGTCAGTCTGTAGCATGACTTCCTTGTGAGATTTCCTGCTTCCACTAGAATGAGGGGTGCTGGTGGTGCCACTGCATCCCTATTGCTGCTTTCAGTGTGTGGTACCCTGCCAAGCAGCTAGAGCTGTTTTTTCTATAAATATATTAGTTGTCTGTCTGATAGTATATCACTGGGACTTGCTGCTCCATAAAATGACTTTTCTTTGTACAGCAAAGACACAAATTCAAGGGCAAGCTGAGTCATTGGCTGTATTTGGATGTTTTCACATACTTTTGTGGGGAAAAGATGTATACCTGACAGGAAGAAGGCTAATTCTTCTCTGTCAGTCAATGCAAGGCAGAAAGTTTAGTGAGAAGAGATCAGATGGGCTTGAATGAATTTTGTAATTCTGAACGTATCTAGGAAATAGAACTGAATGATGTATAGAGAACTTCTCTGTCAGTGTGGAAAATTAGAGATTTGAACAAGATGAGTTTAATACTGAAATGAAATGAGAAGAAGTTTATGATTAATAGGGTCTGGCAGAGACAGCATACTTATATATAATTTTGGAGACTTAGGAAATGATCCTTGGTTAGATGTGGGTCTGAGGGCTGAAGAGGAAAGGGAATGAGTAGGCCCACAGGGAACCAATTGTTTCATCTCTTTTCAGTGAAAGACACAGAAGTTTACCATAGCAGGCATAAAAATGGAAGAGGTAAATCTTCCATTTCAGAAATTCAGAGGATCTTTTAAAATACTTTAAAGGTTGAATAGATAAATTAGGAATGAAGTATGTGTCGAGCTGAAAAAGGATTTTGGTTCATCTCATCTTTTTCCTGCTTCTGAAGCAGCTACAATCACTTGTTTCAGGGCAAGACATTTTCCTTCTGGATACTTTCCTTCCAACTGGACGTGGAGTCTAGGTTTTCTTACCCCTGTGACAATAAACCTGTGTCCTGAAAATTCTCTTTGTTACAGTCATTCATAAATGGCAAAAATATGCAGATAGACGAAATTTGTCTTGCATTTCATGGCTACAGATACAGCTCATAATCATTAAAGCCACTCATTGGCCTGTGAGGAAAACATAAAGAAAATTATTTTGTGGAAACTAACATAAAAGGGTAAGATTCACAGCTCACTCATCTTCATTCTAGGCAAATAATTAGCTATTTTATTATATTCTAAGGGGCTTTAGAAATTTGAGCTATATTCTCCCCCCAGGACATGGTGAGGTTCTATATATTTTACCTTGTACACTCTATTTTGAAATTTTCCTTCAGCATGAGAATTTTTTCTCCTGTGAACACCTTTATATTTTTTCCCCATGTACAAGAAAAGCTGTGTTCCCATACTGATGTTTTCTGACTTGCAATTATCCATGTAAAGTCAGCAAACATGGAATAATTACTTCTAATGTAGACTTTGCAATAAGCAAGTTTTATTAGAAATGGGGAATGTGCAACTCTGGTCTTTGCCTGTCGTACTCCAGAGTCTCATCCTAGTGCACTTCACTTAGGTGGCACTCCCACATTAACTTGTGTATGACCTGAACAGCTGTTTGTGATCTATCATCTGTCTCCTGAAATATGATGGAGAGACTTAGAAATTATATTAATTGTGGTGTCCACATCCTCTCTTCATTAAAAGTTGAAAATTGCTGTTCAGATATTTCATAATCAAAAATTAATCCCAGTCTACCTGTTCCAAATCATATATTACACCCTCTGGGAATGAATCCCAAATCCCCATTACAATTTGGATGCTCTGTCCTCTGGGTATTGATTACAAATTCTGGTTATTGTTCACATACTTTGTCATAGGGGGAATTAATCTCAAGTTTCTGTCTACTGTTCTGGGACTGAAATCTATCTATAATTAAGATTTTTCTATTAAATGGATATTGACAATGAGCTTTTTCATCTACATTTTTGGGGTTATCTTCTGGCAAGGAAACTCCGGCTGAGCTCACGGAGAGATTCTTCGTGCTGAGTATTCTGACCACCGATTTTCATGCCACTGGGGTGCAGACATTTTGCAGGAGCCAGTGGCATAACTGGACTGTTCTCTAACATTGATGTTGGGTAAGGAGATGCAAACATTTTCACAAGCGCTCAGCAAAGTGGAGCAAATAAACAGATGAATAAAACCAGAAGAGTTGCGTCAGAAATGTAGAGGAAGATGCAAGCGTGCGATTGTGAAGTGCTCTACAATTGCAAACCTTACGAAATCACAGCAATCTCAGATATGTAGAAGGGAGGAATAATTTGCTCTCTTTTTCAGCAGTGGATAGAATAAGAATGAAAATACTGTGGTGAAAGGTAGCCGTAAAAAAATACCAGAGAGACAATGTATTTTTGATAGGTGAATCTGTGTTCCATCTGATTAGTTTCAGCAACTCTGACTACAAAACTAACTGCTGTTATTTCCACATAGATTCACTTATTTGCCATAGAATGATGCAAAGCGCATAGGAAAAAAAAAAAAAAAAAAAAAAAAAAAAAAAAAAAAAAGGGGGTTTCAGTTCCATAGCTGTCTCTATCCCTGTTTCTTCATGGGTAAAAAAATTGGATCAAAACAGCTCTGTTTTCCAGGGAATCTAGACTCTGGACCTAGGTTTTGGTGTTTCAGACCCACCACTGCTGCTAATAGACATGGTGTTTCCAGTGGCAACAGTTGTCTCATGCATTCTTTCGCACTTTAGAAAAGATCCCCGTTTCCTTTTTTCCCTCTCTTCTTTAGCAGTGGGCAGCCCTGCAACCTTTTGATCATACCGACTTTGTTCGTTACATGACTGAACTCTGCTATGCCAAACATCCTTTCAGAAAGTTTGACATTTGTGCCATTTGAAAAAAGGGAGGGAGAGAGGAGGAGAGAGGGGGAAGAATGAATCCTGGCGGCTTCCTCCTGCCCTTTTGATTAAGAGTGCAGTAAGTCAGCAGAAGAGGTGGGACTTTTAACAAGGAGGGGGGGTGTAAGCTGGTTGTGATCTGTGATGTATGCACAGGCATGCACACAGAAGAAAGGAAAGAAAAAGGCAGGAGACAGACAATCAGAAATTACTACCGGAAATTAACTAATGGATGGAAAGTTTATGGTGACAATGAAAGAGACAAGATGAGAGGAAGGAAAACGGCCTGTGGTACTATCCTAAACCTGGTGAGGGAGGTTGAACTTAGGAACTTCCAAGAGCCCCTTGAGACCTAATAATTTTAATTCTGTAGTACTTTTGTTCCTATTCATTACTTTGCAACTCCTATTTCCTGTGCATATTGCATTCTAATTTTTCTGTTCTGTGATAAATGTTGTACAATCATTAATGCTTCCAGTTCTTCTAAATTTTTGCCCACTTCTGCTATCCTAGTCTTTAAGATGGTGCAGAGTTTATGGAACTGGAACAGCTGTTCTTATGCTGGCATGCAAAGGGAAAATGGACAAGGTTTATCATGTATTCGAATGTTTGCAAAGAAGAAAAGGCTTTAAAGACAGGCTCTTTAAAAATCCTGAAGAAAAAGTACTGAGTGTTTTAAACTGGGTTTCCAATGATATATAAAATAGTTCTCTGTGTGAAAATCTATATTGATTTTCTTTTGCTTTGTTTGTATAGAAATTGTTCTCAGAATAGATAGGCTTTGACATTTTGCCTTCTCCTGTGCTTAATAAGTCATTTGTGTCGTCCCCTCCTACACAAATATGTGCTCCATCTTTTCCCTGGCTACTTGCTGCTTCATCCAGATCATTTGTAGAGCTGCAGGTAATGGTTAGTGGTGTTGGAGACCCTGCTGCAACTCTGGTGGTCATGGGATCTGTGGTGGGAGGGAGGACATGCTTTGGGTGGTGACAAGAATGGATAATACAAGTGGCTGTCACAGTCCCTGATGCAGTTCATTGCCAGATGTGCCAACCAACAGAGTTGTATTGGCTTTGGAAGACCAAAGACTCCTCTGTCATAAGGAGCTGAAGGTTGCCATCAGAGTCCTTGCAGTTGTTTCCACTTGGCTTCACATATAGAAAGGCAGCTTTGTTTTTCGATTTTTTTTTTCCTTTGGCAAAGGTTACCACAAATTATCTGACTGGTAAAATGATGTGAAAACAAGTGCCTCTTGAACCCTGCACGTGTTAGTCCCTGTTCTTATGGTAAGATTTTATAGGTGCTGTGGTGAGCAAAGCCTTATGGTGGCCAGAGAAAGAGGGAACTTATGAGAATAGTTTTCAGTGAAGAATATTGACTTTCCTGCAGCAATAATCCTAGAATCATAGAATGGTTTGATCACCTAATTCCAACACTTCTGCCATGGGCAGGGACACCTTCTACTGGACCAGGTTGCTCAAAGCCCCATCCAGCCTGGTTTTAAACACTTGCACCAATGGACTACCCACATCTGTGGGCAACCTGTGCCACTGCCTTACCAGCCTCATTATAGAGAATTCTTCCTCATATCCAATTTAAATCTACATTCTCTCAGTTTAAGGCCATTACCCTTTGCCTTATTGCTTTATGCCCTTGTTTAAAGTCCCTCACCATCTTTTTGGTCAGCCCCATTTAGGTACCAGAAGGCTGCTCTGCAGTCCCCACAGAGCTTCCTCTCCTGTGGGCTGAACAACCCCAGCTCTCTCATTCTGCCATCACAGAAGTGCTCTAGCCTTCTGAGCATTTTCATGGCCCTCCTCTAGACTTGTTCTAACAGCGTGGAACGCCACCGAGTCTTCCTGCTTGGCTTTTCCAAGAGCACTCCCTTTGCTTGTCAGGGTGCTGTCAGCTTCCCCAGATATTCCTGCAGCTCCTGGCTGCTGTGGTGGCACCAGCTTCCATTTCCCAGTCACTGGTGTCAGATAGCTGTGCTTTTGAGGGGCGAGGAGGCAGCCAGTGAGGAGCTGGGTGTGTTGGTGCTCACCCGACTTGCTGTCATTGCGTTGAAGACAAATCCTACGGGTCAGCCCAGGGGCAGTACAGCCTTGCAGGAATCCTTAACTGTAGGAAAGAGGGAGAAAATGGCTCATGGAGCCCCACCCACAAGTGGCTTTGTGCAGAGGGACTCACTGAAGCTGTATTTTTAACATGGTTGGGTATAAATGACCCATTTTTACCTCTGCATACATCATCTGCATCATCCCTTCACTTCCTTCCTCTTTAAGTGATGTGTTATGCATAGATTTGTCATTTACACTCCAACTGCATTTTGCATTATTACATTTTAATGATATTTGAAGTTCTTGCATACATATTTGAGTTCCTGATATAAGTGAAATAAAAAGAAATAATCAGCATACTTGGTTTATCTGATGGCACAAAAGTGTTCTATCGTAACTTTCGCAATTTCTTGAGTAGGATCAAGCACAAGATCAAATACTAAGAGAGGATCCAAGTACATCTGTCTATCTGCATGTCTCTAAAGTTAGGGTCGTTCAAAGTCTACAGCTGAATTTTGCAGTTTGGCACCATGTGTACCTCAGATAAAAAAATATTTAACCAACTGTCCCCCTTAAGCTTTGTAACTAGTGGTTTAGGGTAAAATGAAACAGAGGTCTAAGTGGTCCTTGACTGTCACTGTTTTTTTGTAAATGAACATCTCACATATTGGCTTTGTTTGAGGATGCTCTGCGTGATCCAGAGGGTCTAACCTCCTCCATCCTGTATCTCATGTCGACTTACAATCTGTTATAATCTATTAGGAATCTTGAGGCTTGAGGGCAGAATTTTGTGTAGGGATAAAGATGCTTTCATGTTGGTGCTGTGGGATATAATTTTTTTTTTTTAATTCTTTCTCTCATTCTCCATTTCATGAAAATTCATTAATCTGTGACATTTAAAGACTCTGTCTGAGAGGTGTCTGGAGCAGCGGCCGGCTGCATACATCAATAGTTTCTCAGAGTCTGGCACTCTGTCAATATTTGGGGGCCTCAGTAACAGCACTTAAATGCACTGCCTGCCAGCCGTCACGCTCTTAGCGTGTCTGTGAGAGTCTGAATGAGGGGATATTAGCACGACGAGTCCTTTCACAACTGGCAACACTTTAGAGACAAACTGCTTGGTAGGTATCTCTCCTCTTCCCTCCCCTCCTGTTTTCTGGCACGTCTGCTTTGTTTATCTGATGTGATTTATGTATTTACACACAAATATGCATCCTGTGAGGAGGCATCATAAATCCTGAGGCTAGAGGTGGTATTATGGAATTATCTGTGTAACAATGGAAATGGGCTGAAGCTGGATTTGGACCCAGAACCAGATTAAGGTTGGGTTGACTTCTGGGCCAGTTGAGTGAGGAACAGAGTTTTGTTTGGATTTCATGGTGCCAAAATCTTTTGAGATCAGTTCCAAATAATGAGGATCTTGGACTAAAATATTACAGGAAGTGCTACTGTGGCAGTATTTCAACCAGCTCCAAACCAGAAGTGGAAAACAAGCCATTTCAAGACTTGGGTTCTATTCAAATCAAAACTGTTACAGCAGGTTCAGAATCCAGACCTTCTGTTCCTTTTTTAATCCTATCCCACTGCATAAATTGGATTCACAGCTGAATATTACTCTGGATTATCCATGAAACCTCCCTTTTCAGAGTTAAGAAAACCAGAGAAGCAAAATGCAACATTTTATTCCTTTCTCTGGTGGAATGGGAAGTACAGTAAAATAAATTTGACTTCGCAGATGTTTATTGATGTCCTCCTTCCCCCTTTTGTTTGGTTGGAACCTTATGGCTAGAGAGCAATCACTGTATTCTGTGATGCAGCCATGTTTATTTTCTCTTTACCTATTGTGCTTCACCTCTTGCTTGTTATGCTGCTGGATATGGCTCTGAAACCAGGTTGTCTATAGAAGTCAAAGGCCACAGTGTCTGGAAGTTTGCATTGGCTTTTTAGAGCTGAATTGTGGGCAGAAATCAGGCCATGAAACTGTCTGAATCTTTCAGTTTCTACGTCTCCTTAGAATACTGGTTTTTTTCAACCTATTTTATGCCAAATATACCAAAAGGAGATGAAGGGATGGAGGCAAAGTAAGCCCCACATTATGAACATTTTCCTGACTGAATTTTGGGACCAAATTCTTGGACAAATATATCTGAATCAGAAGCTCTCTGAAACCACTTCCTTGTCATTCCTACTTTGCAAGTCCAGTAACACCAGCCAGTGCTCCTTAGCTGTGACCTCCAGCACATCATTCTGTGCTAACTTGACAACTTCTTTATCCTCTTCCAATAATGTTCAAAAGCCTATTTTTCAACAAACTTCCCCTGGTAGCACCTGCAAATATTTGGCACAATAACAAAATAGGCAAAAATATTGTGTGAGAGCTACCTTGCAAGAGTAAGTTAACAACAAAAATAGCTAACTACCATTTCTCAATCATTTCTTTGCTTGTTTTAGTGCTCTCTCATCTGCTGCCTTTATCTTGATTTTTCCCTTACTCCAGCTACAGCTGCATCTGATCTCCATTTTCCTGTTTGTGTCCCAGAGCACCTGCAGTTCTAGTGTATTTTGTCACCTGTTGGAAAAAAAAAGGAAAACCCTGTGAAAGTTTACAAATGTCTCTGCAGCAGCAGTGAGTAACATGGGATGTGTTTATCCCTGCTCCAGGCCGAGCAGCAGGGAGAAAACAAACAGGCTGAAGGCTCCTGTGAGTGCTGGGGATGTGTCTGGCTAGGTGGCAGCAATGGCCAATAAGTACAGTCAATTGACGGGGAGGATGGGTTATTTTTAAAAATGATAACTGCTTCTTCAGCAAAGTGTGGGGGGCATGTGTTTGCTGAGGGCAATGGCCACCTGCAGGTGGTCCAAGGGCCACCTGCTGCCCTTGGACAAAGCAGGACTGCCTTGGTGCTGCTGGCTTGGGCTGTTCCCTCTCGCAGGAACAGAGGGCTAGGAAATGGCAGTGGGGTCTCCTAGAGCTGAGCAGCTGCCCCAGGGATGGAGAAGACTAGCATGAGGTTAGAGCTGCCATGGGACTCCAGGACACTGCGGGCACCCATGATCAGGCCCCTAGGGTAGGAATTACGGTGCCATGTGCTCCACAATTCCTTCCTTCTCAGTCTGCACTTGGCGCTGCCTTTCACAGTCTCAGCAAAGGAGCACATGAGCTCAGCGTAACCCACACACTTTTTGTACCCAGGGAGTACATCTCGAGGCATAATGGGACACATTTGAATTCCATCCCCGGTGTTTTAAAAACGTGACTGACTTTATTGTCAGTGACAGTCATGTACGCTCTCAGAATCCTCCCCAGCCCCGAGTGCTCTACATGGAAGTTGAAGAGTTCATAGTTTGGCAGTCCTTTCTATTCCTGGGGTGTTTATTTTCCAACGAGCTCCAGTTGTCTTTCAGCTAGGTAAGCTGGCCTTGTGAGATGCATGGGGTCCTCAAAAGAGAAAAAGGCACACACTTCTTCCCTGCAGTCCCACAGGCTATTTCCACCTCCCTGCAGGTACTGAACTTGCATTTCCCATTCCTGCTGGTGACAATTGTGTGCCTAAAGCCCTGCACAGGGAATTTGAAGGTTTCCTGTGAGGCTTTCCACTTTTTCCATCTCTTTCAATCCAGCTAGTCATCTTTCCCTGGAGGGAGTAGAGGATTTGTCCACAAATAATGGGGGTACAAAAGTGCTGAGGGAATCTTGGGTTTCAGACTTCATTCATTACATGTCCCTGTTGGTTCCTGGTAGCTGTAAACGAGATGCTTTCTTTGAGTGCTGAAATTGATGAAGCAGGAAAAATCCAGGCTTGCTGTCCGTTCATATTTTACATCTATTAATAAGTAATTAATTAAAAAAGAAGCTGATGTTCCCATGATGGGCTGCTAAATATATGCGAATGAAACTACTGGCATTAAAAAGAGATCTGACTGCAGTTGAGGAGTTATTTATATTTTAGTAAATCATATAGGCCCCAGTTGAGATGAGCAGTCTGTTGTTTTAGGTGCTGTACAGACCCGCTGTAGGAGGCGTGTGTAACCCCAACAAGCTCTGGGAGTGCAGACACAAAGTATGGACAGGGAGGCAACCACAAAGAAATTAAATAATAACTCACCTTGGGTGCAAAGGCAGGGGCTGAATCGAGAGGAGAATACAGATCCCCTGCTGCTTCCCTGTTCTTTCATTCAGTCAAGAACTGGTTGACTCAGAGTTCAGCCCTTAGATTTAAATTCTGGTAAAACTGTTGAATTGTTGAATCAAGTTTTTTATGCTGCTCACCTCAGATATGGGTTAGCCAAAATAATATTAAAAAAAAAAACAAACCAAACACTAAGATGAAAATTAAAAGTTTGGGGAAGCCAGAAGATTTTGTTTTGATATTTCAAAACAAGGTTTCTGGTTTTGTTTCAAGACTTAGTCAATTTTAATTGAATTATATTGAACACAAACAAAAAAACTAACCCATTTCATTAAACACATAGGTGATTTTTGTTTAGGTCTTTTTTTTGTCTTTTCCATGTTCTTAGTTTGGTCAGCTAGCCAAATAAATCAGTTATTTGCACAACTGTAGTTCTAATTAGAATGTTGGGCCCTGGGGACTTGGGCTATATATTTCAATACAGTACATATTTATAATAGCATGTATCCTGCCTGGTACTCCATACATAATAATAGCAAGCAGTCAAGTGCACTGGGGAGATGGGGACACTAGGGAAGACCCAGTGCCTTTTAGCTCTTCAGATTTTTACTTTCAGTGGTAGTTATATTTTGGAGAGTATTGCTTACAAGATAAAATTTGCATTTACTTGAGCAGCTCATGAATGGGATTCACTGCAAAGCTATCATTAAAGGGAAATAATGCAGAAGAAGGAACAAAGGATGTGTTCTCAGCCAAGGCTGACATGTAGACACTTTAAGAGGTCCTTGATGCCATAGGAAAAATGCTGTCTTCTCACTCTACCGTGACCTCCCAAAAACCAAGCAGTTAGGTACACAGGCAGCTCATAAAGTGCTGTGACTGTATGTTTGTCTATTAGCAGTGTTTCTACCTTGCAAACGGTGTGGTCATTTCTGTGATCATTCCTGCCTAGAAGCAGTTTCCTCTGTTCCAGTTCAAAGCTGCAGAGCCCATTTTCTGTGAATGACTTCCAGGGAGGAGAACTCTGGCATCAGGAATTCCTAATGTGCTTTTTGCCTGTGTAAGCGTTGCCACACTTTACTGTAGGTAGCTGGTAGGAACTGAAGGAGTCACTTGAAGTTTGGCTGTATGTTACTCTTCCTCATCTTGTTTTAACTGATGTGGTTTATTGTTTTCTCTATTTGCATGTGTCCATGAGCAATAAACCCATAATTTTATTCAGCCTCATAACCACGTTAGAGAAGCACTAATAGGAGAGGGTGAGATGTTTTCTTCCCAGCAGAGACAGTGTGATACTCATCCTGCTTCTTTCTTGCAGTAGAGCCCCACAGCCTGAGCTCTGGAGCCAAGGGCACTCTGCCACCCTGTCTGCAGTGCCTCATGCTGTGATTTGGCATTGGTGATGCTCCCTCCAGGTGATTTCTCTGCAGTGTGCAGGGCCAGTGCTGGTTTTGGTGCTGCTCCAGTCCCAGCTGAAGGGCTCAGGTGTACTTCTTCATATGATCTTCATGTAATGAGACAGGCTTCTTCCTATGAACCTGTTGTGGGTGTGTGGGGAAGGAATATGCCTTAGGATTGCTAGGCCTTGACTGCCAAGTTACAATTTACAGAAGTTACAGAATTTTCTGAGTTGAGAGGGGCCCACAAGGATCCTTGAGTCCAGCTCTTAAATGAATGGCCCACACAGGGATTAAACCCACAATCTAGGTATTATTAGCACTGTGTTCTAACCACCTGAGCTAATCACAAGGTCAAGCCCTTGAAGATTAGGATCAGTCTTTCTAGTGGAGAATTCTTTGGGTTTTACTTCCCTTGACCAAAGAATTATCACTGTACAATGCACCAGTCTTGATCTGGTAGTTTAGTTGCAGAATGATACCCAACTAGGGAGCCATGGATAAAATCTAAGAAATGAGACCTGACCAAGCCCTCTCTGACTCCCCACAGGTATGCTTTGATGTGGTTAGCTTTATGTAGACTTTTGGAAACTTCTTTTGACATCTGTGAGGGCCTTGTATTACTTTGTAATTACCTTCAGAAGTCTGGGGCATTACTGGGCAAAGCAAGAGTCTGCTCCAAGCTGTCAGATTTCTTTCTTTATTACCTCCCAGCTGCCCCTATCTGATAGTGAATAAAGCACTGAAACAGGTTGTCGAGAGAGGTGGTGGGTGCCCCATCCCTGGAAGTATTCAAAGTCAAGTTGGAAACAGCTCTGAGCAAGCTGATCTGGTTGAAGAGAGAGGTCCCTGCTCATTGCAGGAGGTTGGACTCAATGGCCTTTAAAGGTCCCTTCCATCTTAGACGATTCTGTGATTCTTATTCTATGGTAAGTACCATGGGATTCAAGGTAAATGAGAATGTGGTAGGGAAAAAAAAAGGTAGATTGGGTGGGTGGGACTGGAGACTTGACATGGGGAGCTGAAAGTAGGCTGCAGTGTACAGGAGGGTGGGCAGACATTTTTCCTGAGTACATATTATAGAATCATGCACATAGGGATCTGCCTCCACTAGTCTTTCTTTCTTCAGGAGTTCCACTGTTAGATTCCAGTGGTCCTAGCACTCAAACCAAACATTCCCATGAGAAAGAAACACGGGTCCTCCTGCTGATGCTGCCAGTGCCCTGGGGTAGAAAACTGTGGAGAAGTGAAATTTTTATTTCTGGTTGTTGCTGTTCTCTTTGTGCACTTAGTGCTACAGTACCAAGCAAAGGTTTGTCTAGACCAGAGCTCAGGGTTACTTATTATCCTCATAATCCATTTTCTTTTGCCAACAGCAGTGGCTTATGTGGCTAAGTCAGAAGGGAATGCTCCCATCACAGGCAGCCTCTTTTCTGTGATCTTCATTAAGCTTTGGGCCATTAACTCAAGATGCGTGATTATTTTGTTTGTTCGAACAGCAAGACAAGCAGAGTCTCCTCTGAGTGTTTCTTTCAAGCAAACCAGCATGACTGAAAACTGGGAGCTTGCCAGAAAACGTTACGTGAAATAGTAGTGGCAGGTTCATCTTAGTGTGGGCGGAGAGGGAGTGATGTACCCTCTCTTTTACTACTTCAAACATGCAGTGTCCATATGCCATAGTTGAGTTGGTTTATGGATGGAGTATGAAGGATACTGCTCCATCTCCTTCCTGCAAACACTGTGCGAGCTCTGTGGAATATAGAATCTGAGGGATATGAGTATCAGCTGTTGCTGCAGTCCAAACACACAGCATCAATGTTCAGTATGCTATAGACAGTGCCGATTTCCTCCTTTATATTTAGTGTTGGTACACAGAGCCAAATACTGAAAGGGGGGGTGGGTGGGTCACATGATGAAATTAATACCATTAATTATTTAGAAACAATCAAAGGAAATACAAGACATCTGGCTTTAAGCCCAAACAACTCATGGCACTGCTGTTGCCTTGTAACCTCATCAGCTCTTAGTCCAGTCATCTCTCTTCTTTCATTATGAACACAGGAGATGCTTCCCCCTACCCCCCTTCCCCACCCCTCTTTCCTGCCTTATTTCTGGCAGCTTGAAGCACAGATCACAAGACCGAACTATATAGTTTCCTGATTTTGTGTGTATAAACCCTGATTAGTTCTGTGGTGAAGAGGCATCCCCCCACAGTCCCATGCTATACAATAGTGTTTGATTAGCAGTGTGTTGCAGCCATAGGTCGCGTTTTTCTCCTCATCTTGATATTAGGGAGTAGCTGCTGTAGGAGGAAAAGGCACTGTTGCTACTGTAGTGCTAAAAGTCATCCAACACAGGTGTTGAAGTAGGCTGTGCACAACATACAGTGAGAGACAGTTCCTGCCCTGAGGAGGGGAGGTTCTACATAGGCAAAAAACTGGAGCAGAACAAACATCACAGCAAATGGAGGTGTTGTGCCCAGGATTCTGCAAGAGGACTGTGGCAGACCCAGTCCACTGGCCTTGGCATTCACCTCCCCCTGGCTGAGGCCAGTGGTCTTATCCTTTGTAGCCATGGCCAGGCGTTTTTCCATCAGAATGATTTTTCAGTTGAAGCTCTTTTTCTTGAAATCAAAATTTTCTTGGGTAGTAACTGTTTTACCCAAGAAAAGTCAAATAAATATTTGCCTACTGCTGGTTCTGAATGACTCATTACTCTTTTTTCCCCCTCCCTTTCCAGGTAGTTGAAGAAAAAATTCTGCTTTGGTTATCTGAGAAGTGTATTTTTGTGGAAAGACCTTCTCATGAGGAAAAAAGACCCACTTTGCTGATTCTTCCATCTCAAGAATAGAACATTTTGGGGTCCCTTTCCCTCAAGGGATTATATCATCATGATAGGATAATTCCATTTTCTCTTCAGCTCAGTCTTTCTTAGTATAGATGATTTAATAGAGTGTAATTATGAGGTTCTCATCTTCCACAGGCAAATTAGCATATACAACTTCCTGAAATGGTTTTATTGGGGCAAAGCAAAGTTCTTGCTGGTCACTTTTCTGTGCATTGGTGAATATGGGCCCATTTTGATGACTCGAATACTGATGTGTTGAAGTAATTCTCATTACATCTTTGTCTGTGAAGGAGCACTGACTTTCATTTTCTTGCTTTAATCCGAAAAGCACAGATTCACTGACTGTTCTCTTAATGTTTGTTGAGAGTTGCTTTGAAGAACTCTTACTTTATGAAAAAGCACTGAGACTTCTGTCACAGTAAGCATCTCCTGACAGTCTTTACCTACTCTTGACTACTATTTTGAAGATGCACATTCCCAATTATCTGTGAAAAAGTATTGAAGAGTGCTTTCTTGGTTCTGAGAAACTTGCTTTAGACTACTGCTTTCTATTATTTGTAGTATTCCATAGCCTACTCTTGTCCTCGGGAAACGATGGCATCAGTTGAACATATTGGGTGTGATTTTTTGAAGTATGCAGTTACCCACATTCAGTTCCTTCTGCATTCAATGTGTGTTAACACTAACTTCAACAAAGGCAGAGTTAGGCCTATGCAGAAGGCTTTAAACACTGAAAAATGAAACCCACCTCTTGCACCCTGGGCTATTTGCAGGCAAGAACATATGTTATGAATGCTTCTGCTGCTTTTCATGGTGTTTATTAAAGGTGCTTCTCTGAGTAATGGAGTAGTTCATTTTGATGCTATGATAGATTTTTCTCTTTTATGTTGTCCCTTTAAGTTTATCATGTAAAGGTATTTTACCTTCTGGAACTAAATGTAAATAAAAATTCTAATAAACTTAAAAAAACACCCAAAACAAACAAACAAACAAGCACAAGCAAAATCCGCCCCCCACAACCTCTTAGATTAAGCCGTTCCAAGGTTTTGTTTATTTGTTTCCTTGTACTAAAGCCAATACTTTTTATTTTGTTTTCCTCAGATGTAGCCATTAAGTACAGTGTCTTGTTTACGTAAAACTTACAGTTTTATTTTCCTTTTTTCTTCTCTCCCTTTTCTTTTTCCTTTCCTGACATCTGCATCGCATGTTGATGTCAAGAGCAGCAGTGGTTGGCAGTTTTCCTCAACTTTGAGACAGAGAGAGAGATTTGGTTGGAATGAAACCTTGCTCTGCGTACAGCCTGCTTGAGATGCAGCATTGAAAGGTATAATCTCATTTTCTGTCTTGAAACCAGAGATGAAAACCACAAACAGGTAGAAATCTCAGTGCCAAACCACCTGTTGAGTCACAGCCAAAAAGCCTTTGGCAATACTTTCCTCACTGTATCCAGTTGGAACGGTTACATGGCTGAGTCCCACAGTATCTGTCTGTACCTGTGAGTTTGGTAAAGAGGCTAATTCATTGGAGAAGACTGGGATTGAAATTCAGTTACAGTTAGCATGGCAAAAAATCTTCTGCTATTAGTCTTGCTTTTTGCCTGGAGTAGCATACATCACTCATGTAACTCAGTTCGGCATTGAAAATACCAATCCTGAAGTCACATGCTGTGTATTAGAGAGAAAAATGAGATTTGTTGAAACAGCTTTGTGTGGAGTCCAGATCTGCAATAGCATGATATCCTAGAGGTCAGAATTGAGGTGACTGGATGAAACTGTGAAGACAAAAGTTGTGAAATACCCTGCCGGCAGCATCAGCACTTCATCTTTTGAGGGTATTACAGTTCAGAAAATCACTTGAAATCAAGTTAAAATGCTATCCTTGGACTGCTACACATATGCTCTCTGTGACACACGCATTACAGAAACAGCCACCGTGTGTTAATATGGCATTACAGTTTTGGACTCCACCCACAAAAATTAATAACATTCTTCAGATAAGAGTGATGTAGGATGCTGACACATTTAAGCCCATATGTTCTTGGACTTGTCCTCCGGTGCATGAGAGAGCTAGAAATCCCAGATTTTTTCTTATTTCCTGTAAAGCCATGCTGGTAAAGTAGTAGAATGCGAGTGCTGGCAGGCTGGCAAGGTTTGGACCATGGATAGCTGAACAGTAGAGCCGTATTTTATACTTCTACATGCTCTTATGTGTTCTATTCTGTTAGTGGTACTAGCTGACTTCCATGGGTTTGCACAAGCATAATTTAGAACAGACTTGAGCCACGCTATTTATATTTGTGCAGATTGCTTCATGTTTGTGAAACAATTATTTCCTGTGGATCTGTAGCATTGTCCAGTGTTGCGAAATGCTTTCATATGTATATATGACTGGTTAAAACATGACATGTGTTTTGAAGCAACATGACAAAGAGCAGTAAAATCTGCACAGTAACTGAGCTTTACTTGGCTGTCCATATAATGTCCAATTAATGCGGTTACTGTGCTCTGAAGTCTCTCCAAGGCTGAATAAGACATGCTGTGGCCTTGTAAAAGATGCAGTTTTCCCCTGAATTTTCTAAAGATTTCCGTTACAGATGCTACAATGACATGAGGACAGTGTAATCTGTATCTTTAGTAGCAGTAACAATGCAGGGTGTGAAGTATATCCCCAAAATCTGAAGGTGTGAATGCTAACCCATCAGCGAGCTGTGTGAGAATTCTATAGAGTAAAACCTAATTCTGTGCTGAAGAGGAACACTGTGAACACCCAGCATAAAATAGAAGATGTTCTGTTCTCTACTGCACTATCTTGAGCCAAACTTGGGATCTAAAAGCCAAGCGAGGTTCTTTCATCACCAGTCATAAAGATGCTGTAAGTCAGATTGTCCCCTCAGGCTGTATTTTGACAATGTAGTAAATCGAGCTTTGGGAACTTTCTACCAGATCGAGAACTCTGTCACCTCAAAATGCAAAGCACGGATCCATTATAAATTCTCTGATGCAGTTTTAAAAATATGTTTTGATGTGTTGACTTCTACCAGCAAGCTCTGTGCCTTATCTGATATCTTTTGTTCCTTGCTGCTAGCGTTAACACATATAAGGGCTGGCAGAAATGGCATCTCATGCCCTCGCCTGATCCAGGTGAGGTCTGTACCGTGGAGTTATCCATTAGTGCAATCTGTCAAAGAGTCAGTGATAATGATAAAGCACCATCAACTCAGTTACTTCCCCGCCTTTTGTTTTCTTTCTATTTTTTCCCTTAGTCCTGGAAGGTGGCACAGGCATCAGGAAGTACAAAATTTGATCTGTGTTAGAAATGGGATCAGAAAATATCTTGGATTTTGTATATGTGTACCAATACTTCCAATCCAGTGAACTGTGTTGAGAAGAGTGAAAAAACCTAAGTGCTATTTCTTGCACAAAATGAAGACAGGGCACTACAGGAAAAGTACAAGGCAAAATTCCTTTTTGCCTAAACTCTAGAGAAACTAATGCACAGGCAAACCTTCAGAGTTTTGATTTAAGGATGGGTTTGGCCAGTATTAAAATTTGTACAAAATTCTTACTGTTTTCTTCTGCTTTCCTCCCCTTTGCTTTTCTCTGTTGTGTGATGAATGTATCATGTCCACATCTTGTGACTGTAGATTTGTGTTTAAAGCCACATTAGCACAATGAATGCCTTTACTAAATTATATTTCAGAATTCTTGCAGGGAGTCTTCAGTTTGGAAAGGCAGAGCTGCTTGCAAAATCTTCAATTTCAGAAATGTTCTGTATTTGAATGGTTTCAAGGTTTCCTTGACCTTGGTGTGCCAAAATTATTCTCAGTCTGAGGGTCTTGGTCTCCTAAAAAGAAGAATAGGGGAAGAGGAGGGTAGAACTTTATAGTCAGATTTTTGACACTGCTGTGTTTAAAACTTATTGTTTCCTGGAGTTTTGAGAAGTTTTCAATTTGTTTTCCTTCCCTCTCTAACCTAATTAATTTTCAGGGATATCCCCAGGGAAGTAATTTATAAGACAAATGAATTACATTAGAAGTTGCTGTCATGGTATAAGCCCCCTTGTTTAGGGTAAATTTAATATGTTTCTGTGTTCTTTCCATCTATAAATACTAATCAACCAGTGACAGTCTGTTTTCTTTATTTTTTAGAAAATTTTGTTGTCAGTGTTGAAAGTAGTAAAAACATGGAAATTAAAAAGGAGAAACATTGCTATAATTCAGCTGTGGCTAGCAAAAATCTTCTGAAGTGTCACTAGCAGAGAGGTAGGGCTCTCTGCTTTGACTTTTTTGCCTTTAAAAATAGCTTTTTGTAGAAAAGAGTTTAAATGATAACTAGTGTACAAGTCAACAGTTTTCCACTCACTGTAAAATAAAAACATTCACCCTCGAGAAAGAATTTTTAGGAAGGAAAAGCACATACCATTGGCATTGCTCTGTTCAGGACTGTCCCAGCTGCAGGGTTTGTATTGGTGAAGCTGCTTAACCTTTTAAAGCCCATGGATCTTTATACTGTCTTTTCCTGCAGCCTTTTTTTAATATCCATGTAACCTACTGACTTCAGCAAGATAGTGCACACATTAAAACATTTACCTTGGGCCTCCAGGGCTGTGCATTCTTCTCTGAAAGATTAAGGAGACACAAGGGATAATTGCTGCTCCTGGTAAAAGCAGTAGGCGTTTTGAGAGCAGGAGCAAGTTTGCTGTAAATTCAGGCCAAAATACAAGTTTGGAATTTGGATTCCAAAATTTTCCAGTAGCATTTGCAGCTAGGCCCTTATTCCTGAGGTTGGATAGTGACACTGACTTTCCTAGTCAGAGAGAATGATATGCAGAAAATAACTTAAATGGGGACAAAACAAAGTATGGTGCAATTTTAGCAACTTTTGTTTTGATTAGATGGAATAATTCAAGGAAGAGAACTTCGTTTGTAAAACCATAGTAAACATAGCAAAACACCCCAGCACAAATTCAGCAGAGTATCCAAGCCAGTGTGTGAGTCTCAGCTTGCGCTGCAGTATCTCTGCCTGACGTGGGCTTTCTGACCCCACCATGGCCAGGTTCCAGCTGCTCAGTCCCACCCTGAGCAGGATTTGGGGATCAGCTTTCGGTAAGTGTGAGGAACTGCCTGGGAAATTTGCCTCAGGAGATGATAGCAGGGAAAGGGTGTTGTGCAGGGAGTGTATTTTGAAACACTGGATGCACTTTTTTTAGTCTTCTATTTCCATCCTGTGTTCCCAGCTTTTCTGAAGGAATCCTAAGTAATTTCCAAACAGAATTACTTCACTAGCAGTTGTGTGGCCCTCATGAATATGGCAAAGCCTGACAATCCTATCTCACTTTTTCTTAAGGTGCTTAACAGTCATGCACATTTTAAAAACATTCTTTCTATGTCCAGATAGCATTGTCTTTACTTAAAGATAAGGTTCAGAGGCAAATATAAAACTTTCATTATAGGTCTGCACTAACTCTGCCTTTTTTCTTTTTCTTGTTGTTTTGGGTTTTATTTTGTTGTTGTTGTTGTTGTTTTGGTTTGGGTTTTGGGGTGTTTTTTTGGTTTTTGGGGGGTCTTTTTGAGATGCTAAATTATTTTCTTTTCCTTGCACAAATTATAGCAAACACAGTGCTATCCCACAGTCCCCAGCTTCAGTTTTAAAATGGATCAAGTTTAGGTTCTGACATAATTGGCAGAGTACCATCGTTTTTCTACCCCTCCCTCAATCTGGGCCATAATTGTGGATATCCTGTGGACTGCAGCCCAGAGACTGCCAGTGTTGGGAGCATACGGAAGGGAAGAGATGATGGCAATAGCTCTGTAGCTTGACCTGACATTTGCATTGTTTCCCAGTCACTCAGTGTGATGAGGGGAGCAGAGGGTTTGGCACAAGCTGTAAGAAACTGGCCATGATTTGGAGGAGCAGTCTCCCCTACCTGGCTCAGATGTTATTATTAGTCAGTGCTGTTTGCACTTTAAAAAAATATAATACAAAGAAGGGGTATTTTAAATAAAGAGAAAGAAAGCAAATAGAAAGAGAAAGGCATGCTCTAGGCAATTGCACTGCTTGCAATGAAGTTTCACTGGGGATAGATATTGACCCCATAAAATCCCTGGGTCACAGACAGCCTTATGACAGACCCTGATAGCTTTGTGAAGACAGATTATGTCAAGCCCTCAAATTTGGAAACATAGCAATTCCTCTGTAGTAAGATTGCAAATGAACACCCATTTGGAGATTGCCAACATTATCACAGTTTGTCAGGGTGATCTCACAGCCCACAAAGCGCCGTAAGAGATTGCTTTACAAGTTCTGAAAAATTAGAGCGTTGAAGTATGTGACACTGGAATGATGCTTTGATGCCTGGCTTTGTCAGTCAGCCAGACAAATAAATAATATCCAGTGTTTTTATTAGTGTAAAGCATAACAGGTAATAAAAATGTATGGAGACACACTTTCTTGTTGCAGCTATGGGGAGCACTGAAATTGTAGACTAAGAGAAAATGGGATGTGTGAATGTCAAACCCCTCATACAGGCAGTTGAGTGTCTGTGTGGGTCAGTAACTTACTGCTATTTCAGCAGGTACTAGTTCCAAGCATTAGAATTATTGCATGACTAAATGAAACAGCAGAAATACTTGGTGGCCTTGGATTTTGGTCATCTAGAGAAGTGTGAAAATACATATTCTTGTCAAATAAGGATGGATTGTCAAGGCCCTGGGCTGCAGAAACTGTGGGTTCCTCTCGTGAGTTGGAAGAGAGAGCAATGTAGATGTGCACGTAGGAAGTGGTATGGAATGAAACAGCAGAAGAGTGTAAAATCCAGCTTTTCTTTACAACCTGGAATTGTGGAAAAGCTTTTGGGTAATATGGCATGCTCAGATTTTTGTTAAGAGTTTCAGATCTTTTCAAATTTAAGAGATCAATGTGAGAATAAGTTTACAAGCATAAAATTGGTGTTTGGGACTTTGTATAACAACTGAACTTTATAGGCTGCCCTTTTCCAGATTCCTTCCAGATTCAACCCAGATTTCCACAAAGGATGCCTAGCCTGAAAACCATCTGTGGAGCCTCAGATGAAAATTATTTGCACTGGTAAACAGTTCCAAACAAGGCAAATTCGTTAATCTTTGTGCTTTGATACAAAACATCAGTATGTTTTTTGTATATACCAGTGTTCCACCAAGGATGGAACATGGATCTGATTTATATCAATTTTCAACCTTTAAACTTTGTGGAACAGAAGGGTATAAGGTGTACATTTGTTATACTCCTTCATTCTTAGAGAGCCACAAAGCTGTAGTAATGTCAGATCAGCTACAAACTCCTGCACCTCTGATCCACCTGTAGTTAGAGGACAGTCATCTGCATCCCACCTGTGGAGCAACTCGTGGTTTGTCCTTGACCATGAAGTGCTTTTGCCCCTGTTTCTCCATCCATAAGGGCAGCAGAGTACTTACAGGTACCCAGGCATTAGTTAATGATTGCTTACACAAACCTGGAGAAGCTTGGATAAAAGGCCTGGTGTAAGGGCATAGAATTATTATGACTATTATTAGCTGAATTCCTAAACCTAGACAATGTATTTGCACATGTAAGTAATTATGATGCACTTCAAGGCATTCTGTTTGTAATGCTTTGCTCTCCATTTCCTACAAATCAAATTACTCAGGGATAGATTTGATTTCCACATCATTTTGAAAATATTTTCTTTTTCTTTTTTTAATTTCCTTTGTATTAATTTTTTTCAAAGTTCAAAACACAACCAACTGTGACTAAATGCATAAACCCAAACAAAACCCCCCTAAAGTATAACAAAATTAAAGACAGCCTAAGATGATATGCAGCAAACAATGTAAATCATACCTAACAAACGTGGTTGTAATAATATACCTTATCCATGTCTGATCCACTAATAACAAATACTTATTCAGAGAACAAATAACTCATTCTTCTTCTCAGAGAGAGAGAGAGAGGCAAGACCCAAATTCAAATTATATCTTACAGTCTAAACAAATATGAAAAACCTGCCAAATCTTCTTATAGAAATCCCAACAATCTTGTGTTTTCCTGGTATCTTTTGGGAATAATGAGATTGGGAGGCTGGGAAAGAAAGGCCAGCTTTTACTGGAAATGTGTGTCCTGATCCTGTAGCTGTTCCATGAGAATTCCTTGGTGCCTTCTGTTGAAAGGTTTCTCTTGCAGGTACTGGACTCAAACCAAAACCTGAAAGCACAGCCTAGGGTTATTTTTAATAATTTGAGATTTTCTCCTCCCTTATAAGAAGTTTCTTCAGAGTGTTCGGTTGACAAAGAGATTACAAGTGAACTCTGGTCAGTTTATGAAATTTAGTACAAGAATAAAGACTGTTATTAGAAATCAATGAATGGCTTTCCTTTCTCCCTCATGTCAAAATAGGCTTTTCACATTTTCACAGTTTTTCTTTTTGGTTACATAAACAATTCCCTGTTTCCTTAACAGGACAGCATCATCCTCCCTGTCTTACACTGTGGGTGTGGCACCATCTTTCCCCAGTCCCTTCCTTGTTGTGGAGTCAGTCAGGCTTGGTTTAGTTCTGTTCTGCCAGTTACCACAAGTTGCCACCAGTGGTAACTGGCACCAGTGGTAACTGGCACAGCTGCTTCCCAAAGTGGGAAAAGGCAGATGTTCAGGTATCTTGCAAGCCATGGCACACCTTACCTGCCACTCAGCACATATCTGTTGTTTGTGACCAGGTCTTGGCTCAGCTGGCTGCAGTGCCAGCTTTGCCACTTGTCCCGTCAGCGTGTGAGGAGCTCTGGTCTCACTGCCTGCTGGCAAGAACTCATGTCTAATGATGTTTAAAGAAGCTGAGTATTTTCCCTCTCATGTTAGGCTTTGGGGTAGAAAGCAGTGTCTAGCTCATGTCTCTTCTGTTGTCCTTGTTGCACCCCGTGCTCCTCACTCCTCCTCTGCGGGCTGTGGTTCTTGGGAAGAGAAGAAATTCAGTCCTTTGCCTGCGTGTGCTGGTGGAGTCACTGCCTTGCAGGAGCTCTGTGCTGGGAGGTGTAGCAGGGTGTCTCTGTGTCTCTTCTGATTTTGCCTTGAGGCCTTTTGTCATTCAGCAGCCCGTTGCTCCTCTCCCACTGTCCCCTTTAGCTGCTGGTCTGCCCAAAATGCCCCCATGCCACCCCTTGCCTGGGGTGGTCCTGCAGGGCTTTTCTCTTTGCCTGAGAGGTGGTGGTCATGGATTTTGCACTTTCCAGGTGGTGCTTCTGGTCACTATCATTGCTTGAAGTTTAAAGTGTGCTGTTGGCTGAGTCCAGGCTGCCTCTAAAGACCCACTGTCTAATAGAGCCAGGTAACACGTGCCTGTCAGAAACAAACAGGGGATGAGCAGCATCACTAGAGTGACATAAGGTAAGGAAGCATTTTTAGAGCCTCTCATACGGTATTTGGCACCATGAACTTCAGTTTAAATTCTATCAACAGCAATTTGCACTTAAAACCTAAGCCATAGAAATTTCTCAACATCATAGCTGAGAAACATGCCATAAAAATATGAGCCAAGCATAGCTGGTACAGTGTCATGTCCCAGTATGCATCATCTGAGATTACTACCACTTAAGCTGTTTTGGTTTTTTTATTGAGGAATACCCAATTCCACAATCATGACTTCCAGCAAAGATGTTTTCTTCCCAGACCAAAATTATGAACCTTATTAGCTGGAATGTAAAATGTAAAAGCAAAGTGGCTGTACTGGCTGCAGAAACAGAGATCCCAGTTTCAGATACAGACCGATCCCCTAGCAGTGGGCTAACAGCATTCACCTCCTTTTGAGCACCAGAGAAAAAAATCTTAATGCACTTTTTGTGTATTCTCTTTGAGATTCTTATTAAATGCCAGATGCTAGGCCTTTTTCCCCTATACATCTGTATAAAAGTCCTGTCAGGGGATTTGGGAAAAGGGAAGGTGTTTATAGAACATGTTCTGATATAACGTGCCCTATGTAGGGCAAATTGACTTCTGTGGTACGTGGGCTTAGGAGGGAAAATGGGGTAACGAGAGAAAAAAAAGAGAAATTAATGTATAAGCAGAACCTCACAGGTCAGAATTAGGTTATATTCTTCCTTTTCATAGTAAAGTTACCTTCTTTATGAAGCAATATCTTAGGTATTTAGCCTGTAATATTTTCATAAGAACACATTCCTATTTTCAAAGAGACAAAGAGCCCAGAACATGGTTTAGAGATTGGAGAGAATGTAGATCAGTTACATATGAGTACCTGTTCCTTGCACTGAAATGAAAATTAAATTTTTGATACTGCTGTCATTCTTTGATTGAGAGACGTGAAGCTATAGAATTAAGCTTATAGTGCCTGTCATTTAGTTAGGGTCTGCCTTAGTCAAGTTGGCCAAACTATCAGAGAAAATGAGGCTTCTGAATTTAACCTCTTGTTTTTAGCACTGCAGCACATCACTGCACTGCCCTGTAGCACAAGAACTGCTCAAAAAAGTATTGTTCAGAAGTTGAACTGCTGATCCAGAGCTGCACTTTGGCACCCTCAGTTAATCTTTCCAAATCAGGGTAGTAATTTCAATGTCTCTTGAGATCTTGTGTCTTGTCATGTGTTTGCGTATCTCTCAGTCTGTCCATGATTGTGGTGGTTTAAATGGTTTTGGATTTTAAACTTGTTGGATCTTCCTTTAAAAGTTCCGTTCATTTAGTCAGTGTGGAGAAGGTGCCTCTGCCAGGCCTCCACATAGGTTTCCATTTATGTCTGCTTTCTGGATTCTCACAGGGAAGAGGTGGCATGGGATTTGTTCAAGGAGGCTGCATTCATTTTCAGTAGACATATCTCCTGTTGCACAGTGATAATGTGGAACAGTTAAGGTTGCATTTATTCTGCAAGAGCTGAACTGTAACCCCCACTAGCAGAATATCAGAGTCCATGAACGTAGGAAGGGTTTGCTTGTTTGTTGGAAGACTGTGGTGAGGTCTTAAGGTACGAAAGCTCCTCTGCATCACAGCCCAAAATGGTGCATTGTCCCCAGAGAGTGGCAATAGCAGATGTTTGTGAATGGCAAGGCCAAGCCTCCAATATAATCAGGAAAATCATTCTCAGTGGAAATTTCACTTCATGGGTGCTGAAGGGAAGTGAAGCACCATTTATTGACACAACTGAGGAGTTTTACACTCTGTTGGGTTATGGATAGAGAAGAATAGTAAAACAGCTTCTATCTGGCATGTTATTGGTGCAACCACCAGTTAGAGGGAATTCTGTCATGCACAATGCCTGCAGCCTGCACACCAGGGAAAGTGAACTTCTGTCATACATAGCACAGTCATCAAACTCTCTGCATGCACATCTAATCTGTTCAACTGTTTCCTGGGTTATGGTCTAGTGTCAATACAGGTATACATTATTGCCTCCCTTAATCATGATAGACATACAAAATCTTGGAAAGGCATCAGAATAAACAGGCACATGTTCTTCATCTCTCCATGCAGTCACCATGTATCTAAAGCACAGACAGACAGTACATCATCTATGAGGGCAGAAAAACCAGACTGCACCCCATGCAGCCATCACACCTTGAGAACAGACATAAAATGTGAAGTCAATATGAATACACAGCTCCTAACAGTCTAATAGAATAGATCACACCACAGCCAGGTACATCTGTTCTCAGCATTAACCATTATCATTAGCTTAAAACACTTAAAATCACTGAGCTTCTTCAGGTCTGGGGACAGATTATAGCAAGAAGAATCTGCTAAATAGATTTAGAAATGTTGCAGGCAGGGACCTTGACTACATTAAAACAATACATTTTGCATCGCAAAGGCTGTAGGCTGTTTTCAGAGGAACAGTCTGAATGAAGAATGACACTAACACTGGATAGCAATTTCTTTATCACCGTGTAAATACAGAGCTTGAAACCCTTGGACAAACAGCTATGCCAAACTGGAAAACAATTTGCCTGTGAAAAATCAGGCTTGCAATATATGGCAAGTCATCAGCGATCCTGTATTCTTGTCAGACCTTCTGTATAGGCTGGAAAGACTGAACTATGACTGGGCTTCAGACTGAGGGGCTGACAGAAAGAATCAAATCTCTCTTCTATAGGAAAAGAAACAAAAAAAATAGCATGTTTCTCCCTGTCTCTCTGTGTTCACATGCTGGTATCTGACTGCTGTGAAATGTGAGATATGGATTCTTGCAGAGACTGTCAAGTCATGAAAGCATAGAGAAGCTTTCAGAAGCAAACAAACAAAAAAGCAGTTTGATATACACGCAGCACTGACTACTAAGGTGGTATGTTGCTTCTTGTTTAGGCCCTGCCCTGAAGGAGCTGATGAAGGTATGTGACTGGTTCACTGCCTGGCTCTTCAAAAGAAGTGACAGTGGAGATAGGGCATAATAACCATGATAGAAATAAATGTATGAAATAATGGTTTTGATGATGAAAAAATGTCTGGAAGATGCCAAAGAGGAAAAAAAAAGCATGTATGTTTTGGACATTAGCTAAGAACAAGGTCCAAAGGAATAGGTGAAGGTTTAGCCTGTGTTCTCATTCCTGTCAAGAAATTTTTTGAACTTTATGAATGGCCATGAAGGACTAATAGCTCTGCCAGAACTTCAGTGTGTGGTTCCATTCATCTTCACCCAGACTAGGAGTTCTCCAAGACCACTCCTATTAAGAGATTAGGAAAAAAAAAAAACAACATAGCAAGTACACATAGAAGGCCATCCTGGTTTTTAATCAAGCTCACTCTTGTTTGTATCTAAACAGAGAGCAGAGATCCCATCTTCCACATTGTCATCTTTTCCATATCTCCCTCCATTCTGTCTCGTGGCACAGATTTCTGAGGCATTAAGGCTGACAGGAGTTCTGTGTTTCCCTACAACAGAGCAGACTGGGTGTGTGGAACCTCCTTCCCTGTTCTGATAAGGTGAAGTGTCTTTGTTTCACCACTTGACCCACAGTTTGTTAAGCTGTTTTTCCTGTGCCTGAAAGGCCACATAATCTTCCCTTGCAAGGTCCTGAGAATGCTTCCTGGAGAGGGAATCCTTGCCTTTGGGGTACTGACATAACCTGCACACAGTGAATGGAGGTCCCCAGAAAACTGCAGTCAACAGCCAGGCTTCTCTGGCACAATCATTCTCTCTGTGCTAAAAGACAATCTGTCACTTGCTTGGGAGGCAGTCTGTACCCCTGCAGTTACATCCCTGAGGAACTGGTGGTTAATGTATACCTTACCACCTCCTATTTCCCATGGGAAGTGTATTTCTTTTATGATGTCTTCTTAAATATAAATAAAGAGCATCAAGCATGTTAAAAAAGCCCCTACTGAAGCAGGGAGCAGTATTGCACCCAATTCTGTCTCTGGAGAAAAGGAGGAGTAATTCATGGTAGTTGTGTTGCATGGCACACTCAAAGCAATTATCTGGTTGATGCTCTGGTGGCAGGGCCATGGTCAGGGAATCAGGACCAGAGTAGGGCAGATGATTACCCTGGCAGTTGGGAAGGACAGCTCATGACAAGAAATAACCCATGGTATATGGCTGTTCATTCAGCCCCAGAATGGGGATAGGTGGGATATAATCTTTTTAAGAAAAAACAACTAATAAAGTTGCCAAGAACAGATATTTTATAATCTGTGCTAAATCTCTGCTGGAAAACATGAACAGCAATGAAACTGAGAAGACACTAAAAGAAATTCGGGGCAAAGTGCCAGACGCCCAGACGGAAGCAGAATGTGGACCAAAAAGCTTGCGACAATTGGGTAATTATGGTTTATGAATTTCAGCTTTAATCTGTAGTTCAGTGAGTCCTGATTAAATATCTGTTAAACACAATTAAAGTTTGTTTTTGTATTTCACCGTCTTGATCAGAATAATTAGAGACTGCGTGTTTCATGTCAAAAGTAGCAAGAGGAATTTTAGTGAATGAACATCGTTTTTAAAAGCCATTTGCAGCACCAGCTGTTGGCATTATTTTATATTTTAGTGTTATCAGCATAAAGATGGGTCCTCTCAATGCTGAATGCTTTCCAGCGGGGCTAAGATTCCGGGAAAGGCGTGATACAGTCAGAACTGTGCCGGGCCATGGGGCTACATGGGGAGCCCGGGCTGGGACTTTCTTGCTACTCTGTGAGACTGTGCACTTAAGTGGTGGAGGGTGAGAAGTACTGTGAGCAGGTCACGTAGCGCCCAGCCTGTGCTTCTGTGCCAAAGATGTTTGAGATAGCAAGTACGAGGAGTGATAGGAGGGATCGCTGGGGAGGGCATGGATCTGATGAGCTGCATTTGGATTCTCTCATCGCGGCGCCTTATCGGAAGCTCTGCGTGTCCCCGGGGTTAGGTGTTGGAGTGTTAGCCTGGAAGGATAATTGTGGCAGCGTTACGAGTGCTCTTGGGAAGGAACCCTTCGACTGTGTGGTGGTGCCTCAGCAAAGGCAACAGGCTGCAGTGATGGCCCTATGCAGTTACAGAAAGGATGGGTTTGCCCATGCCAGCTGCTGTGAGGACTTCGTGGGTTTGTCTTCCATCAGAAGCAATTCTGTTTAGCTCAGGAAAGGGGACAAAGTCCACTAAGTTGTTCCTCAGAAAAATAGGAAATAACCTATTTCGTAGAGGAAAAGCAGGATAGTTTTAAGTGAAGGAAAGACACACTGAGATACAAAGCTCCATCTACAGAAGCTGCTTTTATTCCAGGAACCTGAAATGTGTCTGAATGTCACCTGAATGTAGTTAGGGTGTATAAATAAATCTGGGGGTGGGGGGAATGTGCCTGGGTATATGGCCTGGTTTTACCCTTCATCTGTCTCTTTATGCCAGCAAAAATGAATCTTCAGTCACAGTTAGTGGTGCCTGAGGAGGGCGAATAAATCTCAAATATCATAAGCTAAAAATTGAAAATACCTACTGAAGGGACTTGAAAGACAGTGCCAGTTTCTCCTCTTGAGCATGTGTTTTGCTGCTCCACTGTTTAGTTTACTTCAAATTATAAGGTTCCTCTGGCCTCTACAGTTTCAACACCTTTTCTGAGTGTCAAAAGAAGGAGAAATGCAAGTGTCCTGTGTGGAGGTGACAGTCTTCAAGCAGAGGACTGAGACCACAGTCCTACAGAGTAGTTATCCATTAGTAACAGCTCTCAGTCACCAGTGGCCGTGTGGAGGGTCTGTGTGGCTCAGTGATCATCCTGCAGAACCACTTCATTTGCTGGCAGCTTAATGATTCAGTAAGAGATTGCTCAAAAAGCACAACTCAAAACTCAAGAAAGGTGTTAGCTTATCAATAGTTTACTTTGGGTTTTTTAAAGCACTGGTCAGTTTCCTTGTACAGTTTCACCTACCTTTACAGCTAAGGAGGGGGAAAATAGTGCCAGAGAAAACAGAATTTCTAAACTAGCCTTCCAATAAAACTATAGATCTATTAATTCCTAAGCAAAATCAAGGTTAATGGTGAAAGAGTTGAACAGAACTTAAAAATCAAAGATACTTTGGAAGACAACATCAAAGGCATATCAAAATATGGTGGTCTTTTTATAAGCTGCAAGCCCTGAAGAGATGGTGCCCCTAATAGAGCTGAGGGAGAACGGATCAAAGCGATGATCACATGAGTCTTTAAAGTAGAAAGAATATGTGGAGTGAATCTATGAAGAGACAGGTTTTGGATGAAACTTGCATAGCACTGGGATCGTTTATCATGTCTTGAAGCCTGGGTACAGTACAAATTATCAGATTTCACCAGGGAAGGAGGGAAAGGATATTCAGTTCAGAAAAGGAAAACTCCGACCAAGTTTCTATCTGTGGAATAACAATATCCATGTTTGAATGTGGGTATATTTACATATATGTATGTAAACAAATGCATTTTTAAAACACATATTTTATGAATATTAGCCATAATATTCTTTCTTCAGGAGGAATATATTCTGGTGAAACAAAAGACATCAGTGGTAATTGGTTGAGTGTAAGTTTTTTTCATTTTTACTTCATAAAGTTACAAGGAGAGGAGAAACAGAGTTAGAGATTTTCTGTTCTCTTCTGTTGCATTTCTGAATTACTCTGATTTTCCCTTGGAACCAGCTGCTTAAGTATATCTCATCAAATGGCTGAGCTTGTCCAAATCCGCTACCCTTATGTCTGAGATTAATAAAAAAAACAGGGCAGTGTGTAGGTCTTAATACAAGTTGCTTTATATGGGGGTGGGGAAATGGAAATACTGATTTGTAATTCAGTGTGTGTAGACCTTTCACAAAGTGTATACAAGCCCAGTGAAAAAAAAAAAAGGAGCTATTTGTTCTTTGGCAAAGGTGTGCGTAGTTCTTCCACAGAGTTTTATACTACGCCTGAGGGTCATTTCTCTTTTAAAGAAGCACTGACAGCTGTGATGAATGGCATTACCTGGGAAGAGGGAATATCTAGATGTTTAAACAGATCAAGTTTCTTCTTATAGAAGAGTAAACATTAGGTTACAAATCTGACTGTTCTACTTTCATGGACAATCAGGATCAATTCTATGCTACTTAAATGTGAACTGGAAGGGCTTAAGCGTAGCTGCATGCTGACATCAACAGAGGAGGGTAGTTCACAACCTGTGTACATTGTCACAGCTATCCTTTTCCATGAAGTCATGGATGAATGCCATGTGCCTACGTTGAGTTGCCTCCTTGTCAGCAGGCGCGATTGCCCGTCCATCACTATTACCTACAGCGAGGCTCATTACCTGCCAGCCAGTAAACATCTCACTCTTGCCATCTGCAGTGAATTACAGAGTGACTGGAAGAATCAGGATCAGTTTGCCTTGCAGAATGATTGTCAAGTTCATTTTCATCTTTGGAAGCCCCTTGGAAATGGGGAAGACAGTGACTGGGATGGGAAAAAGATGATGTCCATTACCCTCAGTTGTGCAAGCTGACTCATACTATTCTTTACATGCCTTGAAATTTTCAGAGCTTGCAGGTGAAATAATTTCTTTTATTCTGGACTGCCTGTATCATTTGTGATAAATAGTGATGCCATTTTCACATGAGTGGACAATGTGTTCTCTCATTCAGGAAAGATTTTTTTAATAAAAACATTAATTGTACTCAGTACAAAGACATCTCCCATTGACAAAGTTCACGTCCAGCCCATCAGTGATGCATTCAGAGAGAAGGATAGTGTTTTACAGTAATTTTTGCTGTTAGCATTTTGTCAGACAGTGGGGTTTTTTAAGGCTTCCAGGTAGCTTAACAATGATTGTAAACCTTGATGTCACTGCATGGGCTTACAGTGAATTTCAAGCATCTGCCTTAGGGAAGACAGCAACTATTTCATATGGCTGTTAAAGGAAAACATTAAATGAGTGGGGTTGATCAAGAATCCGTCAATAATCCTTGGTATACGGTCTGTTGGTAATGTACAGATACAGATCAGATGTCCTGCTGTTAGTAGAGGGAAGGCAGACAGAGGAACAGGAGTATTTGGAAACAAAAGCCATTCTAATGGCTCTTTCCTTTGGCTTCCAGGACACATCAGGTTAGCGTGGAACCTGGCCCTGGGCTTGAGTGTCTGTCTTTTTTCTTTGGCCTCTTTCTCTAGGCAAAATGCAGAGTTTAAAATAAAAAATAAAAAAATAAAAAAAAAAAAAAAAGAGTGATATGTGTTTGGTATGTCAGCCAATGGCCACATGTGCAGTGAGGAAATTTTCTCTGAGAGCTCCCAAAGCTCATAATCATTGTGCAAGACATAATTATACTCTTTAGAAATCCAGATCGGTCCACAGTAAGGGGAGGATGGGAGGGAATGTTACAGACGGATTTTAACAAGTGTATGTGTCTCCTTTCTGCAACAATTTTGGTCTTAAGTGCACTTGGCTAAATTCTCCTTCTCCCCCAGGAGGGTTACTGGAGGGATTTCCAGGCTTTTCTGTCTGCCTGCAGCAGGCTCATGGGGAGCAAACACGCTGACTACCATTCTTTGCACCTGCTTCAGAGAGGGGCAGCGTACACTCCCAGATGCTTGCCTCAGGGTGCCAGCAGGAATGGGGGAATAGGAGGAGGCTGGCACTGCTCTTCAACAGACAGTCATCCCCCCTGGGAGTCTGGAGATGCCAGTGGGCATGATGCACCCAGGACTTTGGAGCTGAGCAAGTGCTGATGACAGTGTTATACCTGATCCCAGTCAGATAAATAAAGAGGCTCAGAGAAGAAAGCTCTCCTGAATCCTTTCTTCACTCTCATAATGCGTCAGGAATAGCTGGTACTTAGCTCTCTGTAAGAGAAGAGCCTGGTCCTCTCTTTTAGAGAGCAAAATCAAATTAAACTGGAGAGCAACCCCGACTTCTGACTGGGTTTAACCATTTCCTTATCTGAACTAATCATTGTTTTTGGGCTTTCTTCCTTTTTTTTTATTTTTGCTCGATCCTTTGAATTGCAGACATCATTTATTAAAGGAAACAATTTCCAAAACAGTGGTTTTGCCTGTAAAGCAAGGATTCAGAATGGTCTGCCATCCCAATTTTTGGTGACACCCAGACATCTGACTGACTAGGCATATTTCTTGATTCTTAGATTTGCTATATTTTGAATCTGGAACAAATGCTTATAACAAAGCAAATGAACAATACTAAAGTAAACGCACAATACTTTCTGAACCCGTGAAGTAGATGAAAATTTTGCCTGGGGCAAATAATGTCTGGAGCTTCACAAACACCCTCACTTCATACAGAAAAGAAATAGATTTCAGTTATTTCCGTAGCAAGCAGGGATGATCTGGTACCTAGAACCAGACAGTGGATTGCTGCGTGATGGACAGTGTAGCCTCTCTGGATCATACCTTGATATTCAGGATGAGAGATAAATGTCAGCCCTTACAGCAGGGTTTTGTGTGTTGCATTTGGCAGCACATGCACACTGTTGTCATTTTTCCCATCTCCAGGAACTCTGCAATGGAGCGATCTAATTATTGGATGCCAGATTATCAAAAGCATTTAGATGTTTAAAGATGTCACTGATTGCCTGAAGGTAACTTTCAAGAGTACATTAGCAGGTTAGGGTCGTTCCTTTGGCACTGGTTGCCTTTTAAAATTCTGGTCGCTGCCTGCTGTTGTGTTTGATTATAAAAATTTCTCTAAAGATCTTCGTTGCCACCTCCAAGGCTTGCCAGCTCGCCCACCCGAGTTGTCAGTGCCCTCTAGGCTTCTCCCATATGAAGCTTGTGAGGATGTGATATGGCCTTCTTCTTTCAAAGTACCAGGAGGCACAAAAGTATTGAGAAGAGGGCATAAATCAGAGGGAGAGAGAAAAATACGGAATTTGAGCTGACTTTGCAAAGAGTAGAGGAAGCCTGTACAATGAGCACTGCACTGAAAGCCACAGTGTTGTCATTGTGCTGTGCTTGCTGAGCAGGGATAAGATGGATCTGAAGGATGGCAGGCTTACTGTGGGCTTCACATTCACACTGAAATACTGAGCAGACAAATCAGCTGCAATGTGAACTTGAGCCATTCGACAGTCAGCGTAGCTTGGCTTGATAAACAGCCTCTCAGAAGAAGATACCTACGTCACCAGTCCAGGCAGAGAGAAAAGCTCTCCTTTATGCTGTGTTTTGACTATTATGTGCTTCCAAATGGTACATTTAGTGACACTGATAGAGAAAAAATGGCTCTAAGTATCAAGCAAGAAGGAAATGATAGAACACCAAGCTGTTGAAATAGCATATCGACTAGCCAAAAGAATGTCTGGCCACATTTTTAGATGTTGTAAAAGCAGTATGATTATTTAGATCTTAGTTGAAACATGCTAAGTTATACTTGCAAAATATCCAGCCCTTTGTTTGTGATAATTCATGAAAGCAAGAGCTTTATCCCTGTGTGTGGTTAACTGTTTCTGTAGGGGTGTTGATGTTCCAAAGTTTCAAACACAGCTTTTTAAACCAAATCAAATGGAAATGTCACTTCTTGTAATAGGTCTCGTTCTTTGGGATTTTTGAATTGTAAAATACCTAAAAACAAAAAACCATGAGACAAACCTGAATCTAAAAATTGCAAAGCCATAGATACCCTTACTCTAGTGACTGAAGCAAAAATGCAGATACTTTCCAGCAAAGTAGCTCTGTCAAATAGCACTAGAATACTTGCAGTTACACAAGGAGGAATTCAACACACTTGACATTTTGCAAGAATTTTGGAATTTGCATAATTTGGAAATTGTTTTTGAAGTGCTTTAGATGGCATGTGATAAGAAATAGTTAAAATATGAAATAACATACCATTATTTCATATACATCTTTCTTATTTACTGATATTTTACAGAAGGACCACATCAAAAATGTTGGGTTAATAGAGAAATTCCCCAAGTTTACTGTGCCTTAAATCAGATTAATGGAAATTCAGAACTCCTAAAAATGGCAAGAAATAGGTTTGGGGAACCTTTTAATTGGAAAAATACATTTGCAACACAAGCATTGAATTACATTTCTTCCTAGACTTTGTTTGACAGAGTTAGTTTAGTTCTCTGACAATTGCCAATGCACGTTTTTCAGAGATGAAGGTGGTGTTCTATACAAAGTGTATGGCAGAGTGAATTACAAAATGAGACATTTGTAGGATTTTAGCTGGTAAAACATCAGCAAAAGGCTGCTTACATGCAGGAATTGAGGAAGACCTTGACTGAACTGAAGCTTTAATATTTAAATTATCATGGCACTGTTTCCTAGTGCAACACTTGTTAAGGCAATTTTGGGTTGTAATCTTATGTACTTTCTTTCCTTTTTCTGCAATATAAGTTCAGCAGAATGCTCCAAAGAAATGGTGGTCCAGCATCCTTAACAGCATCTGTCTTGTAAAGGTCGAGATAATACAAGGACTCCACCATCTTTTCCTCATTCAAATTCTCCCTTGGCTTCCCTGCTTGGAAGGTATAAATATCAGCTGTGAAATGGAGTTCTAGTTCCTTTTCACTCACAATTTCACAAGTTGAGCAACTTGTTCTAGTTTATCACAGTTGGGAATTTGTTTGATTTTGTTAGTTTATTTTGGTGGAGAAGTTTATAACATCCAGGCAGCTGAGGAATAAACAACACCTCTCTAAGTTGCCAAATCCTCCTCCAATGACGCCTTAGGACGTGGAGAACGACGTTTTAATTGAAGTACCACATTCCACAGCTGAACCAAAAAAGGTCATGCTGAGGTATGGATGTGGCTGGATTTCAAGGCAGGATCAATGGTCATATTGAAGATTTTCTTGTACTTTTCCATCTACATATCCTAAATTCAAATGATGAACGATGAGCTTTTCTCACAAGATTTCTACACTGTATTTTTCAAGAAGGATTGGTAGAGGAAAATTTTGGTGGTATCTAGATGGCACTAGGGAATGCACACCTTCTGGTTATTTGCAGTGGAAACTGAAACCAAATTTAAAATAATTGTACCCTTTTGTTAGGGTTTTTTGAGACTGCACATGCATGTATATAAACAGGCGCTTGTGACTGTGTCCTAAGATGATGAAGATGTTGGAAAGCAGTGCCTGAGTCTGTCTATCTGTACAGTTCTAGAGCACAAGCATGCGATGTGTACACATAATTGAACTGCAGATACGCAAGACAAGAGTTAGGTTTGAGGGTTGCCACAGGAGGAGCTGCATCTGGAAAGAGTATCTGGATGTTTGTGCAGATTGGTACTGCTTGAGCACAAGAAGCTGTGGAAGAGATAGAAGGTAGGGTCTTGTCAGCATTTCAGCTAGACATGAGCAGTGCAGGGAGTTCTCATATGTGATCTTTGATGCTTTCATTATCGCTTGCAGGCTTTGGAGACAGCCACTGTTAATAAACGAGGAGAGTTTTTCCTTCACTTCAAAATGTAGCTACCTTGCTTTTGGGTCCTGAGGTCCTTCACTGAATCTTGCACTGTGGTGAATTCTTCGGAAGACGGGATCATCTTCCATTTGGCTTTTACTCACTCAGTTACCTTCCTGCATTTTGTGCAGGCCACATTAGACTTTTCATATTTTATTTGTTCTTGCCAGACCACATTTATTCATTAGCTGTATTTATTGTAGTTATGGTTGAGACAGCACTTTTATTGCAAGCCCCCTTTGGTGGTTTATAACTTTCTGAAACAATAACCTTTTTGGCTGAAATTTCTCAAGCTTGTTCTAAGCTCAGAGGTGAATAATGTTTCAGTAAGGTTGAAAAAAATCCATTAAGCCATTTATGAGTACTAGACGTTCCAATAAACGTAGGCGCATTTATTTTTTGATGACCTACTTATTCCAATAAAGTACATTATTATTCTGTTTTCTCCTGATTTAAATTATGTTGTCTTTTAAAAGAGAATGAGGACGTTTTATACCAGATTTTTAGACAGGCTTCAAGCAAGGTTTGTTCCCAAGCAGTTTTGTGCAGGCAAGCACACTTGTTTGCTGCACTGAGCTCACAAACAGGACTGTTTATGGGTGGAAAAGCTTTTGGAGCTCAGCACATTGTTCTCTGCAGGAAAACAACAGCTCAGTCCCTTGTGGTTCTGGTGGATAGCTGGCACTGCATATACGAGTCTGACTACACAGTGCAAGGGTAGATAGACAAAATGAGGACGCCTTTTGAATATGGGTCTTTAGTTGTGCAATGATGCTAACTCAGTGTGAAGATTCAGATATTGCTTGTGCAACAGTACACTGAATATACTTCTGCTGTCTTGCAGGCATGGGATACAATTTTTCGTCATGCTGTCCTGGACAATGTGGAATAATTTGACAAGTGATAAAGTCTTGTGCAATTGAAAAGGCACTGCTTTTTTTCTTCTTCTTTTTTCTTCTTTTTTTTTTCATTGAACTTCTGCATAGACAATGTAATTAAATTCAACTATGCTTTGTCTCCTGTCTACACTATGCCTTTTAGTACACGTGTATTGCTTTGTGTGTTGCATACATTGTGAAGAAGTTCTAATGTTTATGCACAATGATGTAGCATGAAAATATAGCAACTTTTGTTTACTAAAGTAAAGATATGGTAAGTTT